>NC_135232.1:316983458-317286489 GCF_051348905.1 Ranitomeya variabilis | reverse complement strand
GTGCTCCCTACTAGTTTTACTTAAAGAAGGACTCTTTGCGAAGATACCGCACCGGAGCCTTTGCTGAGTACGGACTGGTAGCTTGAGAAGATGTGCTACCTCATAAAGACTTGGTCCTCTCTTAAAGGGGATGTTCACTTGTTGCACTTAAAGAATGATATTGCTTTAAGATAGATAGATAGCAATAATGTCTTGACAAAAAGAAAGTGATGATGATGCTTACATGTAAAAGTTATATGTATCCAACTAGTTGATTGTAAGAAATGTTTGATAACGTTGACAGAAAAATGAGGACAGAAAGTGAACACGTACGGGTTAGTCAGTGAGTCCTCTTAGGAGCCATGTAGGGATGGCTCAGTGATTTCAAACTGAAAGTAAATGTTATGTTCTATACTGTGTATAGTAGTTGAAAAGGCAGTAGGCCCGGGCTGAAAGGGGCGGTCCTGTAAAGAAAGGAGAGGCAGCAGGCCTGGAGCAGTTAGGACAGGCGGTCCTGCAGATTCAACGAAGGAGAATGAAAGAGAAAGAGTTAATTAATATTATAATGTTCAGAATAATTCTTTAGTGGGTTTAGTCTGTGCGCCCTTGTAGAAGAAGTCAGTTTCATAATGTTTTATAAGTAAAGTCTTTAGTGGATAGGAAGTGTACGTCCTTAAGGACAATGTTAACTTATTATTCAAAAGTTTGCACTGAGTAGAATACCCGGTTGGGTAACAGGAGTTGTTTATAGCCTGTAATTTATAATGTTTAACCATGTTTGTAACGTTCAAGTGTCCTCACCTCCCATAAAGGGAAGCTCTGTTCAAGCTTACTTATTGTTATTGCATTTTCAAAATTGTATGTCTTTTTGCTAACCTATATTGTTGTTTTCTTCCCAGTCCAGGAGTACTGGATTTAACCGGGGGGGGGGGAGTGCAGCGCCCCAGAGTCCTGGTCGTTGCAGTACTGTGGCTCCGCCACTAAGGGGAGCTATGGTACGTCTGATGGCACTGAAGGAGTTCATCTGACCAGGTATCACAGACACCAATACATTTCACAGCCGGGCCTCCAGGGGGAGCTAAGGGTTCTATTCATTAGGCCACTCCTCACATACTGGTAAAACTGGGGGTCAGGCAGGAAGTTAGAAAGAAAGCTGACTGGGTTGGAACCAGGCAACACCTTGTGGCAGAGGGTGTTGTGGGGGAAGATTCGGTAGGGCCCCTGTCAGGGGTGGGATCCTGACAGAGGCCTGGCAACTTGAGAGAACGTCACGGGACCGTGCCTGCTCAGCATAGCGGCGGTGCCCAAGGAAGGATTAGAAGCGAGATAGATTGTGCTGAGTGAGAAACAAGATCAAAGCAACAAGGAGAATACCAGTAGGAGTCGTGCTGTGAGACCGAGGCAACATTCTACTGAGGCACACAACCGGCGGCCGGAATGCCGAGGAAGTATTTATAAATCTAGCTTCAAGCAATACTTCAAACCAACGGCAGGACAGTCAGTCATAGGCGGGCTGTCTCACCTAAATCACCTACGAAGACATAGGGGGCAACTTGTGGAGAGGGGCGACTCTAGGGTCCCGGAAGAGCTCCGAGCCTACCCGTCATACGGGTGCCGTCCTAACCGTAACATCAGGGAGGGACGGAAGATTAGCAGAACATCATCTAATCGAGTTGTGAGGGAACTTAAGAAACAGACACAACAGTTGTGGGGACTTTCCGTAAGCACAGCAGGGAAGGACCGCAACACATAGCGCTAGCAGGAAGGCACCGATTTCCACCTGTAAAGAGAACTCTGGAGGTGCCATTGGACTGGCCGGACTTGCGCAGCCTGGTTAACCGTATTCCGGATTGAGGACCCAGAGATCTTCAGTAAAGAGGTAAAGAGACTGCAACCTGGTGTCCTCGTTATTTACTGCGACCGGCATATCACAACTACACCATCATTCTTCACACTTTCTCCGGACGTCCCCCTGACAGGCAGGGCCACGGACCGGGCCTAGCCACCGTGACAACCCCCCCCAGAACAGAGACTCGGAGGCCCGGTACCGGGTACCCCTCGGCCCTGCGGCAGTGGGGGCGCTCCATATGAACTGGGACTTGTATTTCTGGGAGATACAGTATAAAGGTAACTTCTGTTAGAAATCCTCCTGTTCACTGCCAGTGATAATCTGACTGGCTTTTTGATGCTCTGGTACCTAGCTATATTCCCAGTGGACATTTCTGATTTTGACCTTGGCTCTTTAATGGACTATTCTTCTGATTTACAATTTTGTGCCTATACCGACCTCCTGGTTCTGACCTGGTTACCAGACAAATTCTCTTGCCCTGGTTCATTCCTCTGGACAGCAGCCCTTCTGTGGAAGCAACCCAGTGGACCCTGTTGTAAGGCTGGTTTCACACTAGCGTTCGGCAGGGCTGCGGATGGCAGCCTTCTTCCTCCGTTAAGCCCCACCCACTGTCGCACCTCTTCCTTCAGCTCCGCCTACATCTGCATGTGTCCTGCGTACCCTATCTTTAACATTGGGTACGCAGGCCATGCGGATGTATGCGGATGCCTCTGAATTTGTCGTTTTGATGCATTTAACTGCGTCGAGCGCAACATGTTGCATTTTGCTGTGGTCGGCTCAGAGTCGAAACGATGCAAGCGTAGGCATCCGCAAGACCTGCATACCCAATGTTAAAAATAGGGTATGCAGGATGCATGCAGACATAGGGGGAGCTGAAGGAAGAGGTGCGACAGTGGGCGGGGCTTAACGGAGGGAGAAGGCTGCCGTCCGCAACCCTGCCGAACGCTAGTGTGAAACTAGCCTAAGACGAGATCCCTGCAGATGAGATAAAACAGTGAAGGCCCGTGTTCTCTGTTATCTGCTAGATGGAGTGACTCGCACCAAGTATGTCTGAAGTAGCCTTTTTCAACCCACAGTCTCTGACAGATGTGACAACAGCCTAGTGGAGAAGGTGAGCAGAAATAATCCATCTTTTTTACTACATTCTCCATTCACTTGTAGATTGTAAGCCAGGGCTGCGGACAGGAATTTCAGGGCCCCATACTGGCAACATTTTTGGGCCTCCTTGAGACTCTGCCCAAGCTCCACCTCAGTTCCACCTCCACCCCAGCTCCACCTCCACCCCTCGAACATTCTACAGTCCCACATCCCACTCTTGGAAAAAATCCACTTCTGCACCACATTCTCACCAATCACACATTTACAGTTTCCATCGAACACAATATCACACACACAGCCATCAGCTTTTGTTTTGGCCAAAAGATTTTTTAAACCTGCCATCATGACAAAGTAGACATTTCTTAAAATATCCAATATTCTTTTTAGATATAATTTTATTTATTTTTCTTTAACCCCTTCAAGACGCGGCCCTTTTTCGTTTTTGCGATTTTGTTTTTCGCTCCCCTCCACCCCAGAGCCATAACTTTTTTATTTTTCCGTCAATATGGTCACGTGAGGGCTTATTTTTTGGGGGACGAGTTGTACTTTTGAACGACACCATTGGTTTTACCATGTCTTGTACTAGAAAATGGGAAAAAAATTCCAAGTGTGGTGAATTGCAAAAAAAGTGCAATCCCACACTTGTTTTTTGTTTGGCTTTTTTGCTAGGTTCACTAAATGCTAAAACTGACCTGCCATTATGATTCTCGAGGTGATTATGAGTTCATAGACACCAAACATGTCTAGTTATTTTTTATCTAAGTGGTGAAAAAAATTAAAAACTTTGCTAAAAAAAAAGAAGCGCCATTTTCCTATACCCTTAGCGTCTCCATTTTTCGGGATCTTGGGTCAGTTGAGGGCTTATTTTTTGCGTGCCGAGCTGACGTTTTTAATGATACCACTTTTGTGCAGATACGTTCTTTTGATCGCCCGTTATTGCACTTTAATGCAATGTCGTGGCGACCAAAAAAAGTAATTCTGGCATTTCTAATTTTTTTCTCGCTACGCTGTTTAGCGATCAGGTTAATGCTTTTTTTATTGATAGATCGGGCAATTCTGAATGCGGCGATACCAAATATGTCTAGGTTTGATTTTTTTATTGTTATATTTTGGATGGGGCGAAAGGGGGGTGATTTAAACTTTTATTTATTTATTTATTTATTTTTTTCATATTTTTTAAAACATTCTTTTAACTTTTGCCATGCTTCAATAACCTCCATGGGAGGCTAGAAGCTGGCATAGCCTGATCGGCTCTGCTACATAGCAGCGATCATCAGATCGCTCCTATGTAGCTGAATTGCAGGCTTGCTATGAGCGCCGATCATAGGGTGGTGCTCACAGCAAAGCCGGCATCAGTAACCATAGAGGTCTCAAGGAGACCTCTGGTTACTATGCCGATGCATATCATGTGACAGGGGTCGGCGATGTGCGCATTTCCGGCCGTGCGTCCGAAAGCGGTAGTTAAATGTCGCTGTCAGTGTTTGACAGCGGCATTTAACTGGTTAATTGTAGCAGGTGGATCATGATTCCACCTGCCGCTATTGCGCGCACATGTCAGCTGTACCAAACAGCTCTCATGTCACGACTTTGATGTGGGCTCAGCGCCGGAGATGGGAGACACGACATGTGCTGTACTAGTACGGGGCATGTCGTGAAGGGGTTAAGGGAATGTGTCACATACATTTTTTTAAATGACCAATAATACTACATACAAGGAACAAATACCATCACAACATGACCAGACCACATATTACCACCACATAGTGACCGAATAATACCACATACAAGGGACAAATACTGCCACACCATTATCAGACCACATATTACCACCAAATAGTGACCGAATAATACCACATACAAGAAACAAATACTGCCACACCATGACCAGACCACATATTACCACAACACAGTGACTGAATAATACCACATGCCAGGAACAAATACCACCACACAATTAACAGACCACATATTACCACCCCATAGTAACCAAATACCACAATACTGATCATGATCATAAATAAAACACACGATACTAATATTACCATAAGTGCCATTATACACAGGAGCTATGTATATAGTTGTCAGGACTCTGAACATTTTTTACCTTTTGTGCATTACTGCCCTTTTCCAAGATGGCGTCTTTGGTCTCATGTGCACTGTATCTTCCTGCTATAAAACTCCACCCCAGCCTTCAGTCTGTGCTAGAGTATTCTGCCTTGCATCCAGCTCCTGACCTCTGATTACTCCCTGGCTATACACCTGCTCCTGTGAACCTGTGTGGTGATCCTGCTACTCTGCTCTGAGTTCCTGCTGCATACACAAGTTTCCAGTAATCCTCCTTCATCTGCTGCTCGTGTTTACTTCCATCTGCATTTGCTGGACATGTAAGCTGTTGCTGCTTTGCAATAACCTGAGACTATTAACCAGGCCTCCCTGGTTGAGCTAAGATTTGATTTGGAACTGCCTTATAAGCATATCTATCTGTGTCTGGACTAAGACAAGGATTTATTCGTGTCAAGTATCCTCAAGAATAACTGTGCTTCATAGACTTTCTGCTTGATTGCATTTTCCTCTGAAGTTTCCTATAGACTGCTAAGCTGCATTTATTATTTGCACCAAGTGTTGTGGGCTTGAGTTTCTGTCTGCACCTGTTTGAATCACTGTGTGATAATATAGACTTTACCACTTATAAAACTGTGTCCTGTAGTTATCTTGTTCCACGCAAAGAGTCTCCTGAGTTATCCCCTATAATTATTACAGGATACTCTAGCCTAAAAAAAAAAGGAGACTGCTGAAACAATGACTGCAGAAAGCAGATTAGAGCAGGTGTTTTCCATAATTAGATCACTGCAGAAAGATGTGGAAGGTCTGCAAAAGTAGTTTGGAAGCTTTGAACACAATCAACAAGTGTTTGGACAAACTTTGCAGGACTTGAGCAACTGCATGGCAGCCCAGGAAAACAAACTTGCTGGCATAGAGTCCCAGTATGGACGGGCTTTTCAGGACATAAGCACGCAAATAGCTGCAAAAGTGACTTTACCCTCTGGGCAACCGCCACCAGCTAGCCCACCTAAGTTGCCCCCATTCAGCTTTAATGGTGATCGCGACAAATTTGGTGGCTTTGTGAATCAATGTATGCTATATTTTGATGTGCATGCTGACCGTTTTCCTACTGATAGATCCAAAGTATTGTGTGTAATAATGCTACTGACCTCACGAGCACTCGCCTGGGCGAATCCGATGATTGAGTCTCGTGACCCACGGTTAAATAACTTGGATGATTTCTTGGCCGCTATGGCATTAATGTTTGATGACCCTAATCGCCGTGCAACCGCTGAATCTGCTTTGTTGTCTTTACGCCAGGCCAGTGGCGTAACTACAAAGTTATGGGCCCCGGTGCAAACTTCCAAATGGGGCCCCCCACCCCACCCCGGGTCCCCCCGCCTCAACCCCCCCCCCCCCCCGCCCCCCCCACCTTTCCCTAGATACGCCTTGGACTGTCGCAGGAATCTCCTGCACTGCAACATGGTGTTGGGTGCCAGCACAGCCCGCACAGTGGTATATCCAGCACAGTGGTATATACAGCACAGCCCGCACAGTGGTATATCCAGCAGAGCCCTCACGGTGGTATATCAAGCACAGCCCGCACAGTGGTATATCCAGCACAGCCCGCACAGTGGTATATCCAGCACAGCCAGCACAGTGGTATATCCAGCACAGCCAGCACAGTGGTATATCCAGCACAGCCCGCACAGTGGTATATCCAGCACAGCCCGCACAGTGGTATATCCAGCACAGCCCGCACAGTGGTATATCCAGCACAGCCCGCACAGTGGTATATCCAGCACAGCCCGCACAGTGGTATATCCAGCACAGCCCGCACAGTGGTATATCCAGCACAGCCCGCACAGTGGTATATCCAGCACAGCCCGCACAGTGGTATATCCAGCACAGCCCGCACAGTGGTATATCCAGCTCAGCCCGCACAGTGGTATATCCAGCACAGCCCGCACAGTGGTATATCCAGCACAGGGATATATACAGCAGAGCCCGCACAGGGATATATACAGCATAGCCCGCACAGGGGTATATAGAGCACAGCCCGCACAGGGGTATATACAGCACAGCCCGCATAGGGACATATACAGCAGAGCCCGCACAGGGATATATACAGCAGAGCCCGCACAGAGGTATATAGAGCACAGCCTGCACAGGGGTATATAGAGCACAGCCCGCACAGGGGTATATACAGCACAGCCCACACAGGGGTATATACAGCACAGCCCGCACAGGGATATATACAGCAGAGCCCGCACAGGGATATATACAGCAGAGCCCGCACAGGGATATATACAGCAGAGCCCGCACAGGGATATATACAGCAGAGCCTGCACAGGGATATATACAGCAGAGCCCGCACAGGGATATATACAGCAGAGCCCGCACAGGGATATATACAGCAGAGCCCGCACATCTCATCTCCCCTCCGATAATGGCCCCACAGTCCAGTTAAAAAGAAAAAAAAAAAAAAACTCTCCTCACCTTTCCTTTTGCCCGCGCTGCTCCCGGCGGCTGCAGTCTGCCCAGGACACTGCAGGTGCGCGATGATATGACGTCATCGCGCACCCGCAGTGTACTGTCAGAGGCAGAGCGGGGAATGATGGGAGAGGGGGCGTCAGCAGACGCTCTCTCCTCCATCATTGCATTGAACTATACCGGTGTCATAGACGCCGGTATAGTTAAATGCGGCGGCGGCGGCACTGGGGGGGGGGGCGGGGGGGAACAGTGCAGCGGCCCACTACTGGCACCGGCTCTTCTGGCATTTATACAATAGATCAATGGCCAAACTTATATGTGCTAAAAAACAGGAAAATGTGAAATATGTGAAATATGAATAGCATACTGGCTTATGAACTTTATGAACAAACACATGAGATTTTTAGCACAAGATTTGCAAACGTTGTGAGCCCATTCACCAAAACGTCAAGGTAATCTCAGATCGAATGGGTAACTACACTGACTGTCTGGTGTGAACACTTACCTATGGTATCTGAGCTGAATGCCTAATGTGAACACTTGCTTATGGCTAATGACAGGGTAAAGCCTACTTATATAGGACGCTCAGAACCAATTGTGTTGAGATGTAATTAAAACATGGAGAAGGGCAGGGCGTTCAAGTCAGAAAATAATATATAGTAAATAGATCATATTTCACATTTTCCTGTTTTTTAGCACATATAAGTTTGGCCATTGATCTATTGTATATTTGACTTTTTTTGGCTACAAACTATTTATATATATATATATATATATTGTTCGGTCAGTTGATCTATTTACTATATATTATTTTCTGACTTGAACGCCCTGCCCTTCTCCATGTTTTAATTACATCTCAACACAATTGGTTCTGAGCGTCCTATATAAGTAGGCTTTACCCTGTCATTAGCCATAAGCAAGTGTTCACATTAGGCATTCAGCTCAGATACCATAGGTAAGTGTTCACACCAGACAGTCAGTGTAGTTACCCATTCGATCTGAGATTACCTTGACGTTTTGGTGAATGGGCTCACAACGTTTGCAAATCTTGTGCTAAAAATCTCATGTGTTTGTTCATAAAGTTCATAAGCCAGTATGCTATTCATATTTCACATATTTCACATTTTCCTGTTTTTTAGCACATATAAGTTTGGCCATTGATCTATTGTATATTTGACTTTTTTTGGCTACAAACTATTTATATATATATATATATATATATATTGTTCGGTCAGTTGATCTATTTACTATATATTATTTTCTGACTTGAACGCCCTGCCCTTCTCCATGTTTTAATTACATCTCAACACAATTGGTTCTGAGCGTCCTATATAAGTAGGCTTTACCCTGTCATTAGCCATAAGCAAGTGTTCACATTAGGCATTCAGCTCAGATACCATAGGTAAGTGTTCACACCAGACAGTCAGTGTAGTTACCCATTCGATCTGAGATTACCTTGACGTTTTGGTGAATGGGCTCACAACGTTTGCAAATCTTGTGCTAAAAATCTCATGTGTTTGTTCATAAAGTTCATAAGCCAGTATGCTATTCATATTTCACATATTTCACATTTTCCTGTTTTTTAGCACATATAAGTTTGGCCATTGATCTATTGTATATCTGACTTCTTCTGGCATTTGCCAGAAGTGCCCGATGGCCAGTCCGGCCCTGCACTGACCTGCCAACCCGGGGCCCCTGACCTGCGGGGCCCGGTCACAAGGGCGACCGCTGCGACCGCGGTAGTTACGCCCCTGCGCCAGGCTAAAAGTTCTGTTATTGAGTATGCCAATGAATTCAGGAGATTAGCGGTAGATACCAATTGGGACAGTTATGCACAGTTGACTATTTTTTAAAAGGGGTCTGTCTAGTGTTGTAAAAGATGAACTAGCCTGCTCTGAGTCACCGCAAGAGCTAGAGACATTTATACAGCATTGTGTGCGCATAGACATTCGCCGTACTGAGCGTAGGCAGGAGAAATTTGCTGCATATAACCGTGTTTCTAACTTTTCCCTTCCTTCCAAAGAGCCTGCAGGTAAAACCTCTCGGGAGGTGGAGGAGGTGCCCATGCAAATTGATTCTGTTCAGAGGCGCGAGATCAATGAGCGCCGGGAGCATCGCCTTTATGAAAGTCTATGTTTCCACTGCGGCCAGTCTGACCAATTCTTGATCAATTGTCCTAAGTGTCCTAGACGGCCTAACAAGGTGCTAGCAGCAATAGGGGAGTATGACAACTGTGATGATGAATCTGACATCTCTGAATGTAGCCTGCCTTTAAACGCTGTATTCCATTCACTTTCTATGACTTCACCCAAGGAGCTTAAGGAAAAGAACTCTCACTGTTCTCTACCTATTAAGATCCTGTGTTCAGGACAGTGGATTTCCAGTGTAGCCATGATTGACTCTGGTGCAGGTGGCAATTTCATGGATATCGCATTTGCCAAGGAACATGGTATTAAAATTCAGCAAAGAGCCTCTCCAATTACCATGGGAACAGTCGATAGGTCACCTTTAATCTCTGGGCCTGTGGATCAGGAGACCGTACCCCTTGAAATTTTTTTTTTCTTTATGTTTATATATGAATTTCCGATTTGTCTGGTATTATGTCCATTGTTCTGGGTATATGTGCACATTTTTTCCATCTTCACACATGTGTAGTTTTGCATATCCCTTGCCTTGAGATATTTATTTAACCCTTGAAATTTTGTTGGAGCCTAATCATCAGGAGCAACTTTCTTTCTTGCTAATTTCTTCTCCTCATTTTCCTGTGATTTTAGGCATTCCTTGTTTGCGTTCTCAGAACCCAATTATCAACTGGGAGACCAAGGAGATTATCTTCCCAACAAGGAGCAACTCAGCATTATCAGAAGCTGTCCCTGAGTCCACGGCTACGGAACCACATGTACAGGTATTTTCTTTACCTCCAGCTTATAAAGAGTTCTCTGACATCTGTGACAAGAAGAATGCAGATCATCTTCCTCCACACAGGCATTATGACTGTCCCATTGAGCTGCTTCCCGGGGCAGACATTCCTTTTGGTAACGTATACCCTTTGGTGGCACCTGAGCTTCAAGCCTTAAAGGAGTATATTGATGAAAATCTGGCCAAAGGCTTCATACGTCCTTCTTCCTCACCAGCAGGGGCACCTATCTTTTTTGTAAAGAAGAAGGATGGGACCCTGAGACCCTGTGTTGACTATCGAGAACTCAATAAGGTAACCGTACGAAACCGTTACCCTTTGCCTCTGATTCCCGAATTACTGGAAAGAGTCCGCCATGCTAAGGTGTTCTCTAAACTGGATCTTCGTGGGGCTTATAGTTTGGTGCGTATTCGTCCATGGGATGAGTGGAAGACAGCATTCAGATGCCGGTATGGACACTTTGAATCTCTTGTGATGCCCTTCGGGCTTTGTAACGCCCCTGCAACATTTCAACACCTTGCTAATGACATTTTCAGAGATTTGTTGGACCAGTTTGTAGTGATCTATTTGGACGATATACTAATCTTTTCTGACTCTCTACAGGAACATGAAGAACATGTCAATACTGTTTTAAGACGTCTGAAAGAGAACCATCTGTATATTAAGCCGGAGAAATGCGAGTTCCATCATTCTGAGATACAGTTCTTAGGTTATATAATCTCTCCCCAGGGGCTGAACATGGAATCTGGTAAGATTCAGGCTATCCTTGACTGGCCAGTACCCAAGAACGTTAAGGAGGTCCAACGTTTTATTGGTTTTGCAAATTTCTACAGACGCTTCATTCGAAATTTTTCTGATATTGTCTGTCCCATTACTTCCTTGACAAAGAAGGAAAAGCCCTTTAAGTGGTCATCACAGGCTCAAGAAGCTTTTGATCGGCTTAAGATCTGTTTCACATCAGCACAGCTGTTGATACACCCAGATCCAACACTTCCTTTCATTGTGGAGGTGGACTCTTCTGATAATGTTTTGGGGGCTATTCTCTCCCAAAGAACTGGAGATAAGGGTCTGCTACATCCTTGTGCTTTCTTTTCCCGTAGACTAACCTCAGCAGAGAAGAATTACGACGTGGGAGACAAGGAATTGCTGGCTATTATTGCGGCTTTCAAAGAATGGAGGCATCATCTGCAAGGAGCTGCACAACAGATCATAGTGCTAACTGACCATCGCAATCTAGAGTTCCTTAGATCCGCTAGATGTCTTTCTCCTCATCAGGCTCGTTGGAACTTATTTTTAAATCAATTTAACTTTGTTATCTCGTACCGTCCAGGTTCTCGTAATGGGAAGGCTGATGCTTTATCCCGAATCCATGCTGCGGATTCCGTACCTGGAGCCCCGTCCAAGACCATTCTATCTGATGCCAATTTCATCGGAGTTATCCATGATCAGGACTTGTGGAAGGAGTGCAGGGAGGCCTATGAAGGTGATGTATTTCTGGCCAACCCACCTGTGGGTATTAATCTTGTCTTTAAGGGTGGCATGTGGTTCAGAGATTGACGTATCTACGTCCCTGAGGTTGTCCGTCTGCAGATCCTCAAGTTGGTACATGACTCCAAGTTGGCTGGTCATAGGGGGTACAAAAGACACAAGAGTTCCTGAGCCGATTCTTCTGGTGGCCAACTTGCCTGAAGGATACCAAGGACTATGTTCTCTCTTGCGAGGTATGTGCCCATTACAAGACTCCTCATGTGGCACCTACGGGTCTTCTACAACCATTACCTGTTCTGTCCCGCCCTTGAGGGTCTATATCAATGGACTTTATTGTGGAGCTGCCTACATCGGGGGGCATGAATACAATAATGGTGGTAGTTGATCGCCTGACTAAAGTTGCTCATTTTGTTCCGTGCACCGGCCTCCCCTCAGCTAAAGATACAGTGAACTTGGTTATACAGAATGTCTTTCGGTTGCATGGGGTTCCGGATGAGATCATCTCTGACCGTGGAGTGCAGTTCACTTCAAGATTCTGGAAGGGGTTTTGCTCTGCACTCAATATTAATGTCTGTCTCTCTTCTGCTTACCATCCCCAGACAAATGGTCAGACTAAGCGTACCAACCAGACACTGGAACAATATCTAAGATGCTATGTCAGCCATCTCCAGGATGATTGGTTGGAGTTGTTGCCGTTAGCCGAATTTTCATATAATAATTCTCAGAGCGCCTCCACTAAATTTACACCTTTCTTTGCCAATCTGGGTTATCATCCGTGTATTTTACCTAGGTCTCCAATTAATTCTCCGGTTCTGGCAGTGGAGGAAAGGCTGACTGCGATGAGACAAAATCTGGAGGTTCTGAAGGAATCCCTGACAACAGCTCAAGAACGTTATAAGAGATCGGCTGATAGATTCCGTAAACCTGCACCCATGTTCAAGGTAGGAGATTCCGTGTGGTTAGCAACTAAGAATCTGAAGTTAAACGTTCCTTCACAAAAACTTGGACAGAAATTCATTGGCCCTTTCAAGATTAACGGTATTGTGAGCTCTGTGGCCTGCCGGCTGAAGCTGCCTAGGACAATGAAGGTACACCCAGTTTTTCATGTATCTTTACTAAAGCCTGATTCTCCTTATACCTTCCAGGGACATGTTGTGCCACCTCCGCAGCCTGTGGTGATTGATGGGCAAGAACAATTTGTGGTGGAGGAAATTATTGATTCCAGGATTCGCAGGAATCGGCTCCAATATCTGATAAGATGGCAGGGATATCCCCCTGAGGAAGACTCTTGGGAACCTGTGGAAAACATCAATGCCCAATAGAAGATTTCCATCAGAGATTCCCTGAGAAACCAGGTCCAGGATTGTCCTGAGGCCGCTTCTAAGGAGGGAGTAATGTCAGGACTCTGAACATTTTTTACCTTTTGTGCATTACTACCCTTTTCCAAGATGGCATCTTTGGTCTCATGTGCACTGTGTCTTCCTGCTATAAAACTCCACCCCAGCCTTCAGTCTGTGCTAGAGTATTCTGCCTTGCATCCAACTCCTGACCTCTGATTACTCCCTGGCTATACACCTGCTCCTGTGAACCTGTGTGGTGATCCTGCTGCTCTGCTCTGAGTTCCTGCTGCATACACAAGTTTCCAGTAATCCTCCTTCATCTGCTGCTCGTGTTTACTTCCATCTGCATTTGCTGGACATGTAAGCTGTTTCTGCTTTGCAATAACCTGAGACTATTAACCAGGCCTCCCTGGTTGAGCTAAGATTTGATTTGGAACTGCCTTATATTCATATTTATCTGTGTCTGGACTAAGACAAGGATTTATTCATGTCAAGTATCCTCAAAAATAACTGTGCTTCATAGACTTTCTGCTTGATTGCATTTTCCTCTGAAGTTTCCTATAGACTGCTAAGCTGCGTTTATTATTTGCACCAAGTGTTGTGGACTTAAGTTTCTGTCTGCACCTGTTTGAATCACCGTGTGATAATATAGACTTTACCACTTATAAAACTGTGTCCTGTAGTTATCTTGTTCCACGCAAAGAGTCTCCTGAGTTATCCCCTATAATTATTACAATAGTGTATATTGTACTGGTAATACAGTGATCCCCAGTCACATTATACGCAGGAGCTCTGTTTATAGAATATAGTGTATAGTGTCAGTGTACAGGTAATCACCAATGACACTATACACAGGAGCTCTGTATATAGTGCCAGTGTACAGGTAATATAGTGATGACCAGTGACATTATACACAGGAGGTCTGTATATAGTGTATAGTGTCAGTGTACAGGTAATTCAGTGATCACCAGTGACACTATACATAGGTGCTCTGTATACTGTATATAGTGTCAGTGTAGAGGTAATACAGTGATCACCAATTACTTAATACACAGGAGCTTTGTATATAGTGTACAGGTAATACATGGATCACCAGTGCCATTAAACACAGGAGCTCTGTACATAGTATACAGTGTATAGTATCAGTGTACAGGTAACACTCTGACTCACCAGTGATGTCCTTCATCTTTGCTTTTTTCTTCATCCAGTGCAGAATACCATCACTTCTTCTTGCCAGGACTCATCTCTGCAGAAAATAACACATAGCTATCTAGAGCACCGCTTCCAGATCGCATTCCCCACTTTTTCCTCAAACTTCTACACTACACAGATAAATACAGACGTGCACCCACAATAACTACTTTATATATATATAATAAATAATTATGCAACCCACCATTCCAAATATAAATTTTAACCCACCACTGTGCCCCCACTAGCTATAAATAGCCACTTTCCCCATCCAATAAATATATAAATTAATTAGCACATGTACTCTTTTCTCCAATTCAATACCATTCACAGCATTCTCAAGGCACTCCACTCTGTACCTCCCACCCTCCCAATTCATTATATTTACATGCTTCCCTTTGCCTCAATTTATTAACGTCACGTTCTCTCTCTCCCACTCTCACCCTTGATTCATTATCAATTGCTCTCCACCACCCTCAATACAGCATCATTTGCTCTCCTTTACCCTCAATTTATCATTATTAGCTGTCCTCAACCCCAACTTCATCACTTGTTGTGCCCCACCCTTCACCCTCAATTCATCATCATTTGCTGTCTCCCATCTCCCAGTCTCAATAAGTCATCATTTTCTCCGTAGAACCCCCAGTTCATCATTATTTCTGCTCCCTCAATACAGCAGTGTTCTCTGTCCCTCACCCTCAATACAGCATTATTCACTGCTGTCCCCTGTTTCTCCCCCTAAATACAGCATCATTCACTGTCTCCCATCCCTCACTTCATCATCATTTGCTCTCCCCACACCCATTTATTTTATTTTCTGAAAAAAAAAGGTTTTCATACTTACCCCTCATACGATCTACTGCAGGTGCAGTTCCACTTCTGCTATCCTGGCGAGTGACACACTTACATGCCGTTGTAGACACCGCATTGCATAGACGCCATCATCATCACATCAGAGAAGAGGCAGAGTAAGCTCCCCTGGAGCTGTGCTGTTGTGGAGCTCCAGGAAAGCTACCTGTGCGTCACTGATGGTGGCGCGACAGCGCGCAGTACTTTATTATACCCTGGGACTCGCTGAGCAGAAGCAAAAAGGGGGGGCTCTTTGCTTCTGCTCACCGGGCCCCATACACCAGTAAGAGCAGTAATGGCCCTTTTATAAACACTCACAAATAGGGTCACTGTATACTAGCTTGTCATTCAATTAGTCATGTATATTGTACTTTTTTCCTTAAGATACGCGAGTTGTATATGGTTATTTCTTATATTTACTGCTTTGTTGTTTGTACAATCCTTTGGAATTAAGGGTTATAAAGGGTTATAAAAAATAAATAAAATTAATTAGTGCATATCCTCCAGTATGGCTTGTACATAATGCTTCCTTGTCTTTCTGTTGAGAAGCGAGCAGCAACTGAATGTACAATCTGTAAGTATGTTGAGTTTTAAAATGCCTATTGTGCACTCGTATGCTTGGTATATTTATATAGGCACTGATAAGACAAGTACCAGGGCAGGACTACAGCAGGCAGTACTCTAAAAATAAAGGGCTGTAGTATGATGCCCTAATGTTGGCTTCTTGCCATATCTGAAAATTCACTGGTTTTCAACACATCAAACTAGTTCTTCACTATATAACCTGTTGTCATGTGAAGATTTGGTGAGTGTAGCTCCAGAGATGATGGTTACATTGAATGAAACTGCGTGAATTTTATTTGACACATTATCAGGAAAAAGCAGTCACGCTCATATGACACATGTTAGATACCTGGCCAGTTGCCCCATATTGGCAGTAAGATTGCATTGTGTTTGGCTAGTGTTCCAGAGAAAGGCAAACATAACTTTACATGTGCATACAATAGAAATGATTTCAGGGAGGGAAAGGCACAGTAAACTTTGCCTCTTGTACGTATTCATTTGATTATGGGAAAGCCTCTGCTATTTTGCTATTAACTAATAAGTATACTTTAGTAATAGGATTAATTTCACAAATGTGCAAAGGCTTTGCAAGGGAGTTCTCAGTTTCCTTATACATGTCAACATGGACAGTGTGTCTCTGAAAATTCATTGAAAATACATTTCACTAATAAACTCCAGTTTGCACTTGTCAACAACGGCATTGTAGAGCTATTTTTGCTGCTGAGAGATCAGTTTAGTGAAACTACAAATGCTGCTCCATTGAGGCATAAAACAGAAGATAAATCTTTTGCATATGCATCAATAGAGAGGCATTTACAGTTCACCTCATTTTGATTTCTCAGCAGCAAGTAACAGACACAACTCAACTAATTACATGACCTGTATACAGACCCTCATTCTGCAGTATACTGTATATCTACTCTCAGCCCCCAGTATACAATCCATCGTGAAATATAGCTCTTCTCTCAGGCCCATTTATACAGAACCCCATCCCGCAAAATATCTCTCCATTCAGCCCCTCCTGGAATATATGTCTCCTCTCAGACCCTGCACACAGAGCCCCTTCAGCCTATATCTCTCGTCACAGTACCTGTACATAGAGCCCCCTCCGACAGTACATCTGTCATGACTGTCAGCGGCAGGTCTTACCTCTGAGCTAGTCAGCTCGCAGGACAGTTCCATGCTAACCCAGATACTAGTACCTGTGTTGTTCCTGATTGAACACCCTACTTAAACCTGGCATTGCACTTCCTTGCTTGCAAGACTATTGAGCTCCCAACCTTTAGTCTAGCTTCTTTCCACCTGCTGCTTATCCTCAAGATTATACTGCTGCTGCCGTGTACCAACATCTGGCTATTTCCTGACTACGCAATCTACTTATCCTCCCAACTATACTGCTGCTCCTGTGTACCGACTTCTGGCTATTCCTGAGGAAGCTACTTGCTGGGGCTGCCCGTACTGGTTGCAATATCACTACTCCAACTTAGGTCAGTCCATAACATCTCTCCTCTAATCCCCCTATTTACTGCACAACATGCAGTACAACACTTCTCTTAGTTACCAGCACACAGGCACACTGCTTGTTTTTTTGTATGAGCCCCTGCAGTGTTATGAAGGAGGCTCAGTCCCTTACCTTAAGAACATTTCTCATAGGAGAAGCTTTATTCTAGACACATACCAAAGCAGAGGTATGCTGGCAAAAAGCAATGATCGACCATCAGCTGGAGCTACTAAAATGAAGTGACAATGATAACTCAGGGATAAAAAGAGCCTGGAGGGTCATCTCTAGGGAGATTTTAAAATGGATTATGGTATATTAGCACAATTAGGCTACGTTCACATTTGCGTTGTGCGCCGCAGCGTCGGCGCCGCAGCGCACAACGCAAACAAAAACGCAGCAAAACGCATGCACAACGCTGCGTTTTGCGCCGCATGCGTCGTTTTTTTCATTGAATTTGGACGCAGCAAAAATGCAACTTGCTGCGTCCTCTGCGACCCGACGCGGGCGCCGCAGCGACGCATGCGGCGCAAAACGCAAGTGCGCCGCATGTCCATGCGCCCCCATGTTAAATATAGGGGCGCATGACGCATGCGGCGCCGCTGCGGCGCCCGACGCTGCGGCGCTGGCCGCAAATGTGAACGTAGCCTTAAATAGATATATGTGCATATTATTATAAGACCACATTGTGATTTTGGGAATACCTTTTAGGTAATCATGTTTTAATTTGTACTTGCAACATGCATACCCTGTACACTGACTTTTTTTCTTACCGGAGTATCACACAGTTGCAAAATGGGATGAAGTCTACATAATTACACAGGATTGTGTGTCTTGGCTCCTGCAACACAGTGTGGAAATTGCAACCTAAATATACCACATGGCAATACTTAATTAAATGTACAGTATAAATATGAGGACATTTTTACATTTTAAGATGCTTAATATAAAATGCGAATGTACTGTATGAAATTCTTTTACTGACATATTTTTCACACATCTATTACTCATTTGAGGTATAGAATCAGGCAAACTACTAATAGCTGTGAGTCCACATAGATAAATCAGCAAATATATGCCATCCTTTGAAATATCAAAAGTATGCCATACCAGAATAGGAGTTCCCTTGCAGATGTAGAACCTGAACCTTATGGGCCTCAGTGCTTTATAGTAGGCAGCTTCGCTGCTGTGAACTGGAAATAACCTATATAAACTACTGTCAAGCTATCTCCAAGTCACAGCAGCTGCTCAGCATTCAGAAAGTTTTGTGAGTGGCTTCTCCTTCCCTCAGCACCCCTTGTATATTCTATTTTAGATTAGATATAGGATGGACAGTAGTGTAAGCAGCTTTTCCCATCTCATTACCCCTGGTATCTCCAGTAGGGTTGAGCGAAACGGGTCGATCATTTTCAAAAGTCGCCGACTTTTGGCTAAGTCGGCGTCTCATGAAACCCGATCCGACCCCTGTGCTTGTCGGCCATGCGGTACGCGACTTTCGCGCCAAAGTCGCGTTTCAATGACGCGAAAAGCGCCATTTCTCAGCCAATGAAGGTGAACGCAGAGTGTGGGCAGCGTGATGACATAGATCCTGGTCCCCACCATCTTAGAGAAGGGCATTGCAGTGATTGGCTTGCTGTCTGCGGCGTCACAGGGGCTATAAAGGGGCGTTCCCGCCGACCGCCATCTTACTGCTGCTGATCTGAGCTTAGGGACAGGTTGCTGCCGCTTCGTCAGAAGCAGGGAGAGCGTTAGGCAGGGTCCACTAACCACCAAACCGCTTGTGCTGCAGCGATTTCCACTGTCCAACACCACCTTCGGTGTGCAGGGACTGTGGAAGCTATTTTTTTTTTTTTTTCCCCTCAGCGCTGTAGCTCATTGGGCTGCCCTAGAAGGCTCCGTGATAGCTGTATTGCTGTGTGTACGCCACTGTGGAAACCAACTGCTTTTTTCAAAGCACATATCCTCTTGTTCCTTCCTTTCTGCACAGCTATCTTTTTTGTTTGTCCACACTTTTTATTTAATTTGTGCATCAGTCCACTCCTATTGCTGCCTGCCATACCTGGCTTAGATTACTGCAGGGAGATAGTAATTGTAGGACAGTCCCTGTTTTTTTTTTGTTTTTTTTGTGGGAGATTAAGATTGGCATTTCTGCTACAGTGCCATCCCTGTGTGTGCCATCTCTCACTGAGTGGGCCATAGAAAGCCTATTTATTTTTTCCGTGATTTGTGTTCTAAATTCTACCTCAACACAAAAACACTACATCAATCAGTGGGAGAAAAATATTGGCCTCAGTCAGGGCTTGTGTGCCACTGCTGTGTGTGCTATCTCTCATTCAGTGGGCTATAGAAAGCCTATTTTTTTTTTTTTTTTTTTAATATTATTTGGTTTCTAAAGTCTCCCTGAAAAAAAAAAAAAAACTAAAAAAACAGTGGGAGAGTAATATTGCCCTTTCAGCTTGTGTGCCAGTCTTGACTCCTGGGTGTGCCACCTCTCTCTCTCATTCAGTGGGCCATAGAAAGGCTATTTTTTTTTTTGTTTTTTTTAATATTATTTGGTTTCTAAAGTCTCCCTGAAAAAAAAACAAAAAACATTAAAAAAACAGTGGGAGAGTAATATTGCCCTTTCAGCTTGTGTGCCAGTCTTGACTCCTGGGTGTGCCACCTCTCTCCCTCTCATTCAGTGGGCCATAGAAAGCCTATTTATTTTTTTTTAAAAATATTATTGGGTTTCTAAAGTCTCCCTTAAAAAACAAAAAATACATAAAAAAACAGTGGGAGAGTAATATTGCCCTTTCAGCTTGTGTGCCAGGCTTGACTCCTGGGTGTGCCACCTCTCTCCCTCTCATTCAGTGGGCCATAGAAAGCCTATTTATTTTTTTTTTAAAATATTATTGGGTTTCTAAAGTCTCCCTTAAAAAACAAAAAATACATAAAAAAACAGTGGGAGAGTAATATTGCCCTTTCAGCTTGTGTGCCAGTCTTGACTCCTGGGTGTGCCACCTCTCTCTCATTCAGTGGGCCATAGAAAGGCTATTTTTTTTTTTGTTTTTTTTAATATTATTTGGTTTCTAAAGTCTCCCTGAAAAAAAAAAAAAAAACATAAAAAAACAGTGGGAGAGTAATATTGCCCTTTCAGCTTGTGTGCCAGTCTTGACTCCTGGGTGTGCCACCTCTCTCCCTCTCATTCAGTGGGCCATAGAAAGCCTATTTATTTATTTTTTTAAATATTATTGGGTTTCTAAAGTCTCCCTTAAAAAACAAAAAATACATAAAAAAACAGTGGGAGAGTAATATTGCCCTTTCAGCTTGTGTGCCAGTCTTGACTCCTGGGTGTGCCACCTCTCTCTCATTCAGTGGGCCATAGAAAGCATTTTTTTTTTTTCCTTGATTTGTGTTCTAAAATCTACCTCAACACAAAAACACTACATCAATCAGTGGGAGAAAAATATTGGCCTCAGTCAGGACTTGTGTGCCACTGCTGTGTGTGCTATCTCTCATTCAGTGGGCTATAGAAAGCCTATTTATTTATTTTTTTTTTTTCTTATTATTTGGTTTCTAAAGTCTCCCTGAAAAAAAAAAAAAAAACATAAAAAAACAGTGGGAGAGTAATATTGCCCTTTCAGCTTGTGTGCCAGTCTTGACTCCTGGGTGTGCCACCTCTCTCCCTCTCATTCAGTGGGCCATAGAAAGCCTATTTATTTTTTTTTTTAAATATTATTGGGTTTCTAAAGTCTCCCTTAAAAAACAAAAAATACATAAAAAAACAGTGGGAGAGTAATATTGCCCTTTCAGCTTGTGTGCCAGGCTTGACTCCTGGGTGTGCCACCTCTCTCTCTCATTCAGTGGGCCATAGAAAGGCTATTTTTTTTTTTGTTTTTTTTAATATTATTTGGTTTCTAAAGTCTCCCTGAAAAAAAAAAAAAAAACATAAAAAAACAGTGGGAGAGTAATATTGCCCTTTCAGCTTGTGTGCCAGTCTTGACTCCTGGGTGTGCCACCTCTCTCCCTCTCATTCAGTGGGCCATAGAAAGCCTATTTATTTTTTTTTTTTAAATATTATTGGGTTTCTAAAGTCTCCCTTAAAAAACAAAAAATACATAAAAAAACAGTGGGAGAGTAATATTGCCCTTTCAGCTTGTGTGCCAGGCTTGACTCCTGGGTGTGCCACCTCTCTCCCTCTCATTCAGTGGGCCATAGAAAGCCTATTTATTTTTTTTTTTAAATATTATTGGGTTTCTAAAGTCTCCCTTAAAAAACAAAAAATACATAAAAAAACAGTGGGAGAGTAATATTGCCCTTTCAGCTTGTGTGCCAGTCTTGACTCCTGGGTGTGCCACCTCTCTCTCATTCAGTGGGCCATAGAAAGCATTTTTTTTTTTTTTCCTTGATTTGTGTTCTAAAATCTACCTCAACACAAAAACACTACATCAATCAGTGGGAGAAAAATATTGGCCTCAGTCAGGGCTTGTGTGCCACTGCTGTGTGTGCTATCTCTCATTCAGTGGGCTATAGAAAGCCTATTTATTTATTTTTTTTCTTATTATTTGGTTTCTAAAGTCTCCCTGAAAAAAAAAAATAAATAAATAAAAAAACAGTGGGAGAGTAATATTGCCCTTTCAGCTTGTGTGCCAGTCTTGACTCCTGGGTGTGCCACCTCTCTCTCTCATTCAGTGGGCTATAGAAAGCCTATTTTTTTTTTTTTTTTTTTTAATATTATTTGGTTTCTAAAGTCTCCCTGAAATAAAAAAAAAACTTAAAAAAACAGTGGGAGAGTAATATTGCCCTTTCAGCTTGTGCGCCAGTCTTGACTCCTGGGTGTGCCACCTCTCTCTCTCTAATTGTGGGCCATAGAAAGCCTTTTTTTTTTTTTTTTTTTTTTAATATTATTTGGTTTCTAAAGTCTCCCTGAGAAAAAAAAATAAATAAATTAGGTGGGAGATTAATATTGACATTAGTGCTTGAGTGACAGTCCTGCGTGTGTGTCATCTCTGTGATTTTGTGCCACAGAAAACAGAGTGTGTAACATTGTGCCTGATTTTCCTTGTGGTCTCACCAACCTGTTAAGGGATATTGAAATCATACTGAAGTTATAGCTCACCGTGTAAGTTGTTTGACAGCAACAAATAAAGTTACTTTGGTTAAGATTTTAAAACAATGAGGAAGTCTGGTGCAAGAGGTCGTCGTGGGCGTTCATTGTCAGCTGGTAATGATGGTAGTGGTAGTGGAGCATCAGGTGGTCGTGGGGATAAAAATATTCCACCTAAGTCTGGAGCTGTGGAGCCAGTTTCGTCGTCAGGCTACACAAGGCCTCGAACGCTCTCTTTTCTGGGAGTAGGAAAACCGCTTTTAAAGGCGGAGCAGCAACAGCAAGTTTTGGCTTACATTGCAGACTCAGCCTTTAGCTCTTTTGCCTCCTCTTCCGAAACTGGTAAATGTAAAAGCAGCGCGTCGCTTGTGGATGTTCACGGTCAGGGACAAGTCGCTTCCTTGTCCTCCTCAGCAAAAACTACAACAAGAGAGAAGGATGCAGCAGGCGACACAACAGGTCACTCCATGGAGCTCTTTACACATACCGTCCCTGGCTTAGAAAGTGAAACATTTAACAGGCCATGCCCATTACAAGTATATTCTGACATGGAGTGCACTGATCCACAGCCAGAGTACTATGCTGCTCCTTTGACTCAGACCACCACATTGCCCTCTCAGGGTACAGATCCACAATCAGACCCTGATGAGACTATGTTGCCCCGCCACGAACGCTATACCACCGACCGACACAGTGACACAGACGAAGTTGCACACGAGCTCGAAGAGGAGGTAATAGATGACCCAGTTATTGACC
The DNA here is from genome assembly GCF_051348905.1 of Ranitomeya variabilis. Taxonomy (NCBI): domain Eukaryota; kingdom Metazoa; phylum Chordata; class Amphibia; order Anura; family Dendrobatidae; genus Ranitomeya; species Ranitomeya variabilis. Next base: position 317,263,338 of record NC_135232.1, on the reverse strand, counting down.
CCGATTGGCAGCCATTGGGGGAACAGGGTGCAGGCGGCAGTAGTTCAGAAGCGGAGGTGGAGGAGGGGCCGCAGCAGGCATCAACATCGCAACAGGTTCCATCTGCCGGGCCCGTATCTGGCCCAAAACGCGTGTCAAAGCCAAAACCTGTTGGAGCACAGCGTTGCCATCCGGTTAAAGCTCAGTCTGCAATCCCTGAAAAGGGATCCGAGTCTAGGAAGAGTGCAGTCTGGCATTTTTTTAAACAACATCCAACTGATCAGCGCAAAGTCATCTGTCAAAAATGTTCAACTAGCTTAAGCAGAGGTCAGAATCTGAAAAGTCTAAATACTAGTTGCATGCATAGACACTTAACCACCATGCATTTTCAAGCCTGGACTAACTACCAAACGTCCCTCAAGGTTGTAGCACCCTCGGCCAATGAAGCTAGTCAGCAACGCAACATCCCTTCCGTCACTGTAAGGCCACCATTTTCTGCACCACCGGCAGTATCTGTGCAGGTTTCTTTGCCAGCCAAAAGCAGTCAGGGTCAGGGAATCACCAGTTTTGTAGGAGGAAATATTGCATCTAGGGCACCGGCGGAAACAATACCGTCTCCAACCGTCTCTCAGTCTGCCATGTACACCGGCACACCCGAAAGTTCCACGATCTCCAGCTCTCCAGTCCAGCTCACCCTACATGAGACTCTGGTTAGAAAAAGGAAGTACTTATCCTCGCATCCGCGTACACAGTGTTTTAACGCCCACATAGCTAGACTAATCTCGTTAGAGATGATGCCCTACCGGTTAGTTGAAAGCGAAGCTTTCAAAGCCCTGATGGAGTACGCTGAACCACGATACGAGCTACCCAGTCGACACTTTTTTTCCAGAAAAGCCATCCCAGCCCTGCACCAGCATGTTAAACAGCGCATCGTCCATGCACTCAGGCAATCTGTGAGTACAAAGGTGCACCTGACTACAGATGCATGGACCAGTAGGCATGGCCAGGGACGTTATGTGTCCATCACGGCACACTGGGTGAATGTGGTGGATGCAGGGTCCACAGGCGACATCAATTTAGGGACAGTTGTGCCTAGCCCACGGTCTAGGAAACAGTTGGCTGTAGGCGTTCGCACCCCCTCCTCCTCCTCCTCCTCGTCCTCCTGCAGAAGCTACAGCTCTTCCACAGAACGCAGTCTGCCAACCACTCCATCGGCAGATGACACTGTTGCACACCAGTTGTCCCATTATGGGCCAGCTACTGCCAAGCGTCAGCAGGCTGTATTGGCTATGAAGTGCTTGGGCGACAACAGACACACCGCGGAAGTTCTGTCCGAGTTCTTGCAACAAGAAACGCAGTCGTGGCTGGGCACAGTAGATCTTGAGGCAGGCAAGGTAGTGAGTGATAACGGAAGGAATTTCATGGCTGCCATCTCCCTTTCCCAACTGAAACACATTCCTTGCCTGGCTCACACCTTAAACCTGGTGGTGCAGTGCTTATTGAAAACTTATCCTGGGTTCTCCGACCTGCTCCTCAAAGTGCGTGCACTTTGCTCACATATCCGACGTTCGCCTGTACACGCCAGCCGTATGCAGACCTATCAGCGGTCTTTGAACCTTCCCCAGCATCGCCTAATCATAGACGTTGCAACAAGGTGGAACTCAACACTGCACATGCTTCAGAGACTGTGCGAACAGAGGCGTGCTGTTATTTATTTGTGGGAGGATACACGGGCAGGCAGTAGGATGGCAGACATGGAGTTGTCAGGTGTGCAGTGGTCTAAGATACAAGACATGTGTCAAGTCCTTCAGTGTTTTGAGGAATGCACACGGCTGGTTAGTGCAGACAACGCCGTAATAAGCATGAGCATCCCCCTAATGCGTCTGCTGATGCAAAGTTTGACGCACATAAAGGAGCAGGCGTCTGCACCAGAGGAAGAGGAAAGCCTTGATGACAGTCAGCCATTGTCTGGTCAGGGCAGTGTACAGGACGAGGTAGCGGGCGAAGAGGAGGTGGAGGACGAGGAGGATGATGGGGATGAGTATATTTTTAATGCCGAACCTTTCCCGGGGGCACAGGAAATTGGTTGCGTGTCACGGCCGGGTTCTGGTTTTTTGAGGGACACAAGTGACGTAGATTTGCCTGCAACTGCCCCTCAACCAATCACAACCGGAGATTTGACAACTGGAACTTTGGCCCACATGGCGGATTATGCCTTACGTATCCTAAAAAGGGACACACGCATTACGAAAATGATGAACGATGACGATTACTGGTTGGCCTGCCTCCTTGATCCACGCTATAAAGGCAAATTGCAAAATATTATGCCACATGAGAACTTGGAACTAATATTAGCAACCAAACAATCAACTCTTGTTGACCGTTTGCTTCAGGCATTCCCAGCACACAGCGCACGTGATCGTTCTCACACGAGCTCCAGGGGGCAGCAGACTAGGAGTGTTAGGGGTGCACACATCAGAAGTGGCGTTGGACAGAGGGGTTTTCTGACCAGGTTGTGGAGTGATTTTGCTATGACCGCAGACAGGACAGGTACTGCTGCATCAATTGAAAGTGACAGGAGACAACATTTGTCCAGTATGGTTACTAACTATTTTTCATCCCTTATCGATGTTCTCCCTCAACCGTCATTCCCATTTGATTACTGGGCCTCCAAATTAGACACCTGGCCAGAATTGGCAGAATATGCATTGCAGGAGCTTGCTTGCCCGGCAGCAAGTGTCCTATCAGAAAGAGTATTCAGTGCTGCAGGTTCAATATTAACCGAAAAAAGGACTCGTCTGGCTACCCAAAATGTTGACGATCTAACATTCATTAAAATGAACCACAACTGGATTTCGAAATCTTTTGCCCCACCTTGCCCGGCCGACACCTAGCTTTCCTATGAAAGGCTCTTGCCTGTGAATTACTTTTCTAATGTCTAATTTGCTGCAGCTGATTGTACAGCATACGACATGTTTACACCTCCCTAAATGGCCAAACTCCCCACACGGGGCCGTGGTATCGCGACTTGGCGCAAGCACCCGTGAGACTGCTGTTTGTCTGAAGAGGTGGGTGTGCTCGCTTTTGGTTGACGGCATTGCTACTGGGTCCCTCATAGTACAATGTAGTGTCTCTGGCGGTGGTGGTGCGCACCCAACGTCAGACACACCGTTGTAACATGAGGGGCCCTGGGGCGGTCCCGCCGGCCTCTAGAGAGTTCCCCCCTACCCCAGCTCAAAATGTGCTCTACCACATGCAAAATTATGTCGCACAGCTCCACCAATCTTTAGTCTATTCGCTGACATCATTCAATGTCTGGCACTGACAATACAAATTTGTAGACATCTATGATGCAACTTAAAGTAGTCTGTGTCTGTGTCCTATATTGGCACCATTAAATAGTTACTGCCAAATTACTATGTCAGAAACTCAGCAGATGAGCCCACCCCTGTACCTAAGTATGCCACCTTTTTTTTTGTTTTGGTTGTTTTGCGAGACATTAACATCTATTTATATTTTGGGAGTACTGGGACAGACACTCCTTGCACTACTCCTCCACTCACCACCAAGCTGCCCGTGTATCCATGTAACCGCTGTAAAACTGCCATGAGCCTATTGTTTGTTATTTTAGGCCTTTGAAGCCTGTCTGCGGTCCCTCCTTCCACTAGTCCTCCACTGACCAGACCACTGCTGCCCGTGTACCCCTGGAACCAATTATAAAGTGCCTACAGCCAGCCCATTTTTTTATGTTAGGCCTTTGAAGCCTGTCTGCGGTCCCTCCTTCCACTAGTCCTCCACTGACCAGACCACTGCTGCCCGTGTACCCCTGGAACCAATTATAAAGTGCCTACAGCCAGCCCATTTTTTTATGTTAGGCCTTTGAAGCCTGTCTGCGGTCCCTCCTTCCACTAGTCCTCCACTGACCAGACCACTGCTGCCCGTGTACCCCTGGAACCAATTATAAAGTGCCTACAGCCAGCCCATTTTTTTATGTTAGGCCTTTGAAGCCTGTCTGCGGTCCCTCCTTCCACTAGTCCTCCACTGGCCAGACCACTGCTGCCCGTGTACCCCTGGAACCAATTATAAAGTGCCTACAGCCAGCCCATTTTTTTATGTTAGGCCTTTGAAGCCTGTCTGCGGTCCCTCCTTCCACTAGTCCTCCACTGACCAGACCACTGCTGCCCGTGTACCCCTGGAACCAATTATAAAGTGCCTACAGCCAGCCCATTTTTTTATGTTAGGCCTTTGAAGCCTGTCTGCGGTCCCTCCTTCCACTAGTCCTCCACTGGCCAGACCACTGCTGCCCGTGTACCCCTGGAACCAATTATAAAGTGCCTACAGCCAGCCCATTTTTTTATGTTAGGCCTTTGAAGCCTGTCTGCGGTCCCTCCTTCCACTAGTCCTCCACTGACCAGACCACTGCTGCCCGTGTACCCCTGGAACCAATTATAAAGTGCCTACAGCCAGCCCATTTTTTTATGTTAGGCCTTTGAAGCCTGTCTGCGGTCCCTCCTTCCACTAGTCCTCCACTGACCAGACCACTGCTGCCCGTGTACCCCTGGAACCAATTATAAAGTGCCTACAGCCAGCCCATTTTTTTATGTTAGGCCTTTGAAGCCTGTCTGCGGTCCCTCCTTCCACTAGTCCTCCACTGGCCAGACCACTGCTGCCCGTGTACCCCTGGAACCAATTATAAAGTGCCTACAGCCAGCCCATTTTTTTATGTTAGGCCTTTGAAGCCTGTCTGCGGTCCCTCCTTCCACTAGTCCTCCACTGACCAGACCACTGCTGCCCGTGTACCCCTGGAACCAATTATAAAGTGCCTACAGCCAGCCCATTTTTTTATGTTAGGCCTTTGAAGCCTGTCTGCGGTCCCTCCTTCCACTAGTCCTCCACTGGCCAGACCACTGCTGCCCGTGTACCCCTGGAACCAATTATAAAGTGCCTACAGCCAGCCCATTTTCTTATGTTAGGCCTTTGAAGCCTGTCTGCGGTCCCTACTTTAAATACTCCTCCACTGACCACCAAGCTGCCTGCCCGTCTATCCATGTAACCGCTGTAAAACTGCAATGAGCCTATTGTTTGTTATTTTAGGCCTTTGATAGCCTGTCTGCGGCCCCTACTTGCAATACTCCTCCACTGACCACAATGCTGCCTGGAGTGCCTGCCTGTGTATCCATGTAACCGATGTAAAACTGCCATGACTGCCTACTGTTTGTTATTTTAGGCCTTTGATAGCCTGTCTGCGGCCCCTACTTGCAATACTCCTCCACTGACCACAATGCTGCCTGGAGTGCCTGCCTGTGTATCCATGTAACCGATGTAAAACTGCCATGACTGCCTACTGTTTGTTATTTTAGGCCTTTGATAGCCTGTCTGCGGCCCCTACTTGCAATACTCCTCCACTGACCACAATGCTGCCTGGAGTGCCTGCCTGTGTATCCATGTAACCGATGTAAAACTGCCATGACTGCCTACTGTTTGTTATTTTAGGCCTTTGATAGCCTGTCTGCGGCCCCTACTTGCAATACTCCTCCACTGACCACAATGCTGCCTGGAGTGCCTGCCTGTGTATCCATGTAACCGATGTAAAACTGCCATGACTGCCTACTGTTTGTTATTTTAGGCCTTTGATAGCCTGTCTGCGGCCCCTACTTGCAATACTCCTCCACTGACCACAATGCTGCCTGGAGTGCCTGCCTGTGTATCCATGTAACCGATGTAAAACTGCCATGACTGCCTACTGTTTGTTATTTTAGGCCTTTGATAGCCTGTCTGCGGCCCCTACTTGCAATACTCCTCCACTGACCACAATGCTGCCTGGAGTGCCTGCCTGTGTATCCATGTAACCGATGTAAAACTGCCATGACTGCCTACTGTTTGTTATTTTAGGCCTTTGATAGCCTGTCTGCGGCCCCTACTTGCAATACTCCTCCACTGACCACAATGCTGCCTGGAGTGCCTGCCTGTGTATCCATGTAACCGATGTAAAACTGCCATGACTGCCTACTGTTTGTTATTTTAGGCCTTTGATAGCCTGTCTGCAGCCCCTACTTGCAATACTCCTCCACTGACCACACCAATGCTGCCCGTGTACCCCTGGAACCTATTTAAAAGTTCATAGAGCCTAGTTATATATTTTATTTACTATTAATAAGGCCATGATGGACTACGCTGTACCACGCTACAAGCTAACCAGTCGACACTTCTTTTGCGAGAAAAGCCATCCCAACCCTCCACCAGCATGTAGAAGACCGCATTGTCCATGCACTCTGGCAATCTGTGAGTACAAAGGTGCACCTGACAACAGACGCATGGACCTGTAGGCATGGCCACGGAAGATTACGTGTCCATTACGGCGCAATGGGTTAATGTGGTGGATGCATGGTCCACAGGGGACAGCCTACTAAGTCTGTCTGCAGTCCCTAATTCAAATTGTCCTCCACTGTCTAAATCGGAGCTTCCACCTTCTGGCTTTCGGCCTATAGTATCAGAAATTAAACTGCATTTGGCCTTCAACTTTGGTTAGGGCCTACTAACGGCTTCTGCCCCTCCCTGGTGTTGCCCTCAACTAAATAAAGCTGAGCTTCAACCTTCTGCTCCAAATTACCATTTTAAAAAATGCAATAGGCTTTTCCGGCCTACTAAAGGTGTCTGTCTGTGTGCCCCTGCCTGGTGTTGTCCTCAACTAAATAAAGCTGAGCTTCAACCTTCTGCTCCAAATTACCATTTTAAAAAATGCAATAGGCTTTTCCGGCCTACTAAAGGTGTCTGTCTGTGTGCCCCTGCCTGGTGTTGTCCTCAACTAAATAAAGCTGAGCTTCAACCTTCTGCTCCAAATTACCATTTTAAAAAATGCAATAGGCTTTTCCGGCCTACTAAAGGTGTCTGTCTGTGTGCCCCTGCCTGGTGTTGTCCTCAACTAAATAAAGCTGAGCTTCAACCTTCTGCTCCAAATTACCATTTTAAAAAATGCAATAGGCTTTTCCGGCCTACTAAAGGTGTCTGTCTGTGTGCCCCTGCCTGGTGTTGTCCTCAACTAAATAAAGCTGAGCTTCAACCTTCTGGCTCTCATTAAGTGGTTTTAAAAAAAAAAAATGGTGGTTAGGGCCTACTAACGGCTTCTGCCCCTCCCTGGTGTTGCCCTCAACTAAATAAAGCTGAGCTTCAACCTTCTGCTCCAAATTACCATTTTAAAAAATGCAATAGGCTTTTCCGGCCTACTAAAGGTGTCTGTCTGTGTGCCCCTGCCTGGTGTTGCCCTCAACTAAATAAAGCTGAGCTTCAACCTTCTGCTCCAAATTACCATTTTAAAAAATGCAATAGGCTTTTCCGGCCTACTAAAGGTGTCTGTCTGTGTGCCCCTGCCTGGTGTTGTCCTCAACTAAATAAAGCTGAGCTTCAACCTTCTGCTCCAAATTACCATTTTAAAAAATGCAATAGGCTTTTCCGGCCTACTAAAGGTGTCTGTCTGTGTGCCCCTGCCTGGTGTTGTCCTCAACTAAATAAAGCTGAGCTTCAACCTTCTGCTCCAAATTACCATTTTAAAAAATGCAATAGGCTTTTCCGGCCTACTAAAGGTGTCTGTCTGTGTGCCCCTGCCTGGTGTTGTCCTCAACTAAATAAAGCTGAGCTTCAACCTTCCGGCTCTCATTAAGTGGTTTTAAAAAAAAAAAATGGTGGTTAGGGCCTACTAACGGCTTCTGCCCCTCCCTGGTGTTGCCCTCAACTAAATAAAGCTGAGCTTCAACCTTCTGCTCCAAATTACCATTTTAAAAAATGCAATAGGCTTTTCCGGCCTACTAAAGGTGTCTGTCTGTGTGCCCCTGCCTGGTGTTGCCCTCAACTAAATAAAGCTGAGCTTCAACCTTCTGCTCCAAATTACCATTTTAAAAAATGCAATAGGCTTTTCCGGCCTACTAAAGGTGTCTGTCTGTGTGCCCCTGCCTGGTGTTGTCCTCAACTAAATAAAGCTGAGCTTCAACCTTCTGCTCCAAATTACCATTTTAAAAAATGCAATAGGCTTTTCCGGCCTACTAAAGGTGTCTGTCTGTGTGCCCCTGCCTGGTGTTGTCCTCAACTAAATAAAGCTGAGCTTCAACCTTCTGCTCCAAATTACCATTTTAAAAAATGCAATAGGCTTTTCCGGCCTACTAAAGGTGTCTGTCTGTGTGCCCCTGCCTGGTGTTGTCCTCAACTAAATAAAGCTGAGCTTCAACCTTCTGCTCCAAATTACCATTTTAAAAAATGCAATAGGCTTTTCCGGCCTACTAAAGGTGTCTGTCTGTGTGCCCCTGCCTGGTGTTGTCCTCAACTAAATAAAGCTGAGCTTCAACCTTCCGGCTCTCATTAAGTGGTTTTAAAAAAAAAAAATGGTGGTTAGGGCCTACTAACGGCTTCTGCCCCTCCCTGGTGTTGCCCTCAACTAAATAAAGCTGAGCTTCAACCTTCTGCTCCAAATTACCATTTTAAAAAATGCAATAGGCTTTTCCGGCCTACTAAAGGTGTCTGTCTGTGTGCCCCTGCCTGGTGTTGCCCTCAACTAAATAAAGCTGAGCTTCAACCTTCTGCTCCAAATTACCATTTTAAAAAATGCAATAGGCTTTTCCGGCCTACTAAAGGTGTCTGTCTGTGTGCCCCTGCCTGGTGTTGTCCTCAACTAAATAAAGCTGAGCTTCAACCTTCTGCTCCAAATTACCATTTTAAAAAATGCAATAGGCTTTTCCGGCCTACTAAAGGTGTCTGTCTGTGTGCCCCTGCCTGGTGTTGTCCTCAACTAAATAAAGCTGAGCTTCAACCTTCTGCTCCAAATTACCATTTTTAAAAATGCAATAGGCTTTTCCGGCCTACTAAAGGTGTCTGTCTGTGTGCCCCTGCCTGGTGTTGTCCTCAACTAAATAAAGCTGAGCTTCAACCTTCCGGCTCTCATTAAGTGGTTTTAAAAAAAAAAAATGGTGGTTAGGGCCTACTAACGGCTTCTGCCCCTCCCTGGTGTTGCCCTCAACTAAATAAAGCTGAGCTTCAACCTTCTGCTCCAAATTACCATTTTAAAAAATGCAATAGGCTTTTCCGGCCTACTAAAGGTGTCTGTCTGTGTGCCCCTGCCTGGTGTTGTCCTCAACTAAATAAAGCTGAGCTTCAACCTTCTGCTCCAAATTACCATTTTAAAAAATGCAATAGGCTTTTCCGGCCTACTAAAGGTGTCTGTCTGTGTGCCCCTGCCTGGTGTTGTCCTCAACTAAATAAAGCTGAGCTTCAACCTTCCGGCTCTCATTAAGTGGTTTTTAAAAAAAAAAATGGTGGTTAGGGCCTACTAACGGCTTCTGCCCCTGCCTGGTGTTGTCCTCAACTAAATAAAGCTGAGCTTCAACCTTCTGCTCCAAATTACCATTTTAAAAAATGCAATAGGCTTTTCCGGCCTACTAAAGGTGTCTGTCTGTGTGCCCCTGCCTGGTGTTGTCCTCAACTAAATAAAGCTGAGCTTCAACCTTCTGCTCCAAATTACCATTTTAAAAAATGCAATAGGCTTTTCCGGCCTAGTAAAGGTGTCTGTCTGTGTGCCCCTGCCTGGTGTTGTCCTCAACTAAATAAAGCTGAGCTTCAACCTTCCGGCTCTCATTAAGTGGTTTTAAAAAAAAAAAATGGTGGTTAGGGCCTACTAACGGCTTCTGCCCCTCCCTGGTGTTGCCCTCAACTAAATAAAGCTGAGCTTCAACCTTCTGCTCCAAATTACCATTTTAAAAAATGCAATAGGCTTTTCCGGCCTACTAAAGGTGTCTGTCTGTGTGCCCCTGCCTGGTGTTGCCCTCAACTAAATAAAGCTGAGCTTCAACCTTCTGCTCCAAATTACCATTTTAAAAAATGCAATAGGCTTTTCCGGCCTACTAAAGGTGTCTGTCTGTGTGCCCCTGCCTGGTGTTGTCCTCAACTAAATAAAGCTGAGCTTCAACCTTCCGGCTCTCATTAAGTGGTTTTAAAAAAAAAAAATGGTGGTTAGGGCCTACTAACGGCTTCTGCCCCTCCCTGGTGTTGCCCTCAACTAAATAAAGCTGAGCTTCAACCTTCTGCTCCAAATTACCATTTTAAAAAATGCAATAGGCTTTTCCGGCCTACTAAAGGTGTCTGTCTGTGTGCCCCTGCCTGGTGTTGTCCTCAACTAAATAAAGCTGAGCTTCAACCTTCTGCTCCAAATTACCATTTTAAAAAATGCAATAGGCTTTTCCAGCCTACTAAAGGTGTCTGTCTGTGTGCCCCTGCCTGGTGTTGTCCTCAACTAAATAAAGCTGAGCTTCAACCTTCTGCTAAATAAACCTTCTGCTCCAAATTACCATTTTAAAAAATGCAATAGGCTTTTCCGGCCTACTAAAGGTGTCTGTCTGTGTGCCCCTGCCTGGTGTTGTCGGCTCTCATTAAGTGGTTTTAAAGAAAAAAAATGGTGGTTAGGGCCTACTAACGGCTTCTGCCCCTCCCTGGTGTTGCCCTCAACTAAATAAAGCTGAGCTTCAACCTTCTGCTCCAAATTACCATTTTAAAAAATGCAATAGGCTTTTCCGGCCTACTAAAGGTGTCTGTCTGTGTGCCCCTGCCTGGTGTTGTCCTCAACTAAATAAAGCTGAGCTTCAACCTTCTGCTCCAAATTACCATTTTAAAAAATGCAATAGGCTTTTCCAGCCTACTAAAGGTGTCTGTCTGTGTGCCCCTGCCTGGTGTTGCCCTCAACTAAATAAAGCTGAGCTTCAACCTTCTGCTCCAAATTACCATTTTAAAAAATGCAATAGGCTTTTCCGGCCTACTAAAGGTGTCTGTCTGTGTGCCCCTGCCTGGTGTTGCCCTCAACTAAATAAAGCTGAGCTTCAACCTTCTGCTCCAAATTACCATTTTAAAAAATGCAATAGGCTTTTCCGGCCTACTAAAGGTGTCTGTCTGTGTGCCCCTGCCTGGTGTTGTCCTCAACTAAATAAAGCTGAGCTTCAACCTTCCGGCTCTCATTAAGTGGTTTTAAAAAAAAAAAATGGTGGTTAGGGCCTACTAACGGCTTCTGCCCCTCCCTGGTGTTGCCCTCAACTAAATAAAGCTGAGCTTCAACCTTCTGCTCCAAATTACCATTTTAAAAAATGCAATAGGCTTTTCCGGCCTACTAAAGGTGTCTGTCTGTGTGCCCCTGCCTGGTGTTGCCCTCAACTAAATAAAGCTGAGCTTCAACCTTCTGCTCCAAATTACCATTTTAAAAAATGCAATAGGCTTTTCCGGCCTACTAAAGGTGTCTGTCTGTGTGCCCCTGCCTGGTGTTGTCCTCAACTAAATAAAGCTGAGCTTCAACCTTCTGCTCCAAATTACCATTTTAAAAAATGCAATAGGCTTTTCCGGCCTACTAAAGGTGTCTGTCTGTGTGCCCCTGCCTGGTGTTGTCCTCAACTAAATAAAGCTGAGCTTCAACCTTCTGCTCCAAATTACCATTTTAAAAAATGCAATAGGCTTTTCCGGCCTACTAAAGGTGTCTGTCTGTGTGCCCCTGCCTGGTGTTGTCCTCAACTAAATAAAGCTGAGCTTCAACCTTCTGCTCCAAATTACCATTTTAAAAAATGCAATAGGCTTTTCCGGCCTACTAAAGGTGTCTGTCTGTGTGCCCCTGCCTGGTGTTGTCCTCAACTAAATAAAGCTGAGCTTCAACCTTCCGGCTCTCATTAAGTGGTTTTAAAAAAAAAAAATGGTGGTTAGGGCCTACTAACGGCTTCTGCCCCTCCCTGGTGTTGCCCTCAACTAAATAAAGCTGAGCTTCAACCTTCTGCTCCAAATTACCATTTTAAAAAATGCAATAGGCTTTTCCGGCCTACTAAAGGTGTCTGTCTGTGTGCCCCTGCCTGGTGTTGCCCTCAACTAAATAAAGCTGAGCTTCAACCTTCTGCTCCAAATTACCATTTTAAAAAATGCAATAGGCTTTTCCGGCCTACTAAAGGTGTCTGTCTGTGTGCCCCTGCCTGGTGTTGTCCTCAACTAAATAAAGCTGAGCTTCAACCTTCTGCTCCAAATTACCATTTTAAAAAATGCAATAGGCTTTTCCGGCCTACTAAAGGTGTCTGTCTGTGTGCCCCTGCCTGGTGTTGTCCTCAACTAAATAAAGCTGAGCTTCAACCTTCTGCTCCAAATTACCATTTTTAAAAATGCAATAGGCTTTTCCGGCCTACTAAAGGTGTCTGTCTGTGTGCCCCTGCCTGGTGTTGTCCTCAACTAAATAAAGCTGAGCTTCAACCTTCCGGCTCTCATTAAGTGGTTTTAAAAAAAAAAAATGGTGGTTAGGGCCTACTAACGGCTTCTGCCCCTCCCTGGTGTTGCCCTCAACTAAATAAAGCTGAGCTTCAACCTTCTGCTCCAAATTACCATTTTAAAAAATGCAATAGGCTTTTCCGGCCTACTAAAGGTGTCTGTCTGTGTGCCCCTGCCTGGTGTTGTCCTCAACTAAATAAAGCTGAGCTTCAACCTTCTGCTCCAAATTACCATTTTAAAAAATGCAATAGGCTTTTCCGGCCTACTAAAGGTGTCTGTCTGTGTGCCCCTGCCTGGTGTTGTCCTCAACTAAATAAAGCTGAGCTTCAACCTTCCGGCTCTCATTAAGTGGTTTTTAAAAAAAAAAATGGTGGTTAGGGCCTACTAACGGCTTCTGCCCCTGCCTGGTGTTGTCCTCAACTAAATAAAGCTGAGCTTCAACCTTCTGCTCCAAATTACCATTTTAAAAAATGCAATAGGCTTTTCCGGCCTACTAAAGGTGTCTGTCTGTGTGCCCCTGCCTGGTGTTGTCCTCAACTAAATAAAGCTGAGCTTCAACCTTCTGCTCCAAATTACCATTTTAAAAAATGCAATAGGCTTTTCCGGCCTAGTAAAGGTGTCTGTCTGTGTGCCCCTGCCTGGTGTTGTCCTCAACTAAATAAAGCTGAGCTTCAACCTTCCGGCTCTCATTAAGTGGTTTTAAAAAAAAAAAATGGTGGTTAGGGCCTACTAACGGCTTCTGCCCCTCCCTGGTGTTGCCCTCAACTAAATAAAGCTGAGCTTCAACCTTCTGCTCCAAATTACCATTTTAAAAAATGCAATAGGCTTTTCCGGCCTACTAAAGGTGTCTGTCTGTGTGCCCCTGCCTGGTGTTGCCCTCAACTAAATAAAGCTGAGCTTCAACCTTCTGCTCCAAATTACCATTTTAAAAAATGCAATAGGCTTTTCCGGCCTACTAAAGGTGTCTGTCTGTGTGCCCCTGCCTGGTGTTGTCCTCAACTAAATAAAGCTGAGCTTCAACCTTCCGGCTCTCATTAAGTGGTTTTAAAAAAAAAAAATGGTGGTTAGGGCCTACTAACGGCTTCTGCCCCTCCCTGGTGTTGCCCTCAACTAAATAAAGCTGAGCTTCAACCTTCTGCTCCAAATTACCATTTTAAAAAATGCAATAGGCTTTTCCGGCCTACTAAAGGTGTCTGTCTGTGTGCCCCTGCCTGGTGTTGTCCTCAACTAAATAAAGCTGAGCTTCAACCTTCTGCTCCAAATTACCATTTTAAAAAATGCAATAGGCTTTTCCAGCCTACTAAAGGTGTCTGTCTGTGTGCCCCTGCCTGGTGTTGTCCTCAACTAAATAAAGCTGAGCTTCAACCTTCTGCTAAATAAACCTTCTGCTCCAAATTACCATTTTAAAAAATGCAATAGGCTTTTCCGGCCTACTAAAGGTGTCTGTCTGTGTGCCCCTGCCTGGTGTTGTCGGCTCTCATTAAGTGGTTTTAAAGAAAAAAAATGGTGGTTAGGGCCTACTAACGGCTTCTGCCCCTCCCTGGTGTTGCCCTCAACTAAATAAAGCTGAGCTTCAACCTTCTGCTCCAAATTACCATTTTAAAAAATGCAATAGGCTTTTCCGGCCTACTAAAGGTGTCTGTCTGTGTGCCCCTGCCTGGTGTTGCCCTCAACTAAATAAAGCTGAGCTTCAACCTTCTGCTCCAAATTACCATTTTAAAAAATGCAATAGGCTTTTCCGGCCTACTAAAGGTGTCTGCCCCTCCCTGGTGTTGTCCTCAACTGAACAAAGCTGAGCTTCCACATTCTGGCTTTCGCCCTATACTATCAGATATTGAACTGCATTTGGCCTACTAGTGTGGTTAGGCCCTTGAAACAGTGTCTGCTGCTCTTGGGTTTGCTACTCCACTGAACAAAGCAATGCCGCCTGTTTAGTCCTGTTACCAATTTTGAACTGCATGTAGCCTACTTTATTCTTTGGCCCTATATCTGTTTCCTCCTCATCCTGCCCATTGCCCAGCCACTGCTAAATGAGTCTGCTGGTACATTGACCTAGACCACTACATTCCCCTTGTACTCTACACAGCCAGAATCTGACCCTGCTGAAAGTAAGGTTCCCCTTCCCGCATGTTATACCACCTTACACAGGGACAAAGAGGAAGGTGCAGATGAAAGTGCAGGTTCCTTCATCAGGTGGGGGGGCATACTCGTTGGCGACGTCACTGGCACAGGGCCCCTCAGAGTACGCAAAAGTGACGCTGCTGGTGGGAGGCGCCCCCGCCATGCAAACACACCGCCGTACTTTGAGGGGCCCTGTGCCAGTGGCAATGCGAACGAGTGGGCCCCCCCCTGCTTGCTCAGGATCACAGCACTTGCAACGTTTAAATACTTACCTTTCCCTGCAACACCGCCGTGACGTAGTCCGCATTTCCTGGGCCCACGAAAAACTTGAGCCAGCCCTACTCCCCCCACAACTTTCCCCCAATTCCCTATGCCCAACTATTATTATACAGTTAATTAAGATTGGCAAGCTTCAGAAACAAGAATGGATGTTTTTGGCATTAAAATGGGCACTGTAGGTGTTTTCCTGGCCTCCACTCACTGCCGACTATGCTTCCCCATTGACTTGCATTGGGTTTCGTGTTTCGGTCGATCCCCGACTTTTAGCGATAATCGGCCGACTGCACTCGACTCGACTCTGGACAAAATCGGGTTTCCCAAAACCCTACTCGATCTTAAAAAAATGAAAGTCGCTCAACCCTAATCTCCAGCATTAGATAAAAATGTCAGAGAGCACAGCAATGTGATCAGCCTTTTCTTACCTCAGCACACCAGGTATTTCCAGTATTACATCTGAAAAACACTGTGGACAATAGTGTGAGTTGGATCGTCTTACCTCAGCACCCCTGGTATCTCTGGTAAAAGATCAGAAAGACCAGGATGAACAGCAGTGTGAGCAACCTCTTCTGACCTCAGCACCCTGGTATATGCAGTATTTGACCAGATAGACAATATGAACAGACTCTTCTTACCTCAGTACCCCTGGAATCTCTGGTAAAAGATTTGAAAGACCAGGATGGACAGCAGTGTGAGCAGCCTCTTTTTGACCTCAGCACCATGCTATCTCCAATATAATGTCAAACAAATATGGTGAAAGGCAGTGCAAGCAGCATTTTCTTACTACAGCCCTCTTCCTATCTAGAGTGTTAGATCAGACAAAAATGATGGAAGGAAATGTGTGCAGCTTCTTACCTCAGCACCACTGGTATATCCATTATTTGATGAAAAACAAAGTGCAGATAGCTTGCTTGCCTAAGCACCCCAACAGTGTGAGCAGCCTCTTCTTACTTCAGCACACTTAATATCTAGAATATTAGATCAGCCTGTTCTTACCTCAACACCCCTGGTATCTTCAGTATTAGATTGGAAACACAGTGTTAGGAACAGCCTGTTCTTACCGCAGTACTCCTGATATCTAGAGTATTAGATCAGACGGACACGGTGGAAGGCCATATGAGCAGCTTTTTCTTACCTCAGCACTCTGGATCTCCAGTATTAGATAAGAAAGACATGATAGTCAGCAGTGTGAGCAGCCTCTTCTAATCTCAGCATCATGGTATATCCAGTATTAGATCAGAAAGACAGGGTGGGTATCAGTATGAGCAGCCTCTTCTTACCTCAGCGCTATGGTCTATCCAGCATTATATCAGAAAGACCTGGTGGACAGCAGTATGAGCAGCCTCTTCTTATCTCAACATCACTGGTATCTCCAGGATTAGATCAGAAAGAAAGGGTGGACAGCAGTGTGAGCGGCCTCTTCTTACATGAGTACCATGGTCTATCCAGCATTACATCAGAAAGATCAGGTGGACAGAAGTGTGAGCAGCCCCTTCTTATCTTAGCACCATGGTTTATCCAGTATTATATCAGAAAGACAGGGTGGACAGCAGTGTGAGCTGTTTATTCTTACATCAGCACCACTGGTATCTCCTGTATTAGATCAGAGAGACAGGGTGGGCACTGGGCAGCAATGTGATCAGCCTCTTCTTACTGCAGCACCCGGGTCTTTTAGGTATTAGATCACATTATCTACTGGGAGTACAGCTTCCTACACATGAAGAGATGGGGAAGGACTTCATGCTGCACATGCTCACATCTTAACATTCTATGACAGGTTTCTGTCAGTGTAGCAAGATGTTTTATTTATTTCATAAAGCGAAAAAAAGAAGGTAAGCAGCACTCACCGATCTTCTAAAACAGGTTTGTCCTTTATTCAATCATAATAAAATCTTCACGGCTCGGGGGTGTGCAAAGATAAGAGTGTGCAGGTCCAGACGAAGGCCGTTTCGTGCCGGTATGGCGCTTCTACGGGTCACCCGTAGAAGATCGGTGAGTGCTGCTTACTTTCTTTTCTTCGCTTTATGGATTGCATCTCAATGTTTTTTCGGTAAAGCACCCGAGATCTAGAGGCAAGGTTCAGCCGCAATCAGGTGTGCCCGGTTCCCTAACCCAGACAATTGGTGGTGCTGTCATCTGTTTTTCTTCTGAAAGATGTTTTATTTATTTATTATGCTTTTACTTATATTACGCCAACAAATTCCGCAGCATTACAGACATCGTCATCACTGTCCTCGATGGGGCTCACAATCTAATATCCCTAACAGTTACCTAGAGGAGCAGAGGTGCGGGGGCCCATGTGTTTAGTCATAGCAGTGATGTCCAAATATTGGAAAAGTATCGTAGTATTCTCTACAGCATTACCAATTTACTGTACAACTGTTTACATGTTGTTTCATAAAGACTTTTTTGAAAATAAAAATTAAAACCCAAAAAATAAAAATCTGATACTTGGCATTTCCTCTATTCATCTTAATAAAGGTAATAGAAATTAGGTCTTGCACTGTCAATGTTACAGGAAAGATTAAAGCGGTTGTCTCAAGTTTGTTTTTCCGAAGCGCACAACTCCTCTGGTCTCCCGCTTTCCTGGGTTTGGTATGCTCCTGAAGATTAATAGTTCGGGTTGGTGGCATGGCTATGTCAATAGTTCACAGTCCAGGCTCCACAATGTTCTCCAAGGCAGCTTTGCATATGCAGCATCAGAGGAGTGCAGGAGCTCTGACGCGACCAGCCAGCTTCAGAGCAGGGCATACAAGCTTCATATCAAACAGCTTGCAATGACGTCCTATTTGCCTAGGAAACTTGCCACTGCTGAGGTGGACATAAGTTAGGCAGTGAACTGTAAACTTTTAATTTAAAAATCCCTTTATACTTGAGAATGGAGAAGTGGTAATTTTCAAAAAATGCTTGTTTTTACAAGTATTTTGCAATTTTACCCATTTGCTAAACTGAGACAAGGGGGTTGTACAGGAATAAGATATTAATTGCACTCTACATCATTACTGGTCAGTTGTACTCCAGTTCCACGGCCACCAAAAGTACACAGTGTACGTCGTCAGAACATCACAGCTCCATTCATGGTGTAGTGGTCAATCTTGGGTACTGCAGTTCTGTATCTAGTGAATGTCTACTACAAAGTGTAAAGAGCTGTAGTGTTCTTGTTCCTTATATCTGTACTTTTGGTGGCTGCGGGAATTGTTAACAATTAATCGGTCGTGATGCCAGACCCCACCGATCTGATCTTGATGAACTATCCTTGGGATAGGTCAACATCTTAACCCCAGGATACACATTGCATACAAATCAATCGGCTCATCATCTGACCAGCAGCCATCTTGGAAGACTGTTCCATACACAGGAGAGCTCGCATGGCCAAGTACTCCCGTTTTCTCTATGACAACATGTCAGGCTTATATCTCCAGGTCTATGAGACAATATAATTGGCTATGCCGGACCAATATTTATCCCAAAAATAAATTGCCTTGTCCACCCATGCACTTTAGACTGTCAAAACCGTCGATATTGGCAGGCTTTGCCAACATTAGTCTAATGTGTAAATGGGCTTTAGCTCTGGACAATGCTTTTACATTTGTGAGAATACAGTAAGAGGATATGCTAAAAATGTAATTATTTTGAATACTGTAGAATTAGTTTAGGATTATAAATGATTATTGTGTTTTATTTTTTGATTTTTATTGTTTTATGCAAATTTCTGTGCAAATTCATTTGGACCTTTTTATTTAACACAGATCATGACCTTGCATTCCCTGTACCGTGCACTCTTGTTGATTATGGAGATCTCGCAGGAACAATTTGTACTGACCTGAGATACCTTAGTAAGGACAGACTTTCCAGCATAAACAAAATCCATTTTTACATAGTCAACTAAAAAAACTTCAAAAGATATACCCATAAAAAGACTTTAAAGGGAACCTGTCACACCCAAAATCGAAGGTGCTAAGCCCACCAGCATCAGGGGCTTATCTACAGCATTCTGGCATGCTTAAATGAGGAGGGAAAAATACCGGAAGAGAGAGAAAGTTTGAATATTTTTGTTAGGTGAGAGGTGACAGCCGGGGAAAGGGACTGGAGGAGATGTGACGGAATGGGGTCACTGGTGCAAGTGGTTGGGCGAAAAGATGCAAGGAGCCTGATTGCTTCTTCTTCAGTAACTGGTTCAAAGTCAGAGAGTGAGCTAGATGCAGTGGCAGTGCCGATAATGTCATAAATAATATCAACCAATAAAACTGGATTCAAAGGGAAAAAAAACTAGGAGTATTTGATGAAAAGCTGAATGCTCAGGAGGAAAAATCAAACGCATTTCATCATAGATCTTCAACATGCAGAAAATAAAATGTGGAAAAAAAGTATACTTGAAAAATTCCTTACTATATGTCACTTAGGCTACGTTCACATTTGCGTTGTGTGCCGCAGCGTCGGCGCCGCAATGCACAACGCAAACAAAAACGCAGCAAAACGCATGCACAACGCTGCGTTTTGCGCCGCATGCGTCCTTTTTTTCATTGATTTTGGACGCAGCAAAAATGCAACTTGCTGCGTCCTCTGCGCCCGGACGCGGGCGCCGCAGGGACGCATGCGGCGCAAAACGCAAGTGCGACGCATGTCCATGCGCCCCCATGTTAAATATAGAGACGCATGACGCATGCGGCGACGCTGCAGCGCCGACCGCAAATGTGAACGTAGCCTTAGCCATGATAAACTTTTGGCTGTCTGCAGCCACCATTACACTGTGTGCTCAATTTATGACGTTTCCACTTATGTGTCTTGCTCAGTGGTGGTTGGGTTTCAGCCTTTCTCACTTTGGCCAAGTCTCTGAGCACTGAACACCTTGTACTTCTGGGCCCTTAGGGAGGTTGCAGTTCTGGACAATGACAAAACTGGAGGATATTGGGTTCCTGGTCGCTTCACGTTTTATTCTTCTCAAATGTTTGGCAGCTAATGTGCGTCTTTTTTTTCAACAAGTTTTTACGACCCTGTTGACTATATACACCGAAAAAATAAAGGCTTTTAAAAAGGGCTATGTATAAAAACAATATTTTCTTTTAATAAGCAAAGTCTAAAAACCCCAAATATGGGTACATTTAAAAAGTGAGAAACCACAGAAAAAACAAGTGGTTGGTATACCTGGATATAAATGTATAAATTAGTAAGATTATTTGTGAATAATCAATGCAAAGGCTCAATCAAGGGTTCAATGTGGTCTGGGCCAGATGAAAAAGACTGAAAAAGAGAACGACTCATCAGAAAGATCTTCATCTGTAAATCGCCATCCATAACTAGACTGTAATCTCCTATGTGTTCTGCAGGACTCTGATCTAGTAAAGATGAGCAAAACCAAGCTTAAAAGTTCAGGTTCACACTGGACAGCTAGTGTCCGGAGTTAAACCCTGAACATGGACTTCTCCCGGAAGTCTGTTGCAATGTTTGGTGTTGCAGAGAGAGAGGGAAAAAAAATTTACAGCTCAAAAGTCCAGGGCCTTTTGGGTTCGGGTTCTGGTTCAATTTTTCAGGTACAGTTCTGGTACCCGAATCGAACTTTGGAAGAAAGTACAGGTTGGGTACCAGAACCCGAACTTGCACGGGTCTGTCTGCTAATCACTATATCTACCACTAAAGGTGTGCTCAAAAGCTTGCATACCCAGGCGGAATTTTTGCTTTCTTGGCCTTTTTTCAGAGAATATGAAAGATAACACCAAAACTTTTTCTCCACTCATGGTTAGTGGTTGGGTGAAGACATTTACTAACTGTGTTTTCTCTTTTTAAATTATATTGACAACCCAAAACATCCAAAAGACCCTGATCAAAAGTTCACATACCCTGGTGATTTTGGCCTGATAACATGCACAGAAGTTGACACAAATGGGTTTGAATAGATACTAAAGGTAACATCATCATCTGTGACCTGTTTGCTTGTAATCAGTGTGTGCATAAAAGCTGAGTGAGTTTCTGGGATCCAGACAGACTCTTGCATCTTTATGGATTGTGAGTCATCGGGAAAACAAAAGAATTGTCAATGGATCTACGGGAAAAGGTAGTTGAGCTTTATAAAACAGGAAAGGGATACAAAAAGATATCTAAGGAATTGACAATGCCAGTCAGCAGCGTTCAAACTGTGATTGACAAATGGAAAATTGGGGGCCATACACGGTATTAAGAAAATGGGTATGTGAACTTTTGATCAGGGTCATTTGGATGTTTTGGGTTGTCATTATAATTTAAAAAGAGAAAACACAGTAGTTTGACAATAAATAGCTTCACCCAACCACTAACCATGAGTGGAGAAAAAGTTTTGATGTTATCATTCTTATTCTCTGAAAAAAAGGCCAAGAAAGCAAAAATGTTGCCGGGGAATGTAAACTATTGAGCATAATTGTATATGTTCACCATATGGCGGTTATATCAGTTTTGGCCTTTGTATATCCACTCTTAGGCTGCACCACCATAGTTGCAATTATGGTTACCTGGTTAGGGGCCCACTGAGATGTTTTGCCCCCCATGAGCTGAACCTCTAGCTATGCCTCTGCTATAAACCTTTTGAGGCTTCTGTGATCACGACTCAATATCTTAGCAATTTCAAGTGCTGCATCCCTCTGTAACAATGTTATAATTTTTGACTTTTCATTCATTTAAATCTCTTTTTTGGGATTCTGCACACTTTGATAAAGGGCGTTGTATCCTTAGCCTGGATGCTCCCTCATTACACAATCACCTGATATGCTTCATCCAATAGGCATTCAAGTTTATTCAGCTTGGCTTTGGAAACTCTGGACAAAAATGATATGATCAAAATCCTGATTTGCCTAATAATTCTGCACACAGTGTAAAGGGATCTTATTAAAGAGAAATTAGTAACAAAAATGATGAAAGCTGCATAAATCCGTCTGCAGGCTCCGCAGACTCCACTAGGTGGGTTATGTGTAGTGGGTCCTGGAACAATTGATTTTACATAGCTTTCAATTAGTCAGTGATGTTAATAAACAGGCGTGCATTTCACACACAATAATAGTTCATCAGAAAGAAAAATGTTCTAATTCACAGGCTGTCAAGTCATGAGAGGTATTAATCCGCAAAAATAAATTGTCCAGCGAGGATAATCTTTTGGATATGGATCTTTTTGGCACGACCATGAAGATTATAATGCCAAGCCAGCTAACTGCTGGGAACATAGTTGATTTGCATTTCATTAGCTAATCTGTAACTCATGCTAACCTAGAACACAACTGCTTAGAGAAGTGGTTCAGGAGAGACATCAATCGCTTAAAGGGGTTGTTCGACCTTAGCCTACAAGTCTGCAGTCACTCAATGTGATTGCAAACTTGTGGATCCTCACAACTCGTGCATTGTGTGCTGTGAGGGTTCTCCGGTGGCGGCGCCTAGACCTGGCAGTCATGTGACCGCAAGTATGAGATTTGCGACTAAACTCTGTCTAGCATCACTCAACACAATTGCATTGAGTGAGACTACGCATAGTCGGTATGTGACCGCATGTGTGCAAATCAGATACTTATGGTCACGAGCCTGATGCTCCCAGCACCAACACCGGAGAATTCTCACAGGGCACAGAGTGCGTTATGTGAGGATTCATAAGTCTGCAGTCACTTACCCACCTCAGCTGCAGCAGAACATCATAATACACCTCTGATGATGTCGAACAACATAATACACATCTGAGCCACAGCAGAACCTCATATTAGACACCTCAGCAGCTGCAGAATCTCATAATACACATATACTAAACAACTTAGCTGCTATAGAACACCATAATACTAACCTGAGCTGCTACAGAATCTCATAACATGCATCAGCTGCTGCATAACATTATAACGCACCTCAAGTGCTGCAGAACCTCATATTAAACACCTCAGCTGCTGCAGAACTTCATATTAGACACCTTAGCTACTACAGAACCTCAAAACCTCTGCTCCAGAATCTCACAATACCCACATCAGCTGCTGTAGAACCTCATAATACCCATCTAAGCTGCTGCAGAACCTTATAATACACTACTCCACTGTTGCATAACCTCAACCTCATAATACCCTCTTAAGCTGCTACAGAAGCTCATAATACACACCTCATCTGCTGCAGAACCCCATAATGCACAAATCAGCTGCTGCAGAACATCGCAATACACAGCTCAGCTGCTGCAGAACCTCATAATCCACCTCAGCTTCTGCAGAACTTCATAATACACACCTCCACTGCTGTAGAACAATATAATACCCACCTCACATGCTGCAGAATATCACAATACACACCTCAGCTACTGAAAAACATAATACATCCTCTGCTGCTGCGGAACGCCATAATACACACCTCTGCTGCTGTAGAACATCATAATACACCCCCTGCTGAAGAACACCATAATACACCCTCTGCTTCAGAACATCATAATACACACCTCTGCTGCTGTAGAAAATCGTAATTTACACCTGAGCTACAGCAGAACTTCATATTAGATGCCTCAGCTGCTGCAGAACCTCATAATATGCCTCAGCTGCTGCAGAACGTTATAATTAGAGTTGAGAGAATTCCCTCTTATTCGGCAAGCTATAGCGCTTACCGAATAAGCTGCAGAGGGAACCTGGCTTCCTGGATTGCGCCGGCTGATCAGCGCCGCAACTGCATGTGTCGCTGCTGTGTCACAGTACATGCATGGAGAGCCTGTGTGTAGGGCTCTCCATGCATGTGCTGTGACTGTGACACAGCCGCAACACATGCAGCTGCAGCGCCGATCAGCTGATCAGCCGGAGCGCTCCTTGTATCCGGTTTCCCAAACAATTTTACTGGCAGTTGTGGGCAAAATTTTTGTTGGCTTACCTGACCTCAGCTGCTGCAGAACATTATAATTAGAGTTGAGCGAATTTGCTCGGGTTCCCTCTTATTTGGCAATCTATAGCTATAGCTGATACAAGGAGCGCTCCGGCTGATCAGCTGATCGGCGCTGCAGCTGCATGTGTTGCAGCTGTGTCTCAGTCACAGCACATGCATGGAGAGCCCAACAAACAGGCTCTCCATGCATGTACTGTGACTGTGACACAGCTGCGACACATGCAGTTGCGGCGCTGATCAGCCGATGCAATCCAGGATGCCGGGTTCCCTCTGCAGCTTTTTCGGTAAGCGCTATAGCTTGCCAAATAAGAGGGAACCCGAGCAAATTCGCTCAACTCTAATTAAAATGTTCTGCAGCAGCTGAGGTCAGGTAGACCAACAAAAATTTTGTCCACAACTGCCAGTAAAATTGTTTGGGATGCAAAGAAAAACCCATAAATAACATCAGCTGAAATACAGAACTCTCTGAAAACTAACGATGTGGCTGTTTCAAGATGCACAATAAGGAGGCACTTGAAGAAAAATGGGCTGCATGGTTGAGTTGCCAGAAGAAAGCCAATACTGTGCAAATGCCACAAAGTATCTTGCCTACAATACACAAAACAGCAGAGAAACAAGCCTCAAAACTTCTGGAACAAGGTAATTTGGAGTGATGAGACCAAAATTGAACTTTTTGGCCACAACTATAAACGTTACAGTTGAGAGAGGTCAACAAAGCCTATGATCAGTGGTGGGATTCAGCCGGTACGACCCGGTACGGGGCAGCCGTTTACTAAAATTTCTATCTGCCAGCGTTCTGGTAATTGAAAATGGTTACCACGCCTCCGGACGGGTTGCTGTGCTGCTGGTGGGGATTGTTCACCCCGGGAGGGTGTAAACTACAATCCCCATAATGCAGTTCGCTCACACCGGAAGCGCCTCTACTGCAGGGCACGGGTAGAGTGGCGGTTAATGTGAGTGGCCGAGATAACTAGTAAACGCAGTGGCATGGTGGGAGGAGACTGGGAGCTATCGGCTGCCATGGTAACAGTGAGACGCCCCGTGCTGTGCAGCAGCTGCGGTTCCGGCCTGAGCGCGGCTTTGTTATGAGTCCCACTCCCAGCAGGAGCCGTGTATGAGGCGGCCCGGCGCTGCGCTATGGTGAGTGAGCCCATCATCTGGGGTCCTCCAGGGTCATGTGACCGGCGCCTGGGATTCACTGCTGACTTCTGTATTTCAGGCTGCCAGGAATAAGGCTGGATTTAAGGGTGAGTGCGCCGCTGTGTACTTGTCACTTAAGGTGCCGTTACACTGAGCAACTTACCAGCGATCGCGACCAGCGACATGATCGCTGGTAAGTTGCTGTGTGGTCGCTGGGGAGCTGTCACACAGACAGCTCTCTCCAGCGACCAAGCGACTTCGGCATCGCTGAAACTGTCTTCAGCGATGCCGAAGTCCCCATGTAAAAAAAAAAAAAACACTACATACGCACCTTCTGTCGTCCTTCATGTCCCTCGGCGCTTGCCGCACTGACTGTGTCTCAGCGCCGGCCGGCCGTAACAGCGGTGCCCAGCGGTGAACCGCTGTTACTGCAGGTTCACCGCTGGGCTTTACGGCCGGCCGGCGCTGAGACAGTCAGTACGGCAAGCTCCAGGGGACGTGACGGACAACAGACGGTGAGTATGTAGTGTTTTTTTTTTACTTTTACCATGGTATCCATGGTAAATATCGGGTTACTAAGCGCGGCCCTGCACTTAGTAACCCGATGTTTACCATGGATACCAGTGAAGACATCGCTGGATCGGCGTCACACACGGCGATCCAGTGATGTCAGCGGGAGAGTTGCGACGAAAGAAAGTTCGTCCACTCTCCCTGCAACCAGCGATATCCCAGCAGGATCCAGATCGCTGCTGCGTGCCAAACATAGCGATATCGCTATGTAGGACGCTGCAACGTCACGGATCGCTGGCGATATCGCTGCAACCTCGCCCAGTGTGACGGTACCTTTAGGGATTTGCAATATTTCCTATGAATTATGTGAAGGACTGGTGCAGTAATTACCCAAACATACCTCTCCGGACGTTATAGTCCCCAGCCTGAATCTGCCAGGGCATGCTTGGAGTTGTAGTTCTACAACTGGACACTGCATAACTTACAAGGTTTTGTCAAATTTAGCAATTTTCAAACTCAATTTTTGTGCCCTTAAGGCCGGGATCACACACAGGGCCATATTTGCCACTAGGCACGCGAGGGCACGTGCCTAGGGCGGCGACATTGCGGGGGGGGCGGCACCTGAGCAAGGTTTTTTGGTTTTTTTTAGTCCCGGGTCACAAACGCGACCGACCGACCCCGCCCGCCTCCGAGTCCCACCCTCCCTCCTTGAAGACGATACTCACCCTGCTCCAGCGATGCCTGGTCTCAGCGTCTGTAGCGCGTCCAGAGTGAGCGGTCACGTGGTACCGCTCATTAAAGGTCATGAATATGCGCATATTCATGACCTTAATCAGCCGTACCACATGACCGCTCACTCAGGAAGAAGGCGCTGCGGCGGGACAGAGCCAGAGGGAGGATGTCGGCGCGGTGTGTGGGACAGCTGACAGGTGAGTATGGGGGGCGGAGGGATGAAGGAGGAAGGTAAGCCGCCCGAGCCATGCAAGATGGGAGAAGGAGCGGGGGAGGAGGTGGAGAGATGAGCCATGCATACCGGGGAGTATGAGCCATCAGCCATGCATATGGGGGGGGGGGAATATGAGCCATCAGCCATGCATACAGGGGGGGGAATTATGAGCCATCAGCCATGCATACAGGGGGGGGAGAATTATGAGCCATTAGCCATGCATACAGGGGGGGGGAATTATGAGCCATGCATATGGGAATATGAGCCATCAGCCATACATACGGGGGGGGGGAATTATGAGCCATGCATACAGGGGGGGGGGGGGTGGAGAGATGAGCCATGCATATGGGGGGTGGGGGGGTGGAGAGATGAGCCATGCATACAGGGGGAGGTGGAATATGAGCCATGCATACAGGGGGGAGTGAATATGAGCCATGCATACGGGGGGGGGGAGTATGAGCCATGCATACGGGGGGGGAGTATGAGCCATGCATACAGGGGGGGGTCATTATACAGTATGGAGAACTGTGTGTGGCCATTATACAGTATGGAGCATCATGTGTGGCCATTATACAGTATGGAGCATCATGTGTGGCCATTATACAGTATTGAGCATCATGTGTGGCCGTTATACAGTATGGAGCATCATGTGTGGCCATTATACAGTATGGAGCATCATGTGGCCGTTATACAGTATGGAGCATCGTGTGGCCGTTATACAGTATGGAGCATCATGTGTGGCCATTATACAGTATGGAGCATCATGTGTGGTCATTATACAGTATTGAGCATCATGTGTGGCCGTTATACAGTATTGAGCATCATGTGTGGCCATTATACAGTATGGAGCATCATGTGTGGCCATTATACAGTATGGAGCATCGTGTGGCCGTTATACAGTATGGAGCATCGTGTGGCCGTTATACAGTATGGAGCATCATGTGTGGCCATTATACAGTATGGAGCATCATGTGTGGTCATTATACAGTATTGAGCATCATGTGTGGCCGTTATACAGTATTGAGCATCATGTGTGGCCATTATACAGTATGAAGCATCATGTGTGGCCATTATACAGTATGGAGCATCGTGTGGCCGTTATACAGTATGGTCCATGACTTTAATACCGTATGTCACAACGTATTCTTGTCATTAAGGGAGACAAACTGCTTCCAAAAATATGAATCGTGCCACTGGGTGTGGCTTATTAGTATGGGCGGGGTTATTGAAAATGGGCGTGGCCAAAATTCCGGCCGCCGCGACTTAGAGGACCTGTTGTTAAAAATTTGAATCCCACCCCTGCCTATGATGAAAGGAACACCATTCCTACTGCAAAGCACGGAGGTGGATCGCTGATGTTTTGGGGATGTGTGAGCTACAAAGGCACGGGAAACTTGGTCAAAGTTGAAGGAAAGATGAATGCAGCACGTTATCAGCAAATACTGTACGCAAATTTGCACTCATCAGCCCGGAAGCTGCGCATGGGACGTACTTGGACGTTCCAACATGACAACGATCCAAAACACAAGGCCAAGTCGACCTGTCATTGGCTACAGCAGAACAAAGTGAAGGTTCTGGAGATGCCATCTGTCTCCTGACCTCAATATAATTGAGCCACTCTGGGGAAATCTCAAGTGCGCAGTTCATGCTAGACAGCCCAGGAATTTACAGGAACTGGAGACTTTTTGCCAAGAAGAGTGGGCAGCTTTACCATCTAATAAAGAACCTCATCCACAACCACCACAAAAGACTTCAAGCTGTTATTGATGTTAGAGGGAGCAATATACGGTATTAAGAAATGGGGTATGTGAACTTTTGATCAGAGTCATTTGGATGGTTTGGGTTGTCATTATGATCTAAAAATAGAAAACATAGTAGTTTGACAATAAATGGCTTCACCCAACCACTAACCATGAGTGGAGAAGAAGTTTTGGTGTTACCATTCATATTCTCTGAAAAAAGGCGAAGAAAGCAAACATTCTGCCAGGGTATGCACATATTTGAACACAACTGTATGAATAGCGATATGGGCCAAAAAGAAAAAACTCAATGTGGGAATAAGTCTCTGATGTAAGAAATTAAGGGCTCTCTATGCTTTATAGTAGCACAAAACAATCTTAAAATGTCCTGAGGTCCTGATGATATGAAGTGAGGGACAAATGCTTTTTATTTAAAAGCGCTGCTTTTCTTTCAGAAACAGCACCATCCCTGACTGTGGGTTATGCATGGTATTGCAGCTCATCTCAATTCACTTCAAAAGAGCTTAGCTGCAATACCTGACAAACTTGTAATCTATGGTCCGGGGTTGTGCTATTTCTGAAAGAAAGCAACCATGTTTTTCTAATCCTGGACAAGCCTTTAACCCCTTCACGACATGCGCCGTACATGTACTGTGCATGTCGTGTCTCTCCCTTTGATGTGGGCTCCGGCGCTGAGCCCACATCTTTCCTGGCACATGTCAGCTGTTTTGAACAGCTGACATGTGTCCCCAACAGCCGCTGGTGGAATCGCGATCCACCTGCGGCTGTTAACCAATTAAATGCCGCTGTCAATCTCTGACAGCGGCATTTAATGTTATCACGCCAGAAGCGCATCACTAATCCCTCCCATTAGCACCCGTGTCACAAGACCGTGGGTTGCTGAAGGGTCTGCAGGACACCCCTGTTGTTGTCATTGCCGTATTAATATGAGTGTCGCCCAGCGGTTGGAGCTCATAGCAAGTGAGCATTTCTGCTACACACTGATCATCGTCAGTGTGTAGCATAGCCGATCGGGTTATGGCAGCTTCTAATCTCCCAGACTACTGAAGCATGCAAAATGTAAAATAAAATGTTTTAAAAATATTAAAAAAATATAAAAGTTCAAATCACCCTCCATTCGCCCCATTTAGAATAAAACAATAAAAAATAATAACAAATACACATATTTGATATAGCTGCATTCAGAATTGCCTGATCTATCAATCTATAAAATCTATCCAATCTATCCAATCGGTAAACGGCGTAGCGAAAAAAAAAGTCAAAATGCAGAATTACGTTTTTTGGTTGACGCAACATTGCATATAAAATGGAATAACTGGCATTCAAAAGATTGTACCAACACCAACAGTGTATCATTAAAAACGTCAACTCAGCTTGCAGAAAATAAGCCCTCACCCAACCCGAGATCACGAAAAATGGAGGCGCTACTTTTTTTTTTCTTTTAACAAGCCTTGGATTTTTTTCACCATTTAAATAAAAACAATCTATATATGTTTGGTGTCGAGGAACTCATAATGACATGGAGAATTATACTGCTGGGTCAGTTTTAGCATTTGGTAAACAAGGTAAAAAAAAAAAAAACAATTGTGGAATTGCACTTTTTTTTGCAATTTTACCGCAGTTGGAATTATTTTCCCATTTTCAAGTACATGATATGGTAAAACCAATGGTGTCATTCGAAAGCAAAACTCGTCCTGCTAAAAACAAACCCTCACATGGCCATATTGGCGGAAAAATAAAAAAGTTATGGCTCTGGGAAGAAGAGGAGTGAAAAACAGAAGAGCAAAAACGAAAAAGGGCTGTGGCGTGAAGGGGTTAAATAAACAATAATCAAGCCTAATGGGCTAGGAACGGATTACACAACATGGCAGCGTAAATTACACTGTATAAAAAAATTCTAACTTTAAGGTATAATGACATCATGGAAATATTCTGATATTCTGGAAGGATTTGGTGCCTATCTTTAATTGGAAAGGTAATGGATGCACTTTCTATTCTGTAATGCCTCCGATAGTTTGATTTCTTCCTTTGAACACAACCACTTTATAAAAGATTCGGTTGGTGGTTGGAACCACAGGCACAAGGGACCAGCTTACCAATTTCCTGTTAAGTTTGTACAGTACATCAATGTCCTCTAGAAAATGACATCAGCTCATGGCATGGAAGGAATTTTTGCAACCAGGCTCTTAGACTGCTAATGTTCTGGAGATAGCTGTGGGCCCAAAAACCCTTTAATGGTGGCATAAAGCTGCATAATGTGCATCAGATGAATCACATTAGATGACCCAAAAAGGTATGTAAAACAAATGAAAAAAATCAGCTCACCCAAAGTAGGATATCCCACATGTGCAGAAAAGAGGAAATCATTTCAAATGTACAGTAGAAGTTTATTCCAAATTCATAAAAATCCAATCCAGCATGGTAAACCCCCCGGGTCCTGGTTGTTACAGTGGCATTGCTGTCCTCACGGAGAGGGTGATGTCACCCTTGGAAGCAATGAAGGATTCCTTTTATCAGGTATTCACAAACATGCAACATGTTCTTACTCCAGGCCAGAAGGGGGAGCTCTGATCCAGTTTGTTGGTGCCTCCCCTATATATACTTTGGTCTGGAGGGATAGTTAGTCAGTCTGTCAGAGAGGCAGAGGAGAGAGCAAGTGAGGGGCCATGCAGCCATGAGAAGTGCTGCAGTTCCTGGAAAGAGAGAAAGGAAAGCAGAACTGATTGTAGAGAGCGTGAAGGAGGAAAGAAGTAAAGGTGAAGTTAAGAGCAGTAGAGAGAAGCTGCGACTGGGCTTCCTCCACGCTGAGCGCAGATACCGGTAGCCGGACGACCGAGGTTGTGCAGTATTCTACATCTCAGAGCAGAAACCGGCGAGACAGCAGATTGCAAGCTACCTGTCCACCATACACCTGAAGACACAGTAACACATAGAGCCCGGGTCGTGATACAGATCCTGCAAAAAGGCTCGAGTTACCTATCATACAGGTATTGTCCTACCAAAAGGGGGACAAAGAAATAACGTGAGGAACTTGTGTGAGGACTAAGCCAGCAAGGGACTACAACACCACAGCGCTAGTAGGAAGGCTTCCAACCCCATCTGGTAAGGGGGATTCCAGATTCACTTCCAAGCCGGCCGGACCTTACCTGCACCCGTGATCTGGTACCCTGAACTGTGGCTGCCTGAGCCTTCAGTAAAAAGGTAAAGAGACTGCAACCCTGTGTCCTTCATTTCTTTCTACACCACCTGTCCCCACTACACCAGGAGCCCTTGGGACCCAGCTTCACTTGTGGGAAGTCAAACCATCATAGCTGCCATAGTATCACCCCAGAGGACCCCTTTAAGCAGCTTTGGTCATCACTGACCGAGAACCACAGGTGGTGTCACAAACAAACTTTATTCACAAAATCCCTTTAAAGACATTCCCTTTTACTTGAGCACCCAGGGCCACGGAACGGGTCGCTGCCGCCGTGACCCATCCCCCTTTAAGTAACAGACCCGGTACCGAGTACCTCACGGCCCTGGCGGGAGTTCCAGACTTAGTCTTTATACATAGCTATATGCTGCTATGTTCTACTGCTAATGAACAGAAGCTGCATATTAAAGGGAACCTGTCACCCCCAAAATCGAAGATGAGCTAAGCCCACCAGCATCAGGGGCTTATCTACAGCATTCTGGAATGCTGTAGATAAGCCCCCGATGTATCCTGAAAGATGAGAAAAAAGAGGTTAGATTATACTCACCCAGGGGAGGTCCTGCTGCGGTCCAATCCGATGGGCCTCGTGGTCCGGTCCGGGGCCTCCTATCTTCATAGGATGACGTTCTCTTCTTGTATTCACACTGCGGCTCCGGTGCAGGCGTACTGATTTGTCCTGTTGAGGGCAGAGCAAAGTTCTGCAGTGCGCAGGTGCCGGGCCTCTCTGACCTTTCCCAGCACCTGCGCACTGCAGTACTTTGCTCTGCCCTCAACAGAGCAGACAAAGTACGCCTGCACCGGAGCCGCAGCGTGAAGACAATAAGAGGACGTCATCGTAAGAAGATGGGAGGCCCCGGACCGGACCGTGACGCCCATCATACCGGGACCGCCCCTGGGTGAGTATAATCTAACCTCTTTTTCTTATCTTTCAGGATACATCGGGGGCTTATCTACAGCATTACAGAATGCTGTAGATAAGCCCGGGATGGCAGTGGGCTTAGCTCATCTTCGATTTTGGGGGTGACAGGTTCCCTTTAATCTTATACATCTTGATGTGTAGGTGTATGTTCATGGAGCGCCTCCAGACGCAGGGCCGCGGGGTACTCGGTACCGGGCCTCTCTGTCTCGGTTCTGGGGTTGTCACGGTGGCTAGACCCGGTCCGTGACCCTGCTAAGGGGCGTCCAATGAAAGGTGTGATGGTGGTGCGTGGTGCAAGGCGCGATGAATAACGAGGACACAGGGTTGCAGTCTCTTTACCTCTTTACTGAAGGCTTCAGGGTCCGCAATCCAGAGCACTGCTAACAGGGCTGGCTGAGACCGGCCGGTCCGAAGGCACATCCAGAGATCCCTTTGCAGGTGGAAATCAGTGCCTACCTTCTAGCGCCAGTGTGTTGTAGTACCTCCCTGCTGAGCACTACGGGATAGTCCTCACAACTGTTGTGTCCGTTTCTGATGTTCTCTTCTCCGACCCCCAGATAATATGGATAGGACGCACCTGTATGACGGGGTAGGCCTGGAGTTATTCTGGGACCCTAGAGACGCCCCTCTCCCGCAATTGCCTCCTTTGTCTTCGTTAGGTGATTTAGGTGAGACAGCCAACCTATAGTTAACTGTCCTGCCGCTGTTTGAAGTAGTACGTAGAGTCTCTTACTTCCTCGGTGCTCCGGCCACCGGCTACACGCCTCAGAAGGATGTTGCCACGGTCTTAAGGGCACGACTCCTTCTGGTTCTATCTCCTCTGCGCTGTGATCTCGCTTCTCACTTCTCCCGCAATATACTCCACTTTCGTATCATCTCTAAGGAGCCTGCCGCTATACCTTACAGGCACGGCTCCGTAACAATCTGTCCTTTTTGCTAGGCCGCTGTCAGGATCCCACCCCTGACAGGTCCTTTCCCGAACTCTCCCGGGCTCTTTCTCCCTAACTTTCTGTCCAACTCCCAGTTTTACCAAAGTGTGAGGAGTGGCCTAATAGATAGAACCACCCCCCCCCCCCCCGGTGGCAGGAGTGTGGAGTGTAGTGTGTGTCTGTGATACCTGATCAGGTGAACTCCTTTAGTGCAATCAGACGTAACATCACTCCCCTTAGTGGCAGAGCGACATTACTGCAACGACCAGGACTCTGGGGCGCTGCACTCACATGTTGCCTTTTTGCAGCAGTTTTTTCTGCACCAAAAAAAAAACAAAACAGATTGGTGGCAATAAAAGCGCTGTGTGCATTTTTTGCAATGTTTTTTACTTGTTTTTTTTACCCATTCTGATTGAAAAGTGCTGCTAAAATGCTGAACAAAAGGAAAAGCTGCATCTTGGAAAAAACAAAGCAGGGTTCAAAATATGCATGAAAAAAACAGTGTGTACATGATTTCAGAAATCTCATTGATTATGCTGGTACTGTAAAACGCTGCATATTTCATGCAGCAAAAACGTTCCACAAAAAAAGCTACAAAAACGCCACGTGTGAACATACCCTAGGATGTGCAGTAACCAGACAATAAAGTACTGATATTAACAAAATATTTCTGCATAAAATATAATGATTATTTACCCTTGAGCCTATAGGAACACATCTTGGCCCCTATTTCTCCACTGGCCTAATCTTACTTCTCAGATAAGTAAAGTAGCCCAACTACATGTAAAAAGGCATGTAATAGTCAGGTGTGCACTGGAGAGGGCACTGCAATTCTTATACACGTGGCACTGCCAACCCCAATCTATAACATTTAGCTTTAATTTTATTCTTTGGGCATTAATGTGTGTGGCCATAGTCAATATTTAGATGTGTTTTAGGTTTAGCAGTCAGTTTCACATTGCCCGTTATGTAAGCCACTAGATGGTGGCCTGATTCTAACGCATCGGGTATTCTAGAATATGCATGTTCACATAGTATATTGCCCAGCCATGTAGTATATTGCCCAGCCACGTAGTATATTGTCCAATCACGTAGTATATTGTCCAGTCACGTAGTATATTGCCCAGTTACGTAGTATATTGCCCAGTTACATTGTATATTGCCCAGTGACGTAGTATACAGCACAGAGCCGAGTAGTATATTGCCCAGCCACGTAGTATATTGCTCAGTTACGTAGTATATTGCCCATTTACATTGTATATTGCCCAGTGACGAAGTATATTGCCCAGTTACATTGAATATTGCCCAGTGACGTAGTATACAGCACAGAGCCACATATTATATTGCCCAGTTACGTAGTATATTGCCCAGCCACGTAGTATATTGCCAAGTGACGTAGTATACAGCACAGAGCCACGTAGTATATTGCACAGCCCATGTAGTGTATTGCCCAGCCACGTATGACACAGGTTAAAAAAATAAAAAATAAACATATACTCACCTTCCGCAGGCGCGTTGTAGCTCTGTCGCCTGTGTGGGGTGCAGGCGGCAGCTTTCGGTCGCGCAGGACCTGTGATGACATCGCGGTCACATGACCGTGTAGCGGTCACATGACCGTGATGTCACGGCAGGTCCTTTCCGCGCAGGCCTTGTGATGACGTCGCGGTCACATGACCGTGACTTCATGGCAGGTCCTTCTGCCAGACCATTCTTGCCACCGGAACGTTCCGCTTGCATCGCGAGGAGCGGGAAAGGCGGCGTAGGTGAGTATATAACCATTTTTTATTTTTTAAATTATTTTTAACATTAGATGTTTTTACTATTGACGCTGCATAGGCTGCATCAATAGTAAAAAACTTGGTCACACAGGGTTAATAGCAGCGGTAACGGAGTGCGTTACCCGCGGCATAACGCGGTCCGTTACCACCGGCATTAACCCTGTGTGAGCGGTGACCGGAGGGGTGTATGCGGGCGCCGGGCAGTGAGTGCGGGGAGTAAGGAGCGGCCATTTTCTTCTGGACTGTGCGCGTCGCTGATTGGTCGTGGCAATGGTAGTGGGCGTTTCGCCACAACCAATCAGCGACTTGGATTCCATGACAGACAGAGGCCGCGACCAATGAATATCCGGGACAGACAGACGGAAGTACCCCTTAGACAATTATATAGTAGGATGTGATTTTAACTAATCTCATATTCAGGACCGTATTTCCATAGATGCATACATTACACTTGTGCCAATTTCTAACTTTAGGAGTATAAGCTAACTGGAGATGCCATAATCTGACCTAAAGCTATCCCGATCTCATATCATTAACCAGAATCCTCCCTTTTTGCTAATAAAGTCCAAAGACTGAAACAGATTTGTTGACAGATGAGTCTGAGGTTATCTAATACCAAAACTCTTGATCAGTACAAGATAAGTAAATACAAAGTTCCTCTACTTTTTATGTATTATTACATCCCATTCCTAAACTAGGATTTTTAATATGGGCTTAGGGATTTGTTTTGGAGCTATAACCAGATCTTCTGTAAAGGCTTTCTTTTTGGAGTTGAATTTGGAGAGTATTTGTGTTGTTAGACAACAAGTTTTGAATCAAAATTGGGGGTCCTAATGTATCTCAAAGGCTTTTAGTGGTGTCAAGGTTGGGATCCGTGCAGCCACATCAAACTAATCAAACCATGTCTTTATAGCCCTCGCTTTGAGCACAAGGGCATACTAATGCCAAAATTGGAAATGGGCAGAAAATTGGTTAAAATACTTAATTATGTAAAATATCTATGCATTTTGGAGCATTAAAAAGGTTGTCCATTAAAGGGACCCTGTCTGCAAGAAATCACACACCAAGCTATTTATATGTGCATGTAGCTCTATCAAAGACAAGTCCATCAATACTTTTATATGGCCAGTACATCCCTCCGTTACTGAGAAATCAGTGTTTGAACTGATATGTAAATGAGGCTGTGGATCTGAAGCCTCTGTCACTACAGCTCTATTCCCCTCTCTGAGATGACTCCTCATGCTTGACTGACAGCCTGTAAGCTCTGTGATTTCAAGCAAAGCAGTAGTCAGTCATGCAGGAGGGGCCGGCGCTGGGTAGGATATAGAGGAGTAAAGAGGCTTTAGATCTACAAAAGTTATTCAGCATATTAATTCAAATGCTGATTTCTCAAGAGTCGAACAATGGACTGACCATGTGAAGGTATTGCATGACTTGTCTTTGAAAAAGCTACATGCACATATAAATAGTTTAAGGTGTGGAATCCGGCTTACTAATTCCCTTTAAATGCTTTAGTTCTCTGCCTAAAGTAATAAAAGCTTTTACTTACCTTCACTGACATTGCACTCAGACATCCCAGTTTCATCCATAGGAAGTGTGAATCAAGCAGCCCACCAGCGGCCACTGATTAGCTGCAGCACTAATGTGGCATAACATTGTCACAAGAGAGCTGCCGTGTGAGGAGAGTCTAAGTTTTGCTTATTCTCCGCAGCATTTAACAAGGTCCATGTACTAGACAACCCCTTTCATATTTTCTTTCCATAAAAATAAAAGACATAGTCAATACCCGAAAACAGCCCCATACCATTATCTCCTTTTACACCAAGTTCTACAGTATTCACTATGTATATGCGGCGCCTGACGGTCCTGGTCGTCGTAGTGGTATTGCTTTCCTCTCGGGGAGAGTGATGCTACATTTGGAGGCAAAGAAGGATAACTGCATCCAGGTATCACAAACAAGCAAGACATTTCACACTCCAGGCCACCAGGGGGAGCTTCTGCTCCTATTTATTAGGGCACTCCCCACATACATAACTGGTAGTCTGTAGGGAAAGTTAGACAGTTCCAGACAGTTCCAGACAGGAGTTGGTTCCTGACAGCCTTGCTATTATATATATATGGATATATCTATAGATATATCTATGGATATATCTATAGATATATCTATCTATCGATATATCTCTATCCATAGATAGATCTATCTATCTATAGATCTAACTATCTATCTCATTCCTTCCTTCTATCTATCTCATATCTATCTATCTATATATCTAGCTATCTACCTACCTATCTACCTACCTACCTATCTATCTAGATGGTACATCAATGTCCTGAGTTGTGTATTGTGGAGGGTCCTACACTACTCTCTCATCACTTTGGACATGAATGGGGTTCCTTGATTTGTCAGGATCTCCTTTGGCAGGCTTGTCTGGGAAAAGATATGGACTAGTTCTTGGGCTATTCTGGCAGAGAAGTTTATTAGGGGTACCTCCTTTGGGTATCATGTCACATACACCAGGATCACCAGGATATATTGATGTCCTCAGGCAGACTTTACCAAGGGTCCAACTAGATCCATGGCAATGCAGTCATACAGGACCTCTACCAGCACTAGGGGACTACGAAAGTGAAATACTGGTGCTGTTAGCTGACCAGTGGAACAGGATCTACAATAGTTCGAAATCTCTGTGATATTCAAGCCAGTAGAACCTACGAAGGATCAACTCTTGGGTTTTGTCTACGACCAGATGACCGCCCAAGACATGACAATGGGCCATGTCTAACACCCTATGCCTATAAAGAGCCCTGGTACTGTAATATCAATTGGTGGGGGATGTGACTCCTACCAGGGTCACCAAATTCCCTGTGTCCAAGAGTCCAGACACCAATACACCATTTACTGTCACGGGACATGCCTGCGGCACCTTTCCGAGGTGACAATCAAAACTGCAAGCCGGATAAGCGTAATACGAACTGCGCTGCGCTAGGCTGCAGTCCATCGGTTCGGTGGACATGGGACAACAATCGGCTACACGCCCAAGACCCTGAAACTTCCAACAATTTAAGTCCTTAAGCCCAACCTTCGGCAAATACTCAGCGGGCCCTTGTGACCTTGGATGCCCCCATTTGTGGCTTGAGTACCCCTTTTTTGAGAGTCAGTCTCCTTTTGGGTACCCCAGTATGGGGATATGATGACACATGGTTTACCTAATGACTTCTCGACCACCTGGTACCTTTCCACTAGGCCAACCACATATTCCGTATTGCGAGGATCTCCATGGGCAACCCAGGTCTGCTCCAGTCTTGGAAGGGCGTGAATAAATCTGTAAATAACCATGCTCTCGATCATCTGGACTGGGGTGGAGAACTCACGCTGCAACCATTTCTGGACAAAATATATAGTAAGTCAAACATTTTCGAGCGAGGGGGTTTGTTGCCGAAATGTGCCCAGTGGTAGACCCGTTGTGCCCTGACAAAGTTGCTCCTAAGCATGTCAATATTTCTGTGTTCAGTTTAGCATACTCCATTGCATCCTGTAAGGTCAGATCATAATAAGCCTTTTAAGGCTCACCAATTAGATAGGACACCAGTACCTCCGCCCACTGCTCCGGCAGGAGCTTTTCCCGCTCTGCAACTTTTTCGAAAACAGTTAATAATGCCTCAACGTCGTCACCCAGGGTCATCTTTTGCATGGCATGTCTTACCGCCTTCCAGATGTGTGAGTCATCACCTGAACATGGGGGTGGGGTGGTCACCCTGCCACAGATTGCATCTGTGAGGAGTTCCATCTGCCATGTAAGCACATCTTGATGCTGCTGCTGGAGCTGCTCCACCAACAATTTATTTGTTTCCTGTTGTGCTAGTTGTTGTTGTTGCTGGGCTTGCTGATGCTGCTGGCCTTGGACCAGGTGCTTGATTAGCTACTCCATTTTGCCTGACCGCACTTCTGTCATTATAACCACCTGCACCCAGGACATGTAGCTAGTCCACAGCCATCACAGTTTCTTCCTTGAGATCTTGTCCGCACTTCTAGCACCAACTGTAGTGGATCGGCTCACTCAGTTGCTTAATGAGGTACTCAGAGAAATGTTTTTCATTTAAATCTTCAACTGGTTTAATACAAATATGCTTCATAAACCAGTCTGAAATAAAATATAACACATATTCAGTCTTGTTGGCACAAACAAACAGTACTCATTACACTCCATATAACTGTGGGGTCTGCCTGCTCAGAAAGCAATGTTCAGCTTTGTTTGACAAGAGCACAACTCTGGAGGTCAGCCCACCACCAGAGCACACAGAACTCTGAGTGAATCCAGAGGTTAAACTTTTATCTCCTGGACCACACCCTAGGATGGAGATATATGAACAGCTGACCCGCTCAACTCTTAAGCTGTTCACAAAACCTGGCCCTGTAATGGCCGATTATCCCCCTCTCAGCACATAACCTGATTGAGCAAACTTCCAGGTTCACATCACTGAAGCTAGTAACCTCAGTGAAACACATCTCCCATAGTCTATTTTGCCAGTTATTTATTCTTACACCAGCCAGAGGAGGACGCATCTGGGTAGCAGCACAAGTGAATATTGTGTAAAGGCATAGTGGCAAATATTATTGAATTTCAGGGAGTGCAGTGGCAGTTTACTTCTGAAGCACATTGGCCTTTATTATTTAATTCTAGGGGAAAGGATATTCTATTTCTAAAACCAGGGGAAACATATCATTTACTTCAGAAGACACACTGGCTTTCAGGGGGGAAATGTGGTCATTATTTTTAATTTTGGCTCAGTGGTAATAATTATTTATTTCAAGGGCATAATGTACGTAATTATCTAATTATGTGAACACAGAGGACAATATTATTAATTTCACTGGACATAGTAAACATTATTATTCACCTCAGGGGGCATATTCTATAACATAATTCATTTCTAGGGGCATAGCAGTTTGTATTATTTCTTTCAGTGACACAGTGGACATAATTATTTATTTTGGGAGCACTGTGAAGAGTAATCTTTATTATTATTTTCAGGGAGAACAAGTTGTAGCATTATTATACTCAGGGGCTATGGTGTATGGACCTATTCTTTTCAGGCGGAACTGTATGTCGCAGTATCCATGCATGGCAGTATTCAGTGTCACAGTATTCAGAGATAGCGTAGATGGTAAGGATCCAAAGACATAAGAATTGTCTGAAATAAGTCTTCATGAGTCTAGGCTAAATGGAGAAGAAACTGAAAGAAAATTAGTCAAAGCTCTGATGTCACCTGTGAGTCATCAAATAAAAAATGTTTTTCCTGTCTCTCTATTTTATCAGTCCTGTACCGATATGGTCTGCATTGAGTTGATTTCAGGCATCTAGTAGCATTCTAAGCATTCTAAGTCTTACCATGGCTCAATTCACTCACTGCTGGCATTTCTCACATTAAAGAGGTTGTCCACTACTTTATCATTGATGGCCTATTCTTAGGATGGGTCATCAATGTCTGATCGGTTGGGGTCCGACATCCGACAATTGCGGTGCAGCTCTGTCTTCTGATTGTGGCCGCCGCAGGGTAATGCACATCCACCTCTTATTGATTTGAATAGGAAGCGGATGTGCAGCACCCAGCAGCCACTATCAGAAGACGGAGCAGCTCCGCAATTGAGTATTTCCAGACGGCGAACACCAAGAACATCTAATTGGCAGGGGTGCAGGCTGTTG
This sequence comes from Ranitomeya variabilis, assembly GCF_051348905.1. Taxonomy (NCBI): domain Eukaryota; kingdom Metazoa; phylum Chordata; class Amphibia; order Anura; family Dendrobatidae; genus Ranitomeya; species Ranitomeya variabilis. The sequence continues at coordinate 317,222,962 of NC_135232.1, read as the reverse complement.
GACCTCGACCGATCAAACATTGATGACCTATCTTAAGGATAGTGAAAACCTCTTTAAAGGGACTCTGTCACCTCAAATTGGCGGGATATTTAAATGACATTTTACCTGTCCAATGGGCGGCGTTTCATCTTCATTTCTCCACCCCGTCCGTCCCTGTTGTCCGCAATATGTTAGTGAATTAGAGTACTTGTGCTCCATAGTTGGCGCATGAGCAATGCAATCTTCGGTCGCGCACGCGCAGTATGCTTTGCCCAACTGCGGGCAAAGCCGAAAAGCATTACTGCGCATGCGCATGCGCCCGCGCACTATGTCCCGCAAGTAAGTAATGTTTTTCGGCTTCGCCCGCAGTTGGGCAAAGCATACTGCGCGTGCGCGACCGAAGATTGCATTGCGCATGCGCCAACTATGGAGCACAAGTACTCTAATTCACTAATATATTGCGGACAACAGGGACGGACGGGGTGGAGAAATGAAAATGAAACGCCACCCATCGGACAGGTAAAAAGTAATTTAAATATCCCACCAATTTGAGGTTACAGAGTCCCTTTAAGTGTAGATCCTGCTGTAAAAATTGTAATTCCACCCCTAATGTCTTTTTAAAGTTACACACCTATATATAATCTGTAACAGGGTGTTCAAAGGTGGATTTGATTTAGTAGGTTTTTTCTTAATATTTTAGCAGAACTCTACGTCTTCATTTCTATACACTTTTATTTAGCTAGGAACCTAAAACTTTACAGGGATACTCTGACCAAAGGTAAAGCTTCCTCTGTGCTTAAGAAATTAATTCCGTGTATATGTTTCTATATCTTTTTGCTTGAGTCTATGGGAATCTCTCTGTAATCCATAAAGGCTCTAGATTTTCCTGTATGACAAAGTTTTAGAAAAGGATAGAAACTGTTATCACATTCCCTGATGATAATTAGACAGCTCTTGTTTTACAGCTATAATAAATGTAAAAGACGACTGGAGAATACGAATGTTAACGATAACTGTATTCTTAGTGACTCTTAGCAGGCAGAGACAGTACTGGTTCTAGCTACTCTTGTAATGTTGTGTTGGGGCATAAAGGGATTGACAATAGAGGAAGAGAAAGTAGGATAACATTTAAATTTCAAAATGGTGTCTGATCCATAGCACACAGAAGGCTGAATGTCAAGAAAGTGGGTTCAGTATATATTAAAGGAATCCAAAGCTTCATATTCAATCAAATGGGGAGGTAGGTTGGTATGATGAAAATCTGTCCTTTCACTGGAGCCCTCTTTAAGGAGTAGGTCCCTCCTTTGTAACATTTTTATTGTATAATACATCTAAAATGAAAAATGAAGCAACTTTGCAAATTGTCTTGACTACTGATGTGTCTACAAGCTCCTAAGCAAACCTGTGTGGAGCTGCCACACAAAATGATAGAGAAATTATATTTTTTATTTACAAAACTGGTTTCTTTGATTTTTCATTTTAGATTCATAAAAAAAAATGGTTATCTGTAATATGATTTTACAGTTTTGTGCATCGATACCCAGCATGGTTTTTATCATTATCAGCTAAACTGCAGACTTCCAGGGTTCCGGAAGTTGCAGGACATGAAGCTTGTTTATAATTGAGTAGACAGACTTTCTGGATTGTGACCAAAATCTCTATCTACATTGTTGTAATGCTTATTTTTTTCCTACTGTGCAGACTATATCATATAAAAAATTAAATTACAACATGTATGAAAAAGTGTATTTATTTTATTATACATTGCTTATATAGCGCCATCATATTCCGCAGCACTTTACCAACATTATCATTGCTGTCCCCATTAGGGCTCACAGTCTAAATTCCCTATCAGTAGGTCTTTTGAGTGTGGGAGGAAATTGAAGGGTGCGGAGGAATACTACGGGGAGAACATACAAACTCCTTGCAAATGTTGTCCTTTTTTGATTTGAATCAATAGGGGGCAGAGCTGCAGTAGGTTTTGCTGCGTTTTTTGCTTCATATTTGCTGTATTTGCTGCGTTTTGTTGTCTCCTGTGCATGCAAGTTTAGCGTTCCCCAAAAAATCATGATGCAACTTCCTTAAGGTTTTTGCACCAAAACCATAGCAAAACCTGATACCTGCGGTTTTTGCTGTGTATTTTGCTGGGGTTTTGCACTTACTCACTGCTTTCTATGGGTGAAAAAACGCTGAAAGAAGTGACATACTGCAGTTTGCAAAAACGCAGCCGTTTTCCAAAAAACAATCTGTATGAATGAAATTTCTGAAATCTCATAACTTTTGCTGGTACTGTAAAAAGCAGCTTAAAATTTGCATTAAAAAATGCAGTATGTGAACATAGCCAAAGGTACAGTTTGTTAAAATAAGCTGTTTAGAAAGATTGGCCTTCTCTGTCTTTTTTGCTTGTTTTTTTCTGTCTACTGCTGATCTAAAACATGTTTAATGCTCATTGCTCTTTGATGGCCATTTCATACATACTATTACTCTGGGGCAAATATTCTGCTACTAAATGAAAATGATCATAAACCACAATAATATTTATATTGTACTTCCATTTCATTATTTTTACCAAATCACAAACACTATTTGCAGGAATATTGTCTGGAAAGGAACTTGTATAGTTGTATATCTATATATATAATTGTCTAAGGTCCACTTCCGTCTGTTTGTCTGTTTGTCTGTTTTCCACTTCCGTCTGTTTGTCTGTATGTCTGTAATAGAAATCATGCGTCGCTGATTGGTCGCGGCCGGCTGGGCGCGACCAATCAGCGACAGGCACAGTCCGGCCGCGAATTGGCCCCTCCCTACTCTCCTCCATTCAGCGCCCACATAGCGTTTCAGAAGTCCATTACACAGACTGCGTTACACCGCGGCATAACGCAGTGTAACGCAGTCCGTTAACGGTGCCATTAACCCTGTAAGTGTTACCAACGTTTTACTATTGATGCTGCCTATGCAGCATCAATAGTAAAAACATATAATGTTAAAAATAATAAACAAAAAAATTAATAATTATATTGTCACCTTCTGTCATCCGTGCGAGACAGCTACATGATCACGGGTTATTGCCGCAAGGCATTACTGGGAACGGAGCATCACGACGAGCATCGCTAAAGGCCTGGGGTGGATCCAGGTGCCGCCGGAAGGTGAGTATATAACTATTTTTTATTTTAATTCTTTTTTTAACAGGGATATGGTGCCCACATTGCTATATACTACATGGGCTGTGTTATATACTACGTGGGCTATGTTATATACTGCATGGGCTGTGTTATATACTGCATGGGCTGTGTTATATACTACCTCGCTGTGCTATATACTATGTGGGCTGTGCTATATCTTACATGGCTGTGCAATATACTGCGTGGCTGTGTTATATACAATGTGGCCAGTGTTATATACTGCGTGGGCTGTGCTATATACTACGTGGCTGTGCTATATACTATGTGGGCTGTGTTATATACTGCGTAGGCTGTGTTATATACTGCGTGGGCTGTGTTATATACCATCTAGTACTGTATAATCCTATACGATTGTGCTCAAAAGTTTACATACCACGGCAGAATTTTTGTTTTCTTGGCCTTTTTTTCAGAGAATATGAATGATAACACCAAAACTTTTTCTCCACTCATGGTTAGTGGTTGGGTGAAGCTATTTATTGTCAAACTACTGTGTTTTCTCTTTTTAAATCTTAATGACAACCCAAAACATCCAAATCAGGGGTGTCAAACTGCATTCCTCGAGGGCCTCAAACCATGCGTGTTTTCAAGATTTCCTTCTCATTGCACAAGGTGCTGGAATCATTCTGTGCAGGTGATTAAATGATCACCTGTGCAATACAAGGAAATCCTGAAAACATGACCTGTTTGCAGCCCTTGAGGAATGCAGTTTGCCCCTTTAACATCCATGACAGCTTGAAGTCTTTTGTGGTGGTTGTGGATGAGGTTCTTTATTTTCTCAGATGGTAAAGCTGCCCACTCTTCTTGGCAAAAAGCCTCCAGTTCCTGTAAATTCCTCGCCTCTTATATTTCCGTTAACAGATGACGGACCTGATTGGGGGCTTTTTTGTGGATTGATTTGAAGCTTTTGTTAGGAACATTTTACATACCATTTAGGATCACATTTATCCGGCGCGCTACACTCAGCTCTTTGGCGTTTCCATCTAAATCTCCAAGTGACGTGAATCAGATGAAACCCCAGAGGGATCCATTCACTATAATGAGGCAGCAGACTTACTCTGGACTCCGCCTGGCTTTTGTTCAGGTATTGCATTGAAATAAATCTAAATTGCAGACATTTTGAGTACCGGATTTTTTGATTTGTGCATGATAAGGGAGTGGTATCCCTCTCCGAGCACCCACCTAGTTACAGAGTGATGTGCATTATATTTTTATACTAGCTGAAGAGCCCGGCGTTGCCTGGGCATAGTAAATATCTGTGGTTAGTTATAGCACCTCACTTCTCTTATTTTCCCATCACGCCTCGCATTTTCCCCCTCACATCTCTCATTTTCTCCCTTACACCTCTCATTTTCCCCCTCACTCCTCTCATTCCCCCCTCACTCCTCTCATTCCCCCCTAACACTTGTCACTTCGACCTCACATCTGTCATTTTCCGATCACTCCAGTATTTTCCCTCACTCCTCTCATTTTGCACTCACACCTTTTCATTTTCGCCTCACACCCCTCATTTTCACCTCACATCTCTCATTTTCCCCTCAGTGTATACATGTTTGTCATCTCCCTTATATATAGTATACACCTTTATGTCATCTCCTGTATATAGTATATACCTGTATGTCATCTCCCCTGTAAATAGTATATACCTGCTGTATGTCATCTCCTCCTGTATATTGTTTATACCTATGTGTCATCTCCTCCTGTATATAGTATATACCTGTATATCATCTCTTCTGTATATACTATATACCTGTATGTCATCTCCTCCTATATATAGTATATACCTGTATGTCATCTCCTGTATATAGTATATACCTGTATGTCATCTCCCCTGTATATAGTATGTACCTGCTGTATGTCATCTCCTCCTCTATATACCTATGTGCCATCTCCTCTTTTATATAGTATATACATGTATGTCATCTCCTCCTGTATATAGTATATACGTGTGTCATCTTCTCCTGTATATAGTATATACCTGTAAGTCATCTCCTGTATAAAGTATATAACTGTGTGTCATCTGCTCCTGTATATAGTATATACCTGTGTGTCATCTCCTCCTGTATATAGTATGTACCTGTATGTCATCTCCTCCTGTATATAGTATATACCTGTGTGTCATCTCCTCCTGTATATAGTATATACCTGTGTGTCATCTGCTCCTGTATATAGTATATATCTGTGTGTCATCTCCTCCTGTTTATAGTATATGTGTGTCATCTCCCCTGTATATAGTATATACCTGTGTGTCATCTCCTCCTGTATATACTATATACCTGTGTGTCATCTCCTGTATATAGTATATATCTGTGTTTCATCTCTTCTGTATATAGTATGTACCTGTATGTCATCTCCTCCTGTATAACTCCTGTATATAGTATATATCTGTGTGTCATCTCCCCTGTATATAGTATATGCATGTGTGTCATCTCCCCTGTATATAGTATGTACCTGTATGTCATCTCCCCTGAATATAGTATATACCAGTGTGTCATCTCCTCCTGTATATAGTATATACCTGTGTGTCATCTCCCCTGTATATAGTATATATGTGTGTGTCATCTCCTCCTGTATATAGTATATACATGTATGTCATCTCCTCCTGTATATAGTATATACCTTGTGTGTCATCTCCCCTGTATATAGTATATATGTGTGTCATCTCTCCTGTATATAGTATATACCTGTGTGTCATCGCCTCCTGTATATAGTATATATCTGTGTGTCATCTCCTCCTGTATTAGACCTCGTTCACACGTTATTTGCTCAGTATTTTTATCTCAGTATTTGTAAGCTCAATTGGCAGCCTGATAAATCCCCAGCCAACAGGAATCCCTCCCCCCTGGCAGTATATATTAGCTCACACATACACATAATAGACAGGTCATGTGACTGACAGCTGCCGTATTTCCTATATGGTACAGTTGTTGCTCTTGTAGTTTGTCTGCTTATTAATCAGATTTTTATTTTTGAAGGATAATACCAGACTTGTGTGTGTTTTAGGGCGAGTTTCATGTGTCAAGTTGTGTGTGTTGAGTTACGTGTCGCGACATGCATGTAGCGACTTTTGTGAGATGAGTTTTGTGTGGCGACATGCGTGTAGCAACTTTTTGTGTGTCGAGTTGCATGTGACAGGTTAGTGTAGCAAGTTGTGTGCAGCAAGTTTTGCGCATGGCGAGTTTTATGTGTGGTGCGTTTTGAGTATGTGCAAGTTTTGTGTGAGGCAACTTTTGCATGTGTTGCAACTTTTTTGCATGTGGCAATTTTTCCGCGTGTGCAAGTTTTGCATGTGGCGAGTTTTCCATGAGGTGAGTTTTGCACGTGTGGCGAGTTTTACGAGAGCCTAGTTTTGCATGTGGCGAGTTTTGCGCGTGGCGAGTTTTGAGCGGCGACTTTTGTGTTTCGACTTTTATGTGGCGAGGTTGGTGTATGTGTGGTGAAATGTGTGCTGAGGGTGGTATATGTGTTCAGGAGAAGATACCGTATGCACTACCCCGTGAAGGTGCCCGGGTAGGATCCCACACCATGTGACAATATAAAATAAACCCGGCACTCAACTTAAGGTGGATCTCTTTTGTGTTTATTTGCAAAAGAGAAAATAAACGTTTCGGCCTTTGTTGGCCTTCTTCAGTAACGTGCTGCCTAAAGGAGCGAGGGATGATAAAGCAGTGCAATCCTGCCAGTGCCTGTAATCAGGAAAAAATTGGTGCAGGCTCACAGGGTCCGACTGTGGTAGAGTCTGGAATACTGTAAATGGCCTGTGTTGTGCTGTAACTCTGTGTCAGCGTGTGTCAGGCGACTGGCAGGATATTTTATATTGATATATGTGTTCAAGCACGTGGTAGTGTGTGGCGCATTTTGTTTGTGTGTTCATATCCCCGTGTGTGGTGAGTATCCTATGTTGGGGCCCCACCTTAGCAACTGTATGGTATATACTCTTTGCTAGCGCCGATCGCAGTCATTGCTGCAGGGTGTCAGTTCTCACATACAGCTGACACCCACACCTGACCATGGCGATGCTCAGCATGAGCCTCCGCAATCGCGCGCCGTACATATACTTCTATTTTCGGGAACACAGGTCCCGCAGAGCAGCATATGTACGGCACGTGTCGGGAAGGGGTTAATCTAATGTACATCCTATTATACAAGGCTGTCAATCACTGATTATTATCGTCTATTGGACCCCTAAGTATACAAAGAACAAGGATTTATTTGAATACTAATTATTCTGAATCTTTTCCCACAAAACTGTATACCTGCTCAGCTCTTTCTGCTGCTTGCAGATCATATATTCAACATGACAGGTTCCATTTCATCCTGTAGGGAACCACCGCTTTCCTGAATAGTAGGCAGTAGATAGTCATCTATTGTGTACTCAACAACTCTCTTTTGGCTGAGCCCAAAACATCATTGAAAGCAAATGCTTTGCACAATCTTCAGTGTCGTAGGACATTGTGGTTCATCAGTGAGTTTTATTTATTTATTTTCCTTATATTGGACCAACATATTCCGAAGTGTATTATAGACATCATCACTGTCCCCACTGAAGCTCACAAACTAGACCAAAATCTCTTACTGCCTTGTTGTAATGCTTGATTTTTTTCTACTGTACAGAATATATCATATAAAGAAATTCAAAAACACAATGTATGAAAAAGTGTATTTATTTTATTATGCATTGCTTATATAGCGCTACTATATTCCAAAGTGCATTTGACTTTATCATCACTGTCCCCGATGGGGCTCACAATCTAGATTCCCTACCAGTATGTCTTTGGAATGTGGGAGGAAATCGGAGAACCTGGAGGAAACCCACGCAAACATGGGGAGAACATACAAACTCCTTGTAGATGTCCTTGGTGGGATATGAACCTATAAACCCCCCAAGCGAGAGTGTTTATCACCAAGCTGCCTACTTTATTTTACTTGAGTTCAGTGACTTTGTGTTATCAAGACCAGTTCTTACTTTCCCTACGATACTGTTTATTCATAAATCCAGTGGCCAAGTAGGAACTTGTGGACATAGAAGCGCCCGTATTATGCCGTGTGAAAAATGCCTTAAACTGAGCCGGTTCTGAAATTAGAAGTCTTGTCAGGCGCATGGCAGCTCCCTGCAAGCCTAGGTTCATCCACCAAGGGCAGACTAGACATATCGATAACAACACCACTTTCCCTTACACCAGTGGGACATCCTAAAGACAACGCCTGATTGCAAGAAAACAAGTGGCCTTCAATTTATGTCGTGATCTTAGAAGTCCCGAAATGAAAGATTCTATGGCAACATCAGCATATCAAGCTCTGTGCATTTAGGTTCTCCATGTCCTTGGAGTGACCTCTATTGCCACAGACAGGAGAGATAAAGCACAGTCTAGGTTTGTCCCTGTTGCCAGCATTAACCATTTCCTGTTTAGAGGTACAAGACTATTGATTTAGGAATAATATTTTATTATTACTGTCATGTACAGTTTATTTCCTGGAGTAAATCTATTTTTTACAATCCATCCATTTCCTTTCGTGGGACATATTGTGTTTATACATCACAGAAAATGACTACTTTTAGGTGGAATTGCACTTATATATGAGCAGGAGAAAGAGTACACAGGAACGCTAGGATAGGGATGGGTGTTAGATTGCAATTTAACATGTAATGACTCATCAGAAAATGCCAGCTCGTTCATAGCAAGAGTCTGGAGTCGTAATTTTTTTTTTATAAATGATTTATTTATGATAATCAATCATATATCATTTATTATCACATCATCGGCACAGATCAAAAACACAGAAGAAAGCAGCGGGGCTTAGAATGTCATTGTGTACAGCTACAGACTGGATTGCATTAATTAGGAAAATATCAAAGTGGACAAACAGTTCCACGTAGATAACACAATAAGTGAATAAAAGTGACTGCTACATCTGCACAGTAGCTTTCATAGACATTCCAAGGCTCAATAACACACAGTACCAAGGCTATGCACAGTAGCGCCCATCCAGAGGCACTGATGTGCCTGAACACACTGTTCTGTGGGGGGTGAGGAGGATGTTGTTTGTCTCTCTGCTGTGCTTCTCTCCCCATCTGCCCCTCCCTCGCCACCCCTCCCCTTCTCCTTTATGCCCTCACCTAACTGACCCCCTCACCCCCTCCTCTTCTGTCCTAGATTTAAGAGTTCTGGCTCCATTCCCTCTATTACTCGCTGTGAAAGTCAAGGGAGAGACCGTGCAAAGAGGGAGGAATTGTGAGAGTCTGTAAGAGGCCCAAAGACTGCAACAAATAACTGCGAGAGAAAGACACCTAAAGTGTCGGAGGCTCCGGAAATACCATGCAAAGGCCCCAATAAACAGACAAAGCAGGGTCCTATAGGAAATCCATAACCATTATCCCCGTGGCAACAACTACCAAACTTGCTAATAAAACTATCGCATTCCTCATGTCTGCTATGCCTCACTTTTTGTATCCTCATATCAAGAGAAATGTTTATGAGACACATTTAATATGCATATTGCCTCTTCAGAGAGCTCTATAGCACCATATGTTGGAAGCAGCAATCCTACAAGTTTCTATCGACCCTTTAACAGGCCTTGAAATGTGATAAAAGCCAAACCGGAACCTCAATTTGCAGACACAGTGTTTCGGGGTATTGCCCCTCGTCAGTGCAAAGTGTGAGATCTGATTTGGCTAGGTGAGAGGCTCTGGACTGTGGTCTAAGAGGTAAGGCTTCTCCTTGTGGAGAGTGACATACCAATTCTGGCATGTCAAGGTAAGGAGGCTTATTCACCGTGCAATGCTCCTCTGGGAAATTTCGAGACACATTTGAATTCTCTGTACAAGTACTTTGTCTCCTAAGTATACCCTCAGCCAGAATCGTATATGGATAAATGATACTTATTGTAAGTGTTCTGAAATACAGAATATTAACATGAAAGTGAATTAAATGTCACTACAGCTCTATTCCCCACCCAGAGCCACCTCCTCCCACTTGACTGAAGGCTTCCTTTGCCTGAAGTCACACAGCATAGAGACTGTCAGTCGAGTAGGAGGAGGCAGTGCTGAACAAAGAGAATAGAGCTGGAGTGACAGAGGCTACAGATCTTCAGCTTCATTTGCATATCAATTCAAACACTGATTTCACAGTAATGGACTGGACATGCAAAGGTATTGCTGGATTTGTCTTTAAGGCTATGTTCAGCAGGGTTTTTTATGCCACGTTTTAGCTGCGTTTAAGCTGCTTAGAAAAAGCAGGTTTTGCTTAGTTTTTGCTGAGGTTTTGATGCATTTTTTACTGCAGTTTTTGTCAGGGTATATTTGTCTCTTGTGCATGCTGATAAAGTTTAGTGCATAAAAAAAAATCAGATTTAACTTTATCAGATTTTGACACGAAAAACTCAGCAAAACCTGATACCTGTGTTTTTTGCTCAGTTTTTGCCCTCAATGGGTGAAAAAACGCTGAAAAAAACACTGAAACAAGTGACATGCTGCATTTTGCAAAAACAAAACTGATGACAAAACAGTCAGGAAAAAAAAAAAAGTGTGCATGAGATTTCTGCGTGTGAATTCTTGCTGACAGGTTCCCTTTAACATTCACTCCTGCATTTAATATAAATGTTGTACTCATCCTTCGTCCTCCAACGAAGGCGGGTGGAGTTGATACAAAAAAGTTCTATTTTTGTCTCATCTGACCACATGACCTCCTCCCATGCCTCCTCTGGATCATCCAGATGGTCATTGGTGAACTTCAAACGGACCTGGTCATGTGCTGCCATGAGCAGGGGAACCTTGCGTGCCTTGCAGGATTTTAATCCATGACGGCGTAGTGTTTTACTAATGGTAATGTTTGAGACTGTGGTGCCAGCTCTCTTCAGGTCATTCACCAGGTCGTCCTGTGTAGTTCTGGGCTGATTCCTGATCTTTCTAAGAATCTTCCTTGCCAAATATTGCATGGAGCCCCAGACTGAGGAAGATTGACAGACATCTCGTGTTTCTTCCATTTTCTAATAATTGTGCCAACACTTGTTGCCTTCTCACCAAGCCGCTTGCCTATTGTCCTGTAGCCCATCCCAGCCTTGCGGAGGTCTACAATTTTGTCCCTGTTGTCCTTAGACAGCTTTCTGGTCTTGGCCATGGTGGAGAGGTTGGAGCATGATTGATTAAGTGTGGACAGGTGTCTTTTATACATACAACGAGTTCAAACAGGTGCAATTAATACAAGTAATGAGTGCAGAGTAGGAGGCTTCTTAAAGAAAAACTAACAGGTCTGTGAGAGACAGAATTCTTTCTAGTGATCAAATACTTATTTAATGCAATAAAATGCTATTTAATTATTTAATAATCTTACAATGTGATTTTCTGTTTTTGTTTTTTTTTTATTTTAGATTCTGTCTCTCTCAGTTGAAGTGTACCTACAATAAAAATTACAGACCTCTCCATTCTTTGTAGGTGGGAAAACTTGCTAAAATGGCAGATTATCAAATACTTATTTTCCCCACTGCATATAATGTACAAAATTATAAAATGATGCTTCAGCTATTTCTGTTTTAAGCCGAATAGAAAAGAAAAATTGAGTTATGGTTCTATTTTCTTCAGTTATTTATGGTAGCCATTACTCTTTTGCCTGTGACCCATAAATTGTCTGTCTCTGTCCGTCACTCTATGTCCCTGACACAAATCAGGGTCCTATTGGAAATCTATAACTATAATGCCCTGAGGAAACAGCCGCCCCCATTTGCTTATAAAACTGTCATATTCCCCATGTCTGCTATGTCCCAGTCTTTGTAACTTCATATCACTAGAAGATGTTCATGAGAGTCGTTCTTATTCTCCGTCCACGCTTCTTAGTGTTTGTTTTCTGGAAAATGGACACTGGAATCATTGACATTGAGTTTGCAGTGATGATGTGAAGACTGCTATGTGAAAAATTAGCAGGACAAGTAAACCATCTACATTTATCTTAACAGTGAAATAAAAGGCAAAAAAAGAAGAATCTGATTAGAAGAACAATTATAAAAAAAGACACATTGGAAGGTAAGATAAGACTGGAAACATCTTATAGGAGGACAATTAGAGCAAACAACACTGAAGACCTGTTCTACAAGGTGAGAGATTCTAGAAAATATTCCATCTCTCTGTACAATCTTCTCTCTTTAGGACTCTTCCCCTTCCTTCTAAACTGTCTATTTCATGATGAAAGCCAAGATCTCACAGTTGGAAAATAACAAGATGGAAATCAGCCAAAAACAAGAAAGGGAGAGATAGAGAACCTGTTTGTATTGAAAAGGGTGCTAACAATGAATGTTTAGCCTTTTGTACTTATGGACAAAATCGTGGGTTACTAGCAACTCCCTGAATCATTACTGAGGGTATCACACCAAAAACCTATAGAGACTCTTATCTACACTATAACTCTAGGGTGTATTCATATGAAGAGATACCTAGAATGTGATGGTCTTTACAGTGTCTAGTCCTACATATAACCAATGTGTTCTCATTGTGTCCGGAGAGATAAGTGGGGTGGGAGGACGGCTGCTTTACAATAAGGAGATAGCAATTGGTCATGGTTTGGTGGGAACTCTCCATGATACTCGTTCATGTGACACACCCGCATATGCACGGCGGCAAACTACAGGTGCAGTCTCGTTTAGACGGGCTGTAACCACTACCATGTCCCATTCCCCTGTTGCTAGCCCTAGGGAAAGAACATATGCCAAATTAAACAAGTAGAGGAAGCAATGCAGCAATATAACCCAGCCTTACCACACACCCCTAAAAAAGATCAACTGCTCACATACTGACTGACAAAAGTTTACCTAAGTTATTAACTCCAGTTTTCCATGAAAACACAAAATGTGGGGCTGACCATTATTCCTAAGGTACATATACAAAGGTTATAAAGGTTAGGTTATATTTTTATATATATTTTTCTTCTGAAATTCTATATAAATATATATTAATGGGTGAATCATATTTATTTTTCTACTATTTTTTATTTTGCTACATAATACTGTATCGTAGAGTTACTACAACCAGGTCCCAACATTAATTTCTAAAACTATTATATGAATTGGAGAGATCCAATGATAGATCAGAGCACACGTAGTACTGTTCAGAGTATCCTGTCCGAGAGTATCCAAGAGGGCAACAAAATTATCACCTTTGACGATAAAGAAAGGTCATGTCCATAAAACCAGTACATTGAAAGATTAGTGTGTAAGCAATATCTTATTGCAATCACCCTCTGAAAATCATCTACTGCAAAGATGATTGATGCTGACAAACACCATAGTTGTAGCTATAGAAGGTGATGGTGTTGCTCCACAAACAGGATATGCCAAAAGCGTGAATTTGGGGACAAGACTGTAAGGCAGGCACGGGTGCTCTGCTGGTAGAGTCAAATAATTCCAAAGTCTGTGGTGTTCATATGGCATGTGGTTTATTATCGACTATATGTGGCTATTGTTGTTGTCCTGAGGAAAAGGAGACCTCGAAACGCGCCAAGAATAAACCAGATACTGCATGAACACCAGAGACTTTGGACTCTACCAGCAGCGCAGCACTAGCTGCCTTCATGTCTTTTCCCTGATAACTACGTTAGATTTTCCAACCAGCAGAGCACCAGCAGCTAGATACCTTACTAAGTGTTTATACGAAATGTGCTTCTCACAACTAAATCAGGTGTCAAAATATGGCTCCTTTATCTGGATAATGCCCTGTGTGTCCATTTTTAGCATTTCTTTGAAAAGTATGAATTTGCTATGCACATGGCATTTCAGCCAGAAGGTGGCTATATAGCTGCTGCTATTAGAAATAGGTTCATTTGTGTGTTTTTAAAATAATAGCTGATTATATTAAATGGGCTGTCTACTTCTTATATGTCACATAAGCCACGTAATGTTGAACAAATGGAAAGTTGGAATCCGCTTACTAGCCCATCTATATACTGTAAGCTAGAAAACACATTACTCTGCCCCTTAAAAGTGCCTGCAGTATTCTTCTTGTCAAAGTTAAGGTTCATCAGTGGTAAATATTGGCTAATATATTAGCAAATTGCAACTGAAAGCGAAATAAGTTCCCAGACCATATGGGAAGGTAGCAGAGGTGTAGCTAGGAGTTGTTCACAGGGGGCGAAAAAAACATCTGCTATATTTTGTAGCCTCTATATAGTCAAATAGATCATAGTAAATAATGGCCACTGTGTGCACCCTAGAAATAAATAATGCACCCCTGTGTGTCCCTTTCAATGTATTAATTCCCTGAGTATCTCCTTACATTATTATTATATACTTTAAAAGCACCATTAATTCCATGGTGCTGTACATGTGAAAATGTTTACATACATGTAAGATACATAAAATTAAACAAACTGAAAGACTGGTACAGAGGGCATAGGACCCTGCCCTCATGGGCTTACAATCTACAGAGAAGAAGGCAATAGGTCAGTGGATTGCACAAGCTCTGGTGCTAGTGAGGTGGCGGTGGGGTTGTTGTAGGTGGTAAGCTTTCCAGAAAAGTTTTCAGATGTCATATGAAGGTTTCAAATGAGGGAAACAAGCAGACATGCTAAGGCATTGAATTGTAAAGGATGGGGATGCACGGGGAAAGTCTTGGAGGTGACTGGGGGTAATGTACGAGAGCGGAGGAGAGAATATGGGCTTGTGAGGACTGGAGATTATGTGTGGGGAGGTAACAAGAGATTAGTTTGGAGATGTATGGAAGTTGCAGAATATGGAGGGCCTTAATTTGCAGGGAGGAGAGGCGGAGGAGTAGCCAAGGGAGAGTGGATTAACCGGGCAATGGAGTTAAGGATAGGCAAGAGAGGTAGGAGACTGTTAATAGAAAGGCCCCAGATGAGGTTATTGTAGTAGTCAAGATGGGAGATGATGATGCAACAATTTACTAGCTTCAGGGTTGAGAAAAGTAATAATTCTGGAAATATTTTTTATTTGCAGTTCGCAAGATGTGGTAAATGCTTGGATGTGTAGTTTGAAGGACATAGCAGGTTCAAAGGTTACATTGAGGCAGCGGACGTCCGATACAGGGGAAAGAGTGATGTAATTTATAATGACAGACAGATCAGGTAGAGGGGTTGAGTGAGATGGAGAAAAAAATCTGAGTTTGGTTTTTGTCCACATTTAGGAAAACATGATGAGAAGAAGGAGAATATGGCTGATAGGCACCCCGGGATTTTGGATAGCAGAGAATTGACATATAATGTAAAATTGCTCAAAGTGCCCACATATCAAGTAATAAATAATAATGCCCCCTGAGTGACTCCACTAAAAGTAAAATTCCCCTGAAAGCCCCTTAACAATTAATAATGCCCAAGTTCCCCAGAAATCATAATTGCCATAGAGAGCCCTCTGAAAAAGTAACAATGCCCTGAGTGCACCTAAAAAGCAGTAGTGCTCCAAGTGCCTGCTGAAAAGTAGTAATACCCCAGAGAAATAAGAAAAAAAATAAAAGTTTACTCGCCAAATGCTGAACTGCCAGGATGCTGACAAGCTGTGTGTGATTCTGCTTATAGGCCTAAAGCTGCACGCAGACTACAAGATGCAGACTGGTACATAAGTTGGTGCTTACCTGGGTGATTCAGGTGGGCCCAACCGCTAGCTACCCTACTAGGAGTTAGGTTTCTCCAGAGCACCTGCTCCTCACTATCACTCCCACAAACGAGGGAGCTATTCACATAAAGGCAATAGACTAGTGAATTGTCAAAAATGGACAATTGTTGCTCTTATTTTATTCCTGCTGAATACTCAGGGAAGGAGTAGGAATAAAATAAGAGCAAAGGATGCTCGGGAAACATTTTGGAGGTGATTGGGTGAGGAGAGTGGAGGAGAGAATAAGGTCTTGTAGCCTATAATCAGGGAAGCAGTAGGAATAAAATAAGAGCAAAAACTCTACAATTTTGACCTGATGACAGGTCCTCTTTAAAGTGTCCTTATATATCTGTCACCCTAATTTTCCCATTCACTTCAGAGGGATTTCATGACTACAAAGTCTCTAAGGTCTAGCATTCAGAAGAGACTTCTTTCTTCGTACCAACTAATGCACATACCACCCCTAACGTCTCGCGATAAGTCAGAGGACTATTATTTTAAAGACTTAAAGGACTCAGGAAAAAGTTGTCAGCAGACAGGCAGCATTTCATTCTCGAAAAGACATTATCCCTGATTGAAGTGTGGTTTATATAATGTCTGTAATATACCTCACCTTACGTGACCAACCTTCCATTAGTGACCTCCCATATACCCAGTCCTCATTCTGTGCTTACCCCTTTGGAGGTTTCTCCCCACCCTGTTTTCTATTTGTTATTTTAGTAAAGATTATGCTTTTATTAACTTGCTGGAATCACTTTTTGTGTCCTCTGGCGGCGTTACCACTACCGTCAGGGATAGTGTCTTTTCTAAATTACATTTGAAGGGTCTAGTATCTTCTTTTTGGACATTTTTGATTTAACATTTCATTCTAGCCTACAGCGTTTTTTTTGTGTGCAGAAATATTGGAGGACCTTTATCGTGGTGAATGCCTCAGCACTTCGTTCTGTGAGAACCTTTACTATCATGATCGGAGATAAAGACCCCTAGGCTGACCTGTTCTCACAGGACACACCTGTTACTGAAATATACAAGCTGAGCAAGTAGGAGACCTGAGAAACTACTCCTGTGATTGAGTATGCTAATGGCATGCACTGTACTCAGAAAAAGACATGAAGTCAGGTGGAGACCTCCAGGAGACGGCTCAACACAGACATATCTTTGTCCCAGCTCACTCTGTCACTTCCACAGATTCCTTGGCAGAAAGAACTCTGTGTTCTGCCAATGTATCCACTTCATTTAAACATATAGTGCTCGTCTTTCCCCGCGCTCTGCAATTCCATGTAACTGACAAGCTCTCTGTTCTTCACTGTAATGTCAAAATGGAGACATTTCTGCTACGAAGTGACAGCCTTAATCTGGTTACTAAGAGAAGACTCTATAAAGCCATTGCAGAACAGCCTTGACTCCTAGTGTTCTTCAACTATTTTCTTAAAGGGAATCTGCACCAGGATTTTCCTGCCCCAACTGAGAGCAGCATGATGTAGGGGCAGGTCCCCTAGTTCCAGCAATGTATTACTTACTGGTCTGTGTGGTGTATTTTTTTTTTTTTTTTAAATCACTGTTTTCTCTGCTGCCGATCTACTAGTTCTTTGAGTGCTGCGCTCTGTACAAGTTCCCACATAACACTGACTGACAGCTTTCAGTGTACACTGTACATAGGCAGAAAGCTCAAGAAAAAAAACCCAAATGAGCAAAGACAATGTAGTAAGTAAATAAATACATGTAAATAACATAGAGTATTTAGTTTTTATCTATTTTGATTAAAAAAAAAGTGAAAAAGCCATCCAACCGCAACAAGGTGTACCCAATCGGGATGGTCCTAGCCTATCTCTAGTATTAAACCCTCACCTTGTCTCAGCCAACCTCAATACAGATAAGGGCAGAGCAGGATAGAAACCTGACCATGGGAAGCAATAAACGGTAGATGAAATGCACAGCTCAAAAAGAGGGAGCCATGCCCACTTTTGTACAGAGTACAAGAAACTACAGCAAAACCAAGAAAATGAGCAGGAACTTAAGTTTGTATACATACTTCCCATTGGTCAAAATAATGTTAACTAAGTACCCCATGATATTTACATGTACTATTACTATTTATTTACTTACGTACTACAGGGTATGCGCTCATTTTGTTTCTGTTTTGTCTATGAAATGGCCACAGCATGGCTCATCTCTTTAGTTTTGCTATAGGCAGAAAGTTGCCAATTAGTGGTAGTGGAGGGGTTATATTGACTTCATGGATATGGAGCACTACACGCAGGGCTGCCACTAGAAATTTCGGGGCCCCATACTGGCAAAATTTCCGGGGCCCCCTTGAGACTCCGCCCAGGCTCCACCCCAGCTCCGCCTCCACGCTCCACCCCTCAAACTGTCCACAGTCCCACCGCTCTCTCTTGGAAAATCTCCACTTCTCACCTATCACACAGTTCCCATCACCAGATCACACATGTAGCCGGCAGCTTTTGTTTTGGCCAATAGATTTTTTTAAGCCACCAAAATGACAAGGTAGACACTTTTGGCCGGGCCCTACTCTACTGTAACCTATTAAATATTTGTTAAAATATGCAGTACAATTTAGGTATATTTTTATTTTTCAATTTTTAAAATGACCTATAATACCACATACAAGGAACAAATACCACAGCACCATGACCAGACACCATATTATCACCACAGTGACCTATAATACTATCTACAAGGCACAAATACCGCCACACCATGACCAGATGACATATTACCACCACAGTGATCGAATAATATCAAATACAAGGAACAAATACCACAACATCATGACCAGACCACATATTACCAACACATAGTGACTGAATACTACAATACTGATCAATAATAAAAAAACACAATACTATCACCATAAGTGCCATTATACACAGGAGATCTGTACTTAGTATGCAGTGTCTGTGTACAGATAATACAGTGATCACTAGTGACATTATACACAGGAGCTCTGTATATAGTATATAGGTAATCCAGTGATCACTGGTGATATTATACACAGGACCTCTGTATATAGTATACAGTGTATAGTGTCAGTGTATAGGTAACACTGACTTACCAGTGACGTCTCTAGGTGAAGTCCTTCATCTTTCATCCCGCACAGACCGCCATCACTTCATGCAGCCAGGACTCGTTTCTGCAGGAAATAACAGTTATCTCGAGTTCCACTGGCAGAACACATTACTTAATTTTCCCAACTTCTACATTACACCACATGAAGAAGGCGACACAGTGTCAATCTACACAGTAATAGGACCGCCCCTCCATTTAAAACAGTGTACTCAAAAAATAAAATAAATACATCACTGCAGTAATAATATCCCTTAATTAGCCCCTATGGTAATAATATTCGCCATCCTAGCCCCCGTGTGTCTCATTACTAGGGTCAGCCATATGTTCTCCCATCCTGCCCTAATGAGTATCCATCCTGCCCCATATGATCTCCCCATCCTGCCCTAATGAGTATCCATCCTGCCCCATATGATCTCCCCATCCTGCCCCATCTGTCTCCATCGTATCCATCCTGCCCCATGATCCTGCCCCATCTGTCTCCAATCCTGCCTCCAGTGTCTCCAATCATGCCCGTATCACCATTCTGCCCCGTCTCCAATCAGGCCCCCATTTCTCAATTCTGCCCCATCTGTTTCCATTCCTGCCCCAGTGTCTCCAGTCATGCCCCAGTGTCTGTCATCCTGCCCCGTGTCTCCAATCATGCCCCCCCTGTGTCCAGCTTTCTGCCCCTGTGTCCAGCTTTCTGCCCCTGTGTCCAGCTTTCTGCCCCTGTGTCCAGCTTTCTGCTCGTGTCCAGCTTTCTGCCCCCGTGTCCAGCTTTCTGCCCCTGTGTCCAGCTTTCTGCTCGTGTCCAGCTTTCTGCCCCCGTGTCCAGCTTTCTGCCCCCCTGTGCCCAGTTTTCTGCCCCCCTGTGCCCAGCTTTCTGCCCCCCTGTGCCCAGCTTTCTGCCCCCCTGTGCCCAGCTTTCTGCCCCCGTGTCCAGCTTTCTGCCCCCCTGTGTCCAGCTTTCTGCCCCCCCTGTGCCCAGCTTTCTGCCCGTGTGCAGCTTTCTGCCCCTGTGTGCATCTTTCTGCCCCTGTGTGCCTCCAGTGTCTCCAATCATGCCCGTATCACCATTCTGCCCCGTCTCCAATCAGGCCCCCATTTCTCAATTCTGCCCCATCTGTTTCCATTCCTGCCCCAGTGTCTCCAGTCATGCCCCAGTGTCTGTCATCCTGCCCCGTGTCTCCAATCATACCCCCCTGTGTCCAGCTTTCTGCCCCTGTGTCCAGCTTTCTGCCCCTGTGTCCAGCTTTCTGCCCCTGTGTCCAGCTTTCTGCTCGTGTCCAGCTTTCTGCCCCCGTGTCCAGCTTTCTGCCCCCGTGTCCAGCTTTCTGCCCCCGTGTCCAGCTTTCTGCCCCCCTGTGCCCAGTTTTCTGCCCCCCTGTGCCCAGCTTTCTGCCCCCCTGTGCCCAACTTTCTGCCCCCCTGTGCCCAGCTTTCTGCCCCCGTGTCCAGCTTTCTGCCCCCCTGTGTCCAGCTTTCTGCCCCCCCTGTGCCCAGCTTTCTGCCCGTGTGCAGCTTTCTGCCCCTGTGTGCATCTTTCTGCCCCTGTGTGCATCTTTCTGCCCCAATGTCCAGCGTTCTGCCCGTGTCCAGCGTTCTGCCCATGTCCAGCGTTCTGCCCGTGTCCAGCGTTCTGCCCGTGTCCAGCGTTCTGCCCGTGTCCAGCGCTCTGCCCCCCTGTGTCCAGCGCTCTGCCCCCGTGTCCAGCGCTCTGCCCCCCTGTGTCCAGCGCTCTGCCCCCCTGTGTCCAGCGCTCTGCCCCCGTGTCCAGCGCTCTGCCCCCGTGTCCAGCGCTCTGCCCCCCGTGTCCAGCGTTCTGCCCCCCTGTGTCCAGCGTTCTGCCCCCCCTGTGTCCAGCGCTCTGCCCCCTCCTGTGTCCAGCGCTCTGCCCCCTCCTGTGTCCAGCGCTCTGCCCCCCGTGTCCAGCGTTCTGCTCCTCCTGTGTCCAGCGCTCTGCCCCCTCCTGTGTCCAGCGTTCTGCCCCCCCCCTGTGTCCAGCGCTCTGCCCCCTCCTGTGTCCAGCGTTCTGCCCCCTCCTGTGTCCAGCGCTCTGCCCCCGTGTCCAGCGTTCTGCTCCTCCTGTGTCCAGCGCTCTGCCCCCTCCTGTGTCCAGCGTTCTGCCCCCCCCTGTGTCCAGCGCTCTGCCCCCTCCTGTGTCCAGCGTTCTGCCCCCTCCTGTGTCCAGCGCTCTGCCCCCTCCTGTGTCCAGCGCTCTGCCCCCTCCTGTGTCCAGCGCTCTGCCCCCTCCTGTGTCCAGCGCTCTGCCCCCTCCTGTGTCCAGCGCTCTGCCCCCTCCTGTGTCCAGCGCTCTGCCCCCTCCTGTGTCCAGCGCTCTCCCCTGGCCCCCCCCCCCCCCCCCGGATCGCCGCTCTCAATTAAAAAAAAAAAAAGTTCTACTTACCTCCCGTCCCGCGCTCCTGCTCTCTGCACGCAGCTGCAGCGTGCACTCGCCGGCGACTGACAATGAAGTCAGACGCCGGCAACATGCACGCTGCGGCTGACATCAGCTGCCAGCCTCAGATTGGCTGGCGGCTGTTAACTATTGAAGTGCGGGCTTGGGCCCACACTTCAATAGCGCTGCAGCGCCGGCCGCAGCTAAGGGCCCGGGTAGGGGCCCGATGGGCAGATGAGACGGGGCCCGATGCGGGCCCCTCTGCCCACCGGGCCCCATACGCCAGTCACGGCTGTAATGCCCTGATGGCGGCCCTGACTACACGGCACGGGACAACAAGTCCTCTACTGAAAATCTTCTGCTGATAAAACTGATTTTATTGAAACTACAGCAAGCAGCCTAGTAAATGACACATAGCTGGAATAACAGTTTCTCTCTTTACTTTATGCTGCTTAGATTAGGTGGCAAAAACCTAGTGACAGATTCCCCATTAGATTTGCACAAGGGACTATAGAAAATGTGACTAGTGCCACTAGTGTATGTCACAAAACTGTACAAAGAATATATCACTCACAACAATTCCTGTCTCCAATAATTTTACATTTATTACACCAGAGCCAATTTCATAGGATGGCATTTAACACGGTCACGATTCCTCCTATTAGTGTGTCTGGACGCAGTGAATGACAGTTCTTTCGTCCAATCTAGGACAGGGGCCTGCTGCGCTGTCGGTATGGTGGTTGACAGCTCATCTATCCAATCAGATGCTGGGGTGTCTGAGCTGTCAGTGGCCTGAGTGACAGTTTAGCCGTCGAATTAGGACCAGTATGTTCCAGGTCTTCATCCATGTGTCTCTAGTTCAGAGTAGTTACCTGGCTATTTAGTCAGCTCTCTTTCTTAGATTACAGCCAAATGTAGCTTTGCTTAAGAGATGTTTTTGTGCTCTTAGTCTTGTATACTGATCTTTTCTGCTCGACTTTGGATTTGCCTTGACCTTGAGTTTGCCTAGCCCACTTGTTGTGATGCGCTACATTCTTGGAATTTTGACCACATGCTGTGCCCTGACTACGCCTTTATATCACCCCACGAATGATCTACCCTCCTGACTTTTGACCTTGGACCTCTTGACTATCCAGCCTCGTGGGTCATCCACAAGTAGTGACTGGCGTCACAAACATAAGCCAAAAGTTATAACCAGGACTGATGGCATGCATATTTTAATCAACATTTAGCATCCAAGTTTATACCACCACCTATTATAGTTAACAGATTTAAAGCTACCCTAGACCCTAGGACTGAAAAAATGACTGTACATTTGTCAAGCATAGTCACCCTACCTAGCGACCTCCAATTGTCTTCAGTAACCAGATCAGCGTTTCACTCCTCCTGCTTCTAAGGTGTCTGCCACAGTGGCATGTAGAGTTCAGTGATAAGTCTAAACCTCGTCTCACGCACCTTTCCTATGATGTAGCATGGACTTACAGGAAGCAGTAGCAGTCGAACACCAATTTGAGCAGAGGTGGAGGAGGCAAATAAAGGGCACCAGGTATTTTGATTATACAGTACATGTGAACACACAGTTACTTTTCTTTTCTAGCAGGGATTTTTGCTCTGAACTTGAACCCTAATACGATTAGACTATTCAGTAAAACAAAGTTTGAAACTAAAGAAAATTGTTAGTGTACTAGTTTCAATATCTCCTGGTGATCAAATTATTGTTTCCTTATGGTAAAGTTAGTTCCAAAACTGTTAGTTGACACACATCAATTTCAGTAATCAATGTCTATGGTGCAAACAGTGCCTTTAAACAGATGAAGACTGGACCATTTTCCCCATTCATGAACAGGCACATTTTCATCTTCTTTTGCACACTTTTTAAGAGCTCTAAAGTTTTCCTTATTTGGTTATTCAAAGAATTTGTCTCTTTTTTTCTCATGATATGTGGGGCCTAAATTTTATGATGTGAAATATTCATACATATGTTATTTGTACCTGATACATGGAGAAAATGCAAAGGAAAAAGCAATATGTATGTTTTTCATATGTTTTAAATCACTTATAAGATCACAAGGGACCACTAAAATACCTTTTACATCTTTCCCCCTTTGTGTATCAATTATTTTTATATATCTCACATTTTGTTTTGTTTTTTTGTTAGTTTTTTGGTGCAGGATGGGGTTGGAAGTAGTATTTTGGATTGACGGTGGCATTCTTCCTTTTTTATTTTTATTCATTCACTCATTTATTCTTTGTCAGAGACAGCTGGAAGATCTCGCAGTTACAGTCATGGCCGAAAGTGTTGGCACTCTTGAAACTGTTCCAGAAAATTGAGCATTTATCCCAGAAAATCATTACAATTACACGTTTGGTTTACACATTTATTTCCTGTGTGTGTATTGGAAGAACACAAAAAAAGCAAATTGGATATAATTTCACACAAAACCACAAAAATGGTCCGGACAAAATTATTGGCAACTTTCCAAAAATGTGGGTAAACAACTGTGTTTCAAGCATGTGATGCTCAATCAAACTCACCTGTGGCAAGTAACAATAATGAAAGTCACACCTGAAACCAGATAAAAAGGGGAGGAGTTGACTCAAATTTTGCATTGTGTGTCTGTGTGTGCCACACTAAGCATGGAGAACATAAAGAGAAGAAGAGAACTGTCTGAGGAGTTGAGATTCAAAATTGTTGAAAAATATCAACAATCTCAAGGTTACAACTCCATTTCCAGGGATCTTAATTTACCTATGTCCACGGTGTGCAACATAATCAAGAAGTTTACAACCCATGGTACTGTAGTTTATCTCCCTGGACGTGAATGGCAGAGTAAAATTGATGAAAGGCTGCAATGCAAGATAGTTCGGATGGTGGATAAGCAGCCCTAATCAAGTTTCAAATTAATACAGAGTGCATCAGTGTCTCCGTGAACTATCTGTTGACATTTGAATGAATGAAAATGGTATTGCAGGAGACCCAGGATGATCCCACTGCTGACACAGACATAGTTTTCCAAAATGTGTGCGAGTAAGCCAAAATCCTTCTGGGAAAGCATATTGTGAAGAGATTAGACGAAGATAGATCTCTTTGGTAAAGCACATAATTGTACTGTTTATTAAAAAACAGAATGAGGCCTACAAAGAAAAGAACACAGTACCTATAGTCAAATATGGTGGAGGGTCAAAGATATTTTGGGGTTGTTTTGCTTCCTTTGGCACTGGGTGTCTTGACTGTGTGCAAGGCATCATCAAATCTGAAAATTACCAAAGGATTTTTGGTCGCAATGTAGTGCCAAGTGTTAGAAAGCTGGGTTTGAGTCCTAGGGCATGGGTCTTCCAACAGGACAATGACTCGAAACATACTTCAAGGAGCACCCAGAATTGGATGGAAACAAAGCACTGGAGAGTTATGAAGTGCTCATCAGTGAATTTGGAGCTAAATCCCATTGAACGCCTGTGGAGAGATCTTAAATTTGCTGTTTGGAGAAAGCACCATTCAAATATGAGGGACCTAGAGCAGTTTGCAAGTTTGCAAAAGAAGAGTGGTCCTAAATTATTTCGGCCATTACTGTATCTTCCTACTGTTGCCAGATTATCACGAACCAGCACTTCGCCGCCTCCAATCATCAAGGCAATTATGCAATTGGCTGATGACCGATGGATGCAGCCACAGCTGCTTTCACTACTAGGCTGGAAATTAGGGCACTCACAGTGAACATGTAGTATATACGCATCCGATTATAATGGATAACATCATTATAGAACTTTGGAGGCATGTCAACATTTAAGTGCATTTTGTATTGCTAATTTGTCTTGTAAGTGGAGCATTAGCCCCAGTTACAGGGCATATTCAGCCTCTTGTCTGTACTGCACAGCTGATCTCACTAGCTCCCTAAATCAGCAATCAGATACAGTGGGTATGGAAAGTATTCAGACCCCTTTAAACTTTTCACTCTTTGTTTCATTGCAGCCATTTGATAAATTCAAAAAAGTTCATTTTTTTCACATTAATGAACACTCTGCACCCCATCTTGACTGAAAAAAAAAACAGAAAGGTAGACATTTTTGCATATTTACTAAAAAAGAAAAACTGAAATATCACATGGTCATAAGTATTCAAACCCTTTGCTCAGACACTCATATTTAAGTCACATGCTGCCCATTTCCTTGTGATCTTCCTTGAGATGGTTCTACTCCTTCATTGGAGGCCAGCTGTGTTTAATTAAACTGATAAGACTTGATTTGGAAAGGCACACACCTGTCTATATAAGACCTCACAGCTCACAGTGCATGTCAGACCAAATGAGAATCATGGGGTCAAAGGAACTGGCCAAGGAGCTCAGAGACAGAATTGTGGGAAGGCACAGATCTGGCCAAAGTTACAAAAGAATTTCTGCAGTACTCAAGGTTCCTAAGAGCACAGTGGTCTCCATAATCCTTAAATGAAAGAAGTTTGGGACCACCAGAAGTCTTCCTAGACCTGAGTGTCCGGCCAAACTGTGAAATCGTGGGAGAAGAGCCTTGGTGAGAGAGGTAAATAAGATGGGAGAAAGTTCCACAAAGTCAACTATCACTGCAGCCCTCCATCAGTCGGACCTTTATGGCGGAGTGGCCTGACAGAAGCCTCTCCTCAGTGGAAGACATATGAAAGCCTGCATAGAGTTTGCTAAAAAACACATGAACGACTCCCAGACTATGAGAAATAAGATTCTCTGGTCTGATGAGACGAAGATAGACCTTTTTGGTGATAATTGTAAACGGTATGTGTGGAGAAAACCAGGCACTGTTCATCACCTGCCCAATACAATCCTAACAGTGAAACATGGTGGTGGCAGCATCATGCTATGGGGATGTTTTTTAGCTGCAGGGACAGGACGACTGGTTGTCATTGAAGGAAACATGAATGCGGCCAAGTACAGATATATCCTGGATGAAAACCTCTTCCAGAGTGCTCTGGACCTCAGCCTTGGCCGAAGGTTCACCTTCCAACAAGACAATGACCCTAAGCACACAGCTAAAATAACAAAGGAGTGGCTTCAGAACAACTCTGTGAGCATTCTTGACTGGCCCAGCCAGAGCCCTGATCTAAACGCAATTGAGCATCTCTGGGAGACCTGAAAATGGCTGTCCACCAACGTTCACCATCCAAACTGACGGAACTGGAGAGGATCTGCAAGAAAGAATGGCAGAGGATCCCCAAATCCAGGTGTGAAAAACTTGTTGCATCATTCCCAAGAAGACTCATAACTGTACTAGCTCAAAAGGATGCTTCTACTCAATACTGAGCAAAGGGTCTGAATACTTATGACCATGTGATATTTCAGTTTTTCTTTTTTAATAAATTTGCAAACATTTCTACATTTATTTTTTTTTTCAGTCAAGATGGGTGCAGAGTGTACATTAATGAGAAAAAAATGAGCGTTTTGAATTTACCAAATGGCGGCAATGAAACAAAGAGTGAAAAATTTAAAGGGGTCTGAATACTTTCCGTACCCATTGTAAAGCACTAACACATTTTGTGCATTTAGTGATGTGCATAAAGAGGTCAGGAAGGGGTAATAAACCATCTCTGCCTTCACCTAGGGGAGTCTGACTGTCTCTGAACCGTTGGTTTCCTGATCTTACATAATCCCCTTGCGGATATTCTAAAATGTCCTTGCGGATTCATATGTGGATCACTCCTCTATTTTAAAACTGTGGCAGGTCAGCAAGTTGTTAAAGGGTTTGTCTGGACCACCATTTTTTATTAATTCAAGGCCCAGGGTGATATAAAAATAGAAAAATATATTCTTACCCACTTTCCCCATACCGCTGCCTTTACTAGTTGTTCCCTATTGTGGCAGGCTCTTTTTTTTTATAAAGGGTCTGGGAGGCCCATTAAAGAAGCCAAAGAGTTGGCAGGTGGCATATTATCTTCTTGGAAACTATTTAGGCTCTGTTTAGACCAGTGTTTGAAGTTCAATTGCTTCCATCAAAAATACTGCACTACTTTGGTAAAATGCCAAGCCCCATGGCAGGGATGTAAAATATCAACAGTAGAAGTAAAGGAGAAACCAAAAGGAAAGGAGCTCATAGTGCAAGTACATTAAATGACAATTGGAAGGCTGTAGGTTGTGAATAATGGAGGCTCACCTTAGTGTAAAGCTTAGGATGAGATAAATACAGCCAATGTCCTTGTTATACGACTATGAACCAAGTGTAGGAGATTAATAATTTTGTGGAGAACAAACTGCTGAGTTGGACATTCAACCAGGTGCAGAGCCCCATGGCAGAAACAGGAAGAACCTCATTCTAGTCAATGGGATATGTTGGAAGTTGGTGGAATCTGTCATGCTATCCTTCAATTCTGTTGTGTACATTGTTTTTATTCTATAATCCAGCAGGATAATTGAAATAAACAATGAAGAGCCCTATATCCTCATCTACAAAGATAAAAAAAAAATTATTCAGTTAATAACGAGTAAGAACTGATAAGAAATGCTCATGAATATATGGCCATATCCTTAATGACCTTGACGACTTCCTCACAATTTTCACTAACCACTCATCACTGTATACATCATTTGATTGGTGTACATAACAAAACTCTTTTAAGTTTCCAGAATGTAAAATGACTGCACACTTCCAAACATTTATATGTGGCCCTTACAATCAATATCTCTAGCATCGGCATTCATAAGCTTTGGGGAAGTGTTGTGAATTTGGATTCTGGGCTCCCCCGGTGGCTACTGGTGGAATTGAACTGGTGTTTTCATCTTCTCTGTTCACCTGTTCCCATCAAGATGTGGGAGTCGCTATATAACCTTGCTGCTCTGTTAGTTGCTTGCCGGTCAACAATGTTATCAGAAGCCTCTCTGTGCTTGTTCCTGCTCCTAGACAACTACTAGATAAGTTGGACTCTTGTCCATGTTTGTTTTTGCATTTTTGTTCCAGTTCACAGCTGTAGTTTCGTTACTGTGTCTGGAAAGCTCTTGTGAACAGGAATTGCCACTCTGGTGTTATGAGTTAATGCCAGAGTTTTAAAGTAATTTCTGGATGGTGTTTTGATAGGGTTTTCAGCTGACCATGAAAGTGTCCTTTCTGTCTTCTGCTATGTAGTAAGTGGACCTCAAATTTGCTAAACCTATTTTCATACTACGTTTGTTATTTCATCTTAATTCACCGCCAATACATGTGGGGGGCCTCTGTCTCCTTTCGGGGTATTTCTCTAGAGGTGAGCTAGGACTAATATTTTCCTCTGCTAGCATTATTTAGTCCTCCGGCTGGTGCTGGGCATCTAGAATCAACGTAGGCATGCTACCCGGCCACTGCTAGTTGTGCGTTAGGTTTAGTTCATGGTCAGCTCAGTTCCCATCTTCCAAGAGCTAGTTCCTATATATGCTGATGCTATGTTCTCTTGCCATTGAGAACATGACAGTTTGACCGGCCCACTAAAGGGTTAAAATCCTTGGCTGAGAAAGGAGAGAAATAAGAAGTCTGCTGAGAATTTTTTTTTTTTTCTCCTTCTAATCTTTGAATGGCTCTGTGTCCACCTGTTTGTAATGGATCTTCAGAGTGTAACTGCAGGTTTGAATAATCTCGCCACGAAGGTACAAAATTTGCAAGACTTTGTTTGTCATGCACCTGTATCTGAGCCGAGAATTCCTTTGCCGGAATTTTTCTCGGGGAATAGATCTGGGTTTCAGAATTTTCGAAATAATTGCAAATTATTTTTGTCCCTGAAATTTCGCTCTGCCAAAGACCCTGCACAGCAGGTCAGGATTGTGATTTCCTTGCTCCGGGGCGACCCTCAAGACTGGGCTTTTTCATTGACACCAGGGGATCCTGCGTTGCTCAATGTGGATGCGTTTTTTCTGGCCTTGGGGTTGCTTTATGACGAACCTCATTTGGAGCTTCAGGCAGAAAAAACTTTGATGTCCCTATCTCAGGGGCAAGATGAAGCAGAAATTTACTGTCAAAGATTCCGTAAATGGTCTGTGCTTACTCAGTGGAATGAGTGCGCCCTGGCGGCGACTTTCAGAGAGGGTCTCTCTGATGCCATTAAGGATGTTATGGTGGGGTTCCCTGTGCCTGCGGGTCTGAATGAGTCCATGACAATGGCTATTCAGATCAATAGGCGTTTGCGGGAGCGCAAACCAGTGCACCATCTGGCGGTGTCCACTGAGAAGTCGCCAGAGAGTATGCAGTGTGATAGAATTCTGTCCCGAAGCGAGCGGCAGAATTTTAGACGGAAAAATGGGTTGTGTTTCTATTGTGGTGATTCTACTCATGTTATATCAGCATGCTCTAAGCGCACTAAAAAGCTTGATAAATCTGTTTCCATTTGCACCTTACCGTCTAAGTTTATTCTATCTGTGACCCTGATTTGCTCTTTGTCATCTATTACCACGGACGCCTATGTCGACTCTGGCGCCGCTTTGAGTCTTATGGATTGGTCCTTTGCCAAACGCTGTGGGTATGATTTAGAGCCTTTGGAGACTCTTATTCCTCTGAAGGGGATTGACTCCACCCCATTGGCTAATAATAAACCACAATACTGGACACAAGTAACTATGCGTATTAATCCGGATCACCAGGAGATTATTCGCTTTCTGGTGCTGTATAATCTACATGATGATTTGGTGCTAGGATTGCCTTGGCTGCAATCTCACAACCCAGTCCTCGACTGGAGAGCTATGTCTGTGTTGAGCTGGGGATGTAAGGGGGCTCATGGGGATGTACCTGTGGTTTCCATTTCATCATCTATTCCCTCTGAAATTCCTGAGTTCCTGTCTGACTATCGTGACGTCTTTGAAGAATCCAAGCTTGGTTCATTACCTCCGCACCGAGAGTGCGATTGTGCCATAGATTTAATCCCGGGTAGTAAATACCCAAAGGGTCGTTTATTTAATCTGTCTGTGCCTGAACATGCTGCTATGCGAGAATATATAAAGGAGTCCTTGGAAAAGGGACATATTCGTCCATCGTCATCTCCCTTAGGAGCCGGTTTTTTCTTTGTGTCAAAAAAAGACGGCTCTTTGAGACCATGTATCGATTATCGGCTTTTGAATAAAATCACTGTAAAATATCAATACCCATTGCCGTTGCTGACTGATTTGTTTGCTCGCATAAAGGGGGCCAAGTGGTTCTCTAAGATTGACCTTCGTGGGGCGTATAATTTGGTGCGAATCAGGCAGGGGGATGAGTGGAAAACCGCATTTAATACGCCCGAGGGCCACTTTGAGTATTTAGTGATGCCTTTTGGTCTTTCAAATGCTCCGTCAGTTTTCCAGTCCTTTATGCATGATATTTTTCGCGATTATTTGGATAAATTTATGATTGTGTATCTGGATGATATTCTGATTTTTTCGGATGACTGGGACTCTCATGTCCAGCAAGTCAGGAGGGTTTTCCAGGTTTTGCGGTCTAATTCTTTGTGTGTGAAGGGTTCTAAGTGTGTTTTTGGGGTACAGAGGATTTCCTTTTTGGGATATATTTTTTCTCCCTCTTCCATTGAAATGGATCCTGTCAAGGTTCAAGCTATTTGTGATTGGACGCAGCCCTCTTCTCTTAAGAGTCTTCAGAAATTTTTGGGCTTTGCTAACTTTTATCGTCGATTTATTGCTGGTTTTTCGGATATTGCTAAGCCATTGACCGATTTGACTAAGAAGGGTGCTGATGTTGCTGATTGGTCCCCTGACGCTGTGGAGGCCTTTCGGGAGCTTAAGCGCCGTTTTTCCTCTGCCCCTGTGTTGCGTCAGCCTGATGTTGCTCTACCTTTTCAGGTTGAGGTCGACGCTTCTGAGATCGGAGCTGGGGCAGTGTTGTCGCAGAAAAGTTCTGACTGCTCCGTGATGAGGCCTTGTGCCTTCTTTTCCCGTAAATTTTCGCCCGCTGAGCGGAATTATGATGTTGGGAATCGGGAGCTTTTGGCCATGAAGTGGGCTTTTGAGGAGTGGCGCCATTGGCTTGAGGGGGCCAGACATCAGGTGGTGGTATTGACTGACCACAAAAACTTGATTTATCTTGAGACCGCCAGGCGCCTGAATCCTAGACAGGCGCGCTGGTCATTATTTTTCTCTCGGTTTAATTTTGTGGTGTCATACCTACCGGGTTCTAAGAATGTTAAGGCGGATGCCCTTTCTAGGAGTTTTGAGCCTGACTCGCCTGGTAACTCTGAGCCCACAGGTATCCTTAAGGATGGAGTGGTATTGTCAGCCGTTTCTCCAGACCTGCGGCGGGCCTTGCAGGAGTTTCAGGCGGATAGACCGGATCGTTGCCCACCTGATAAACTGTTTGTTCCTGATGATTGGACCAGTAGAGTCATCTCTGAGGTTCATTCTTCTGCGTTGGCAGGTCATCCTGGCATTTTTGGTACCAGGGATTTGGTGGCAAGGTCCTTCTGGTGGCCTTCCCTGTCACGAGATGTGCGAGGCTTTGTGCAGTCTTGTGACGTTTGTGCTCGGGCCAAGCCTTGTTGCTCTCGGGCTAGTGGATTATTGTTGCCCTTGCCTATTCCTAAGAGGCCTTGGACGCACATCTCGATGGATTTTATTTCAGATCTGCCTGTTTCTCAGAAGATGTCTGTCATCTGGGTGGTGTGTGACCGTTTCTCTAAGATGGTCCATTTGGTTCCTCTGCCCAAGTTGCCTTCTTCTTCCGAGTTGGTTCCTCTGTTTTTTCAAAATGTTGTTCGTTTGCATGGTATTCCTGAGAATATCATTTCTGACAGAGGGACCCAATTCGTGTCTAGATTTTGGCGGGCATTCTGTGCTAGGATGGGCATAGATTTATCTTTTTCGTCCGCTTTCCATCCTCAGACGAATGGCCAGACCGAGCGGACTAATCAGACCCTGGAGACATATCTGAGGTGTTTTGTGTCTGCTGACCAGGATGATTGGGTTGCTTTTTTGCCATTGGCAGAGTTCGCTCTCAATAATCGGGCCAGCTCTGCCACTTTGGTGTCCCCGTTTTTCTGTAATTCGGGGTTTCATCCTCGATTTTCCTCTGGTCAGGTGGAATCTTCGGATTGTCCTGGAGTGGATGCTGTGGTGGAGAGATTGCATCAGATTTGGGGGCAGGTGGTGGACAATTTGAGGTTGTCCCAGGAGAAGACTCAGCTTTTTGCCAACCGCCACCGTCGTGTTGGTCCTCGGCTTTGTGTTGGGGATTTGGTGTGGTTGTCTTCTCGTTTTGTCCCTATGAGGGTCTCTTCTCCTAAGTTTAAGCCTCGGTTCATCGGCCCGTATAAGATATTGGAGATTCTTAACCCTGTTTCCTTCCGTTTGGACCTCCCTGCATCCTTTTCTATTCATAACGTTTTTCATCGGTCATTATTGCGCAGGTATGAGGTACCGGTTGTGCCTTCCGTTGAGCCTCCTGCTCCGGTGTTGGTTGAGGGTGAGTTGGAGTACGTTGTGGAGAAAATCTTAGACTCTCGTGTTTCCAGACGGAGACTCCAGTATCTGGTCAAGTGGAAGGGATACGGCCAGGAGGATAATTCTTGGGTGAATGCATCTGATGTTCATGCCTCTGATCTGGTTCGTGCCTTTCATAGGGCCCATCCTGATCGCCCTGGTGGTTCTGGTGAGGGTTCGGTGCCCCCTCCTTGAGGGGGGGGTACTGTTGTGAATTTGGATTCTGGGCTCCCCCGGTGGCTACTGGTGGAATTGAACTGGTGTTTTCATCTTCTCTGTTCACCTGTTCCCATCAAGATGTGGGAGTCGCTATATAACCTTGCTGCTCTGTTAGTTGCTTGCCGGTCAACAATGTTATCAGAAGCCTCTCTGTGCTTGTTCCTGCTCCTAGACAACTACTAGATAAGTTGGACTCTTGTCCATGTTTGTTTTTGCATTTTTGTTCCAGTTCACAGCTGTAGTTTCGTTACTGTGTCTGGAAAGCTCTTGTGAACAGGAATTGCCACTCTGGTGTTATGAGTTAATGCCAGAGTTTTAAAGTAATTTCTGGATGGTGTTTTGATAGGGTTTTCAGCTGACCATGAAAGTGTCCTTTCTGTCTTCTGCTATGTAGTAAGTGGACCTCAAATTTGCTAAACCTATTTTCATACTACGTTTGTTATTTCATCTTAATTCACCGCCAATACATGTGGGGGGCCTCTGTCTCCTTTCGGGGTATTTCTCTAGAGGTGAGCTAGGACTAATATTTTCCTCTGCTAGCATTATTTAGTCCTCCGGCTGGTGCTGGGCATCTAGAATCAACGTAGGCATGCTACCCGGCCACTGCTAGTTGTGCGTTAGGTTTAGTTCATGGTCAGCTCAGTTCCCATCTTCCAAGAGCTAGTTCCTATATATGCTGATGCTATGTTCTCTTGCCATTGAGAACATGACAGGGAAGCGTGTAAAGGCAACCAATGTCTATGGCTTACTTTAGTTTTGGAGCATTAGGAATTATTACACTGTAGATTTCATTTTAGCTGCAAACCTTGAATGCGTGATAAGAATATAGCTTATGTCATTCAATAGCAAGAAAGCTCTTTTATCTTTGAGATAACCAACCATGAACACATCCTGCTCATTTTACAGCTCATAAACCATTAATAAAACTGCTACTGTAGACAACTGCAATGCCTACAGTGGGGGAAATAAGTATTTGATCCCTTGCTGATTTTGTACGTTTGCCCACTGACAAAGACATGAACAGTCTGTAATTTAAAGGGTAGGTTCATTTTAAAATTGAGAGATAGAATATCCAAAATAAAATCCAGAAAATCACATTGTATAAATTATATAAATTTATTTGCGTTTTGCAGTGAGAAATAAGTATTAATACTTAGTGGCAAAACCTTTGTTGGCAAGCACAGCAGTCAGACGTTTTTTGTAGTTGCTGATGAGATTTGCGCACATGTCAGGAGGAACCTCGGTCCACTCCTGTTTGCAGATCATCTCTAAATCATTACGATATTGAGGCTGCCGCTTGGCAACTTGGAGCTTCAACTCCCTCCATAAGTTTTCTGGGATTAAGGTCTGGAGACTGGCTAGACCACTCCATGACCTTAATGTGCTTTTTTTTTGAGCCACTCCTTTGTTGCCTTGACTGTATGTTTTGGGTTATTGTCTTGCTGGAAGACCCAGCCACAACCCATTTTTAATGTACTGGCAGAGGGAAGGAGGTTGTCACTCAGGATTTTACGGTACATCGCTCCATCCATTCTCCCATTGATGCAGTGAAGTAGTCCTGTGACGTTAGCAGACAAACACCATCAAAACATGTTTCCACCTCCATGCTTGACAGTGGGGACAGTGTTCTTTGGGTCATAGGCAGCTTTTCTCTTCCTCCAAACACGGCGAATTGAGTTAATGCTAAAGACCTCAATTTTGATCTCATCTGACCACAGCACCTTCTCCCAATCACTCCCAGAATCATCCAGGTGTTCATTAGCAAACTTCAGATGGGCTTGTACACGTGCCTTCTTAAGCAGGCGGACCTTGCGGACACTGCAGAATTTTAAACCTTTACGGAGTAATGTGTTAGCAATGATTTTCTTGGTGACTGTTGTCCCAGCTGCCTTGAAATCATTAACGAGTTCCCCCATGTAGTTTCATGCTGATCTCTCACCTTCCTCATGATCAAGGCTACTCCACGAGGTGAGATTTTGCATGGTGCCCTAGATCGATGTTGATTGACAGTCATTTTGTATTGTACCAACAGTTGTCTCCTTCTCACCCAGCATCTTATGGTTTTGTAGCCCATTCCAGGCTTGTGCAGGTCTATGATCTTGTCCCTGACATCCTTATAAAGCTCTTTGGTCTTGCCCATGTTGTAGATGTTAGAGTCTGACTGATTAGTTGAGTCTGTGAACAGGAGTCTTTTATATAGGTGACTATGTAAGACAACTGTCTTTAATCCAGGTAACGAGTTGATTAGGAGCATCTAACTGGCCTGTAGGAGCCAGGACTCTTAATGGTTGGAAGGGGATCAAATACTTATTTCTCACTGCAAAATGCAAATAAATTTATATAATTTATACAATGTGATTTTCTGGATTTTATTTTTGATATTCTATCTCTCAATGTTAACCTACCCTTAAAATTATAGACTGATCATGTCTTTGTCAGTGGGCAAAATTATAAAATCAGCAAGAGATCAAATACTTATTTCCCCCACTGTATAGGATTCAATGAACCTTGTGGTAACAATTGAAGCTGATGAGGTCACATCCAAAGGCGTAGCTAGGGTTTTGGTTATGGGCAAAATTTCTGAGTGGGCCCCAAAGTATGTAACCCTGATTGCAACTATGGTGGCACCACCTAACAGTGGATGTAGGAGAACCTCAGCAGATGACTGCACTGTTGCTGAAAAGAATCTCTATACAATGACCGACAATGATATTACTGTCATACGGTCAGTGGTAGATACCAGTCCTACGGAACATACAGTATAAGAGATTACAGCACAATTATAGATGGTGACTTACCGCTGACATTCTTTCTGATGGAGTCGATCACTTTTCCCATCTCTTCCATCTGGCCCAGATTGACATGACAACTTCTTCCAGCCATGACTCGGCTGCAGAGATTACAACAAAGACACATTTCACGTCTCATATTTTCAGCATTATCCCCAATGGGACTATCCCCAACCCGCACAAACTCCTTATCCTGCTGATACCCCAATATTGAGCCGCTGCTCCCATATATGACCCTATTACTGCACCTGATACCCCAATACTGAGCCGCTGCTGCCGTATGTGTCCCTATTGATGCTAGAAAAAGATTAACCAGCTCACCCCAGCTAGGCATCCCAGTAGGCACGGATCTGCAAGGAACTACTTGTGGAAATGAAAAAAGATGATCCAGCTTCCAAGCCTGCAAAAATTTATTGGATTAAAAAATATTAATAGATTCCATCAAGAGTGTAGACACAGCTATGCGTTTCGAACATCCATTGTGTTCTATAAATTTTTGCAAGCTTGGAAGCTGGATCATCTTTTTTCTGTCCGTATAGCTGCACCTACTGTGTGGTACTGTGTGCCCTCTAGCTGGTAAAACAAACCTCTAGAATATAGTATAGCCCTGTGCAAATGCCCTAGAAAACAGTGCCCACATTTTGCCCCCTAGAAAGTAATAATGCCCTCTGTGTGCCCCTTTTGACAGTCACAGTAACCCGAGTTCCCCTATAACAATAAGGGCCCACTTTACATTTAATAATGTCTCGAGTCTCCCCTGTACAGCTCCCCTATACACAGCATGATGCTCTCTTATGCACAGTATAATGCCCCCTCACTGTATAAATACTGACCCCTTAGTATCCCCCAAACTGTTTGATTGCTCCAACACCGTATGATGGTCTGTAACTGTAATCTCCACACTGTATGATGGCCCTCTAAATAGACTCCATATAGTATAATGCACCAGATAGTCCTCAATATAGTACAATGCATTCCCCATAGGCCTCCATATAGTATAATGTGCTCCCCATAGGCCTTCATATAGTATAATGTATTCCCCATAGGCAGACACTATATAGTATAATGCACCCCTCATAGGCAGACTCTATAGTATAATACACCCTCATAGGTAGACTCTATAGTATAATGCACCCCTATAGGCAGAGTCTATAGTACAATGCACCCCCACAGGGAGACGCTATAATATAATGCACACCCATAGGCAGACTCTACAGTATAATGCACTCCCATAGGCAGACTCTATAGTATACTGCACTCCTCATAGGCAGACTCTATATTATAATGCACCCCCAATAGGGAGACTCTATAGTATAATGCAGCACCCCATAGGCAGACTCTATAGTATAATGCACCCCCACATAGGCAGAATCTATAGCATGATGTAACCCCCCATAGGCAGACTCTATAGTATAATGCACCCCTCATAGGCAGACTCTATAGTATAAAACACCCCCATAAAAAATACATACAATAGTGATGTCAGATGCTGAGAGGGGGAATGATGGGAGAGGAAGCATGACGCTCCCTCTCTCATCAAAGTGGTCAGCTGTATCAGCATCTAGCTGATACTTTTGATGACAGGCAGGGGGCCCACTGCTGGCACCGGGCCTTCCAGCCTGCTCAGGAGCACCATAGCTGGCTGGTGGCAGAGCAGGGAGATCAATTCTCCCTGCTCTGCCACAGAATGCAACTGTATCAGTGTGCTGTGCATGCCGATACAGTTACAGTAGCGTAGCTCTTGATGGGCCCCTTCAGAGTGTGAGGCCCATGGCGTCCACCTCCCCGGTAGCTATCCTACTTGTCATAGCTAAGCGCAAGAATATGTATGACTCTGAAAATACACACACAATGAGGTCTTCTTAGATTTACTGGCTACGTATTCGCTTGTGACTTGTCACGGCATACTAAGGCTAGTTTCACACTAGCGTTAACTGCAATACGTCGCAAATGCGTCGTTTTGCCGAAAATACGCATCCAGCAAAAGTTCTTGCTGGATACGTTTTTTCGTCATAGACTAACATTAGCGACGCATTTGCGACGCATTGCAAAACGTCGCGTCCGTTTTGCGACGCTTGGGCGTGTGTTAGCGGACCGTCGGGAAAAAAAAACGTTACATGTAACGTTTTTTGCTCCCGACGGTCCGCTTTTTCCGACCGCGCATGCGCGGCCGGAACTCCACCCCCACCTCCCCGCACTTCCCCGCACCTCACAATGGGGCAGCGGATGCGTGGGAAAAATGCATCCGCTGCCCCCGTTGTGCGGCGGAGACCACGCTAGCGTCGGGAACGGCGGCCCGACGCACAGCGACGGGTTGTTCCCGACGCTAGTGTGAAAGTAGCCTAACACTTTTGGTAAAACCTGCGTACCGACCCGATGCAGTTTTGTGTCATTGTTAAATAGGGTCTACAAGGTTAGAAAAATATAGCTGCTTTCTTCTAAAAACAGTAGCATGCCCGTCAACAGATTGTATAGATATTACAATTTAACCATATTTATTTAAATTGAGTAATGGTATGCTAACATTGAGGTTTTTTTTAAGTTTTTGGAGCAGGAACAGAACAGAAATTGTCCACAACGTCTTTTACAGACAGATTCTGCTTGGAAAACGCCTGAAAAAGGGCAGCAAAGCTACAACAAAAATGAACATAATGCCCTGCAATGTAAAAATGACATTGCAATGTCCATATTCAGTCTTTCGTTACCTCTTTTACCTGCTTAAGGGTTCAGAAAATCTGAAGTGTTTAAAAGAAGGGGCATGATCAGTCCACGTCCAGCTTCCGCTAGGAAGCCGCTCGCTATTTATATTTTAAATTACAGAAAAAAAGGTGCAGGCATCAGAGCCACCATAAAAACGACAAAAAAGTCACTGACTAAAATTCAGGAAAAAATTATGTAATTTTTCTATATTATCTATGCCTAGAAAAACTCAGTTGGTCCATTGGTGGAAATAAGGGTGCGAGTCTTTTTTACTAAGTTTTGGGAGCAGAAACTGACAAGAAACTCCAAGTTTTTGAAGAGTTTTGAGCTTTTGAGGAGGATTTAGGAGAGTTTCTGCTCCAAAAACTCTTTGTGCACATATCCTAAAAGGAAAAATCATTGTTTTTGAAGTCCCAGCAAATATATTAACCCCTTAATCCCATATGACGTACTCTCCCGTCAAGGTGACCTGGGACTTAATTCCCAGTGACGGGATAGTACGTCATACGCGATCGGCCGCGCTCACGGGGGGAGCGCGCCCGATCGCGGCCGGGTGTCAGCTGACTATCGCAGCTGACATCCGGCACTATGTGCCAGGAGCGGTCACGGACCGCCCCCGGCAGATTAACCCCCGGCACACCGCGATCAAACATGATCGCAGTGTGCCGGCGGTACAGGGAAGCATCGCGCAGAGAGGGGGCTCCCTGCGGGCTTCCCTGAGACGATCGGTACAAGGGAATGTACTCACGTTGTACCGAGCGTCTTCTCCCTGCAGTCCCCGGATCCAAAATGGCCGCGGGGCTGCATCCGGGTCCTGCAGCTCTGTAAGCCTGCAGCGATAAATGAGATCGCCGATCTCACAGAGTGCTATGCAAACTGCGAGATCGGCGATCTGTGATGTCCCCCCCCTGGGACAAAGTAAAAAAGTAAAAAAAAATTCCACATGTGTAAAAAAAAAAAAAAAATTCCTAAATAAAGAAAAAAAAAATATTATTCCCATAAATACATTTCTTTATCTAAAAAAAACAGAAAAAAACAATAAAAGTACACATATTTAGTATCGCCGCGTCCGTAACGACCCAATCTATAAAAATGTCCCACTAGTTAACCGCTTCAGTGAACACCGTAAGAAAAAAAAAAAAAAACGAGCCAAAAAACAACGCTTTATTATCATACCACCAAACAAAAAGTGGAATAACACACGATCAAAAAGCCGGATATAAATAACCATGGTACCGCTGAAAACGTCATCTTGTCCCGCCAAAAATGAGCCACCACACAGCATCATCAGCAAAAAAATAAAAAAGTTATAGTCCTCAGAATAAAGCGATGCAAAAATAATTATTTTTTCTATAAAATAGCTTTTATCGTATAAAAGCGCCAAAACATAAAAAAAGATATAAATGCGATATCACTGTAATCGTACTGACCCGACGAATAAAACTGCTTTGTCAATTTTACCAAACGCGGAACGGTATAAACGCCTCCCCAAAAGAAATTCATGAATAGCTGTTTTTTGGTCATTCTGCCTCACAAAAATCGGAATAAAAAGTGATCAAAAACTGTCACGTGTCCGAAAATGTTACCAGTAA
Source organism: Ranitomeya variabilis (assembly GCF_051348905.1). Taxonomy (NCBI): domain Eukaryota; kingdom Metazoa; phylum Chordata; class Amphibia; order Anura; family Dendrobatidae; genus Ranitomeya; species Ranitomeya variabilis. Next base: position 317,183,056 of record NC_135232.1, on the reverse strand, counting down.
AAACGTCAACTCGTCCCGCAAAAAACAAGACCTCACATGACTCTGTGGACCAAAATATGGAAAAATTATAGGTCTCAAAATGTGGAGACGCAAAAACTTTTTTGCTATAAAAAAGCGTCTTTTAGTGTGTGACGGCTGCCAATCATAAAAATCCGATATAAAAAACACTATAAAAGTAAATCAAACCCCCCTTCATCACCCCCTTAGTTAGGGAGAAATAATAAAATTAAAAAAATGTATTTATTTCCATTTTCGCATTAGGGCTAGGGTTAGGGCTAGGGTTAGGGTTAGGGCTAGGGTTAGGGTTGGGGCTAGGGTTAGGGCTAGGGTTAGGGTTGGGGCTAGGGTTAAGGCTAGGGTTAGGGCTAGGGTTAGGGTTGGGGCTAGGGTTAGGGCTAGGGTTAGGGCTAGGGTTGGGGCTATGGTTAGGGCTAGGGTTAGGGTTGGGGCTAGGGTTGGAGCTAAAGTTAGGGTTAGGGTTTGGGGCTAAAGTTAGGGTTAGGGTTGGGGCTAAGGTTAGGGTTGGGGCTAAAGTTAGGGTTAGGGTTGGGGCTAAAGTTAGGGTTAGGGTTGGGGCTAAAAATAGGGTTAGGGTTTGGATTACATTTACGGTTGGGATTAGGGTTGGGATTAGAATTAGGGGTGTGTCAGGGTTAGGGGTGTGGTTAGGGTTACAGTTGGGATTAGGGTTAGGGGTGTTGTTGGATTAGGGTTTCAGGTAGAATTGGGGAGTTTCCACTGTTCAGGCACATCAGGGGTTCTCCAAACGTGACATGGCGTCCGATCTCAATTCCAGCCAATTCTGCGTTGAAAAAGTAAAACAGTGCTCCTTCCCTTCCGAGCTCTCCCGTGCGCGCAAATAGGGGTTTACCCCAACATATGGGGTATCAGCGTACTCGGGACAAATTGGACAACAACTTTTGGGGTCCAAGTTCTCTTTTTATCCTTGGGAAAATAAAAATTTGGGGGGCTAAAAATCATTTTTGTGGGAAAAGTAAGATTTTTTTTATTTTCACAGCTCTGCGTTGTAAACTGTAGTGAAATACTTGGGGGTTCAAAGTTCTCAAAACACATCTAGATAAGTTCCTTGGGAGGTCTAGTTTCCAATATGGGGTCACTTGTGGGGGTTTCTACTGTTTGGATACATCAGGGGCTCTGCAAATGCAATGTGACGCCTGCAGACCAATCCATCTAAGTCTGCTTTCCAAATGGCGCTCCTTCCCTTCCGAGCTCTGCCATGCGCCCAAACAGTGGTTCCCCCCCACATATGGGGCATCAGCGTACTCAGGACAAATTGGAAAACAACTTTTGGGGTCCAATTTATCCTGTTACCCTTGTGAAATTACAAAACTGGGGGCTAAAAAATCATTTTTGTGAAAAAAATAAAGAATTTTTATTTTCACGGTTCTGCGTTATAAACTGTAGTGAAACACTTGGGGGTTCAAAGCTCTCAAAACACATCTAGATAAGTTCCTTATGGGGTCTACTTTCCAAAATGGTGTCACTTGTGGGGGGTTTTAATGTTTAGGCACATCAGGGGCTCTCCAAACGCAACATGACGTCCCATCTTAATTCCAGTCAATTTTGCATTGAAAAGTAAAATGGCGCTCCTTTACTTCCGAGCTCTGCTATGCGCCCAAACAGTGGTTTACCCCCACATATGGGGTATCGTCGTACTCAGGACAAATTGCACAACAACTTTTGTGGTCTAATTTCTTCTCTTACCCCTGGGAAAATAAAAAATTGGGGGCGAAAAGATCATTTTTGTGAAAAAATATGATTTTTTATTTTTACGGCTCTGCATTATAAACTTCTGTGAAGCACTTGGTGGGTCAAAGTGCTCACCACACATCTAGATAAGTTCCTTAAGGGGTCTTCTTTCCAAAATGGTGTCAATTTTGGGGGGTTTCAATGTTTAGGCACATCAGGGGCTCTCCAAATGCAACATGGCGTCCCATCTTAATTCCAGCCAATTTTTCATTGAAAAGTCAAATGGCGCTCCTTTCCTTCCGAGCTCTGCCATGCGCCCAAACAGTGGTTTACCCCCACATATGGGGTATCAGCGTACTCAGGACAAATTGTGCAACAACTTTGGAGGTCCATTTTCTCCTGTTACCCTTGGTAAAATAAAACAAATTGGAGCTGAAATAAATTTTGTGTGAAAAAAAGTTAAATGTTTATTTTTATTTAAACATTCCAAAAATTCCTGTGAAAAACCTGAAGGGTTAATAAACTTCTTGAATGTGGTTTTGAGCACCTTGAGGGGTGCAGTTTTTAGAATGGTGTCACACTTGGGTATTTTCTATCATATAGACCCCTCAAAATGACTTCAAATGAGATGTGGTCCCTAAAAAAAAATGGTGTTGTAAAAATGAGAAATTTCCGGTCAACTTTTAACCCTTATAACTCCCTAACAAAAAAAAATTTTGGTTCCAAAATTGTGCTGATGTAAAGTAGACATGTGGGAAATGTTACTTAATAAGTATTTTGCGTGACATATCTCTGTGATTTAAGGGCATAAAAATTCAAAGTTGGAAAATTGCGAAATTTTCTAAATTTTCGCCAAATTTCCGTTTTTTCACAAATAAACGCAAGTTATATCGAATAAATTTTACCACTATCATGAAGTACAATATGTCACGAGAAAACAATGTCAGAATCGCCAAGATCCGTTAAAGCGTTCCAGAGTTATAACCTCATAAAGGGACAGTGGTCAGAATTGTAAAAATTGGCCCGGTCATTAACGTGCAAACAACCCTCGGGGCTTAAGGGGTTAAAGGGAACCTGTCACCTGAATTTGGCGGGACCGGTTTGGGGTCATATGGGCGGGGTTTTCGGGTGTTTGATTCACCCTTTCCTTACCCCCTGGCTGCATGCTGGCCGCAATATTGGATTGAAGTTCATTCTCTGTCCTCTGGAATACCCAAAACCGGTCCCGCCAAATTCAGGTGACAGGTTCCCTTTAAGGTGAATCTGTCAGCAAATGATGGTGTGGTTCATAACTTTGCATAAAAGCTACAATATTTATTTTTTATTTTTGTCCTTAAGCTTTATTCACTGTATATTATCAGAGTAAAATGTTGGCAAATTTGCTAAATGTGACAAAATTTGCACAAAAATTTCAGGCGTAAAAAAAAAAATCACTTAATGGGGGGATATTACAGAACATTTGAGCAAAATTTTGTGAGATTTTAAAAAGTCACAATGAATGAATCAGCCACAAAGAAGAATTTGGCGCAAATTATAAACAGGCTTTCAAAACTAAAACTAGATCAAAACAGGCATAAAGGTAATAATAAATCCGGGATAAAGTGTTCAATGTTTGTTTCTACTCTATAAACTTCTCCCTATTGAAAGGAAGGAGCCAGAGTGAATTATTTATGCAGAGTGCAACTTTTAGGAATAAAAAATAGGTGGAAATGATGTATAAAATCCCTGTGTAGGAATTAGCAGGGTTGTATCTAATGCACTATTTTCAATGGTCTGCCTGTCATCACAAAGATAAAAATATAAAGGATGTGGTCTAGAATGTCAAACTCTCTGTGGTAATGCTGATGGATAATGCCTGCTACAATGCAGGATTTATTTCCCTCCCAAGGACATACAATTCCCATAGAAGCGGACTAAATTCAGATCAATGATTAACCAATACAAACAATGGAAAAATAAGTGTTCTCTCCATTTTTTATACATGAATGGCTAAACATTGACTAAGCAGATGATCTTTTTTGGATAACGTTTCCGTGAACCTGGACTGTTGTCACATTTGTGGTCATTTCATGAAGGATTATTATTCATGACCAAAAGATGTGCCCATTTGTAAAGGAATAGTGTGTGTGGCTATGCCCATGGCTGCTCAGACATGGAGATTATTTACAGTGCACAGGGCAGAATTTCAGGAGACATAAAATGGCACTGAGCTTCATTTATATCAGAAACCATAGTATTCATATAACAAATGCCAACAGCATCAAATGGGTGCTACTGACTTACAATGGGGTCCAATGGGTCCAGTTGCCCAAAACTTTAGTAATCAACGACCAACTGTCACGGGGAGACTAGGTGGGCAAGAGCTAATAACCCTGGGCCCCTGCAATTTCCCTCAGACTAGGGAAATCCTGACTGACCCTCTACCTAGAGTTTACACTGATGGTGTGCATGTCTGGGCCTCGACCCTCGCCCTGTCTCCTGTTTTAACCCTAGGCTGAAACCACCGCCCACCACCCAGTGAAAAGATCATACACCAATACCCACAGTTAGAACAGACAAGGATAACGGAAAATATACACCACGCCGCAGTCACTCAGGAATACACTATAAATGTGCAGGGCAAAATAAATTCAAATATAGGAAGGAGTAAATAAGACAAAGGGAAATACACCACCAGCAACGATACTCCAACTACTTGCTCACCACTCCAGACCGAGATAACAACGCACAAGACAGAAGCTATAATCGGTGACGCCCAATATTCAGGAGAACTATTTAAAGGCAATGGGCATGACCCAGCTTCCAATCCGAGCATCAGGTAAATTAACCCCGGACCAGCTAAAATCTAGCCGACGCCAATGAGCACATAGTGGTCAAAAGCGGAATTACCACTGTCTGTCGAACGACCTGGTCTGAACAGCGTCCGACATGACACCAACGGGAAAATCTGCAGCTATTAAAGAAGTACTCCCATCAAAGCTTTCATCCACTTGATATATTGCACTCATATTATATATCTCTGCGTACTTACAATTGCTCTTGTTCTCTTCTACCCAATTAATTCTTCTGTTTTGTATTAGGTCTATGGCATCATGTGATTAAAAACCGAGTAGCTGAACCCCAAGCTCTATGTAGAAACAGGAGGTCAATTTTCCCTGTATGACTCATGAGTCACTGCAAATGTCCTTGGCAGGAGAGGAGGGAGCAGCTGGGTCAGAAGTTGAAGAGGGGAATGATTTCTGCAGAGACAAGAGACTTCTTGTTTCTACATATAGCAGAGAAAAATTACTGGGTAGAAAGGCAAAATGAGCAATTGTAAGTGCTCAGTGCCATTTAATATGATTATTGAAATATATTAAGAAGTTAAAAACTTTGATTGGAGTGCTTCTTTAATAGAATGGCTAAACATTTTATGCATGGTCACGTCCTTTGCATCGGGAACTTTAATGTTCTAGAATTTCTCTGTGTTAATATAATTTATATACAATAATTTACGGAACATTAATTTACAGTTGCGATCAAAATGATTCAACCTCCATTGTAAATGAGATTTATTAACAAAATTTACAAACTTTTTGTTGTTTGCAATAAAGTAATCAAAGGACAATTTAAATACCTCAAGACAACGACTAACAAGTGATTCCAACAAATATCCACACTAAAAGTCACATTTACTGACTAATGCAGTCTCAGAATTATTCATGCCCTTCATGATGACTTTCTTTGGTACTTAGCCAATTCCCAACAGAAATGGGCTAAGATTCCTCAGGTACTCTGCTAGAAGCTGATGTCTTGCTGTGCATCATATTGGCAGCAGGTCAAAATATCCTATGGGTGCTCTACTAAGTACTAAAGACACTTGTCATCAGGTAAGCACTGAAGATACATGGGGCTTTTACTATAGACTCAAGTAAGGGGGCTTACGGAGTGAGGGACAGTATGGTGGGGGGGGGGGGACAGGGCTCCTTCTTCAGTACTGAATGCTTCTAAGTGACTGAGGGAGAAAATCAGTACGGGGGAATGTTACTGTATACTTATAGAGGACTTGTCACCAGGTCAAAAGTGTCCAGTTTTTGCTCTTATTTTATTCCCACAACTCTCATGAGTATTCTGTTCTTTTTTTTTATCCTCTGTACGGTTCCAGAGATATGGGCCTTTTTACTTAGTGCTAGTTTCATTTTGTTTTTGGCTCAAAGTGCAATAATGCAGAGAAGCCTAAAGATGTGCCCCCAGAGCTTCCTATGAGCCACGCAACCATGGTAAAGACCATGAAAATTAGCACTAAATTAAATCACTTGTATCTATGAAACTATATGGAGAAATAATAAAAGAAAATTATGAGGTTGATCAGCAGGAATAAACTAAGAGGAAAAACTGTCTCCTTTTGACCTGGTGTTTGCTCCTCTTTAAGACACTGTCTTAGGCCGGTTTCACACTTCAGAGGCTCCGGTACGTGTGGTGACAGTTTCCTCACGTACCCGAGACACTGACTCACGTGACCTGACTCGAGCCTGGGAAAATATTCTGAAAAGTTCCCAGGCTCGAGTTCATATAAGTTCATCCAGCAGAGGGCGCATCACCGCAACTCGAGGTAACTACAGTACATTCCCCTGCATTCCATTCATTCACAAAGTTTTACAGACAGGAGAACAGCTGCCTTAGCAGAGCTCCTGGGTGTAAAGTGATTTAATCCCTTCAGATGGATTTACAGCGTGGGACAAGACTGAACGACGGAAGGTATGGAATATTGTTGTTTGTGTTGTTTAACTTTATTTCAGGTGACAAGGGTCTTCAGGTGGATTAAGAGTATAATAAAATATTAAAATGTGTCTTTATTTCATTAAAATACTTTTTAATAATATGTGTGTGTTTTATTAACCATTTCATTCTATTGGATTAATAATGGATAGGTGTCATAATTGATGCCTCTCCATTAACCTGGCTTAATGTCACCTTACAATAGCAAGGTGACATTAACCCTTCATTACCCCATATCCCACTGCTACACAGGAGTGGGAAGAGAGAGGCTAAGTGCCAGAATAGGCGCATCTTCCAGATGTGCCTTTTCTGGGGTGGCTGGGGGCAGATGTTTTTAGCCAGGGGGGGCCAATAACCATGGACCCTCTCTAGGCTATTAATATCTGCCCTCAGTCACTGGCTTTCCCACTCTGGCGGAGAAAATTGCGCGGGAGCCCACGCCAATTTTTTCCGGGATTTAACCCTTTAATTTAATAGCTAGAGACCCCAAATTTTACACAGAGACACTTGTTACATTAGTAAAGAGGAATATGTAATTAAAGAAGGGATATGAGATGGTTTACTGTATGTAAACCATGTCTGATATCCTGTCGGGTTTGTGAGGGAGATAGCAAAAGCCGGCAATTTAGCAATGCTATTTAGCGCTATATAAAATATAAATAAATATATATATATATGTCTCACTGATATATATATATATATATATATATATATATATATATATATATATATATATATATATATACCTATTCTATGTGTACACATTTATTCTACCTATTCTATTCTATTCTGTCAGTGTGATTTTACTGTACACCGCACTGAATTGCCGGCTTTTCTAGAGAACACCGCTGCGTATTTCTCGCAAGCCACATGCATGGTCCGTGTGTAATCCATAATTTTCTCGCCCCCATAGACTTTCATTGGCGGATTTTTTGCGCAATATGCTGACAGACGCAGCATGCTGCGATTTTCTACGGCCATACAAGACCGTATAATACGGATCCGTAAAATACAGCAGACAGGAGCTGGGCCATAGAGAATTATTGTACCGTATGCAATCCGTATGTTCTGCACCTCTCTTACGTCCGTAAAACACGCCAGTGTGACGCCGGCCTAATAGTGCTGGCTGAATGCTATTAAAGAGAAACTGCCCATTGAAAAAGAGTATATGTTAATTTACAGAGCTTGCGATTCGTTACAGTTCTGGGGCATATCAGACTCGTATGTGCGCCAAATTCATTCCTAACTTTTGGAGATGAGGACAGCAAGATTCTGCTTTTCTGTAACTTATATGTGAAAAGATGGGTACACTTTAAGGAGTTTTGTGTACAGTAATTCACTTGAAAGCTATTATCGGAATGGCTCCCTTTATGAGGGTGATTTGAGGACATGTACTTGTTTCAGTCTGGAGGATCTCGGAATACAAGTCACTTTCATTGTAAGGCCACGTTCACACGTTCAGCATACCTCCCAACCGTCCCGGATCCCGCGGGACTGTCCTGATTTTGACAGCCAGCCCCGGGATCCCGGGCGGGACACTAATGTCCCGTGCCTAGGGCAGGGACAATGCAGGGGGCGGCACCTGAGTAGCTTAGGTTTGTGGCTGTTTTTTTTTTCTTATACATGCTGGGTCTCCTCCCGACCGATCCCTCCCCCGCCCCCTGTGTGTGCGGCGCTGCCACGCTGAGGCAGAGAGCCAGCAGCGATCAAGATGAGAGGTCAGCGACTCACTTCCTCCTGTGTGTGCACGGAGCTCCGGCGTCTCCTGCTCTTAGCTGCTATCCCGGCAGAGAAGGAGAGACGGGGGAGGTGCCGGGACAGTGCAGAGCTGTGAGCAGCCGGAGAAACTGAAGAGCTGCACATGGACAGATCAGCCGCCCCTGCACCACAGAGGAGATTGTGTGTGTGTGATGTGTGTGTGATGTGTGTGTGTGAGATGTGTGATGCTGCATTTGTGTGTGTGTCATGTGTGTATGAGGTATCTGGTGTGTGTGATGGCTGGGTGTGTGTGTGATGGCTGGGTGTGTGTGTGTGATGGCTGGGTGTGTGTGTGTGATGGCTGGGTGTGTGTGTGTGATGGCTGGGTGTGTGTGTGTGATGGCTGTGTGTGTGTGTGTGATGGCTGGGTGTGTGTGTGTGTGATGGCTGGGTGTGTGTGATGGCTGGGTGTGTGTGTGTGATGGCTGGGTGTGTGTGTGTGATGGCTGGGTGTGTGTGTGTGATGGCTGGGTGTGTGTGATGGCTGGGTGTGTGTGATGGCTGGGTGTGTGTGTGTGATGGCTGAGTGTGTGTGTGTGATGGCTGGGTGTGTGTGTGTGTGTGATGGCTGGGTGTGTGATGGCTGGGTGTGTGTGATGGCTGGGTGTGTGTGTGTGTGATGGCTGGGTGTGTGTGATGGCTGCGTGTGTGTGTGTGTGATGGCTGCATGTGTGTGATGGCTGCGTGTGTGTGTGTGTGTGATGGCTGCGTGTGTGTGTGTGTGATGGCTGCGTGTGTGTGTGATGGCTGCATGTGTGTGATGGCTGCGTGTGTGTGTGTGATGGCTGCGTGTGTGTGTGTGATGGCTGCGTGTGTGTGTGTGATGGCTGCATGTGTGTGTGATGGCTGCATGTGTGTGTGTGATGGCTGCGTGTGTGTGTGTGATGGCTGCGTGTGTGTGATGGCTGCGTGTGTGTGATGACTGCGTGTGTGTGTGATGACTGCGTGTGTGTGTGATGACTGCGTGTGTGTGTGATGGCTGTGTGTGTGTGTGTGATGGCTGCGTGTGTGTGTGATGACTGCGTGTGTGTGTGATGGCTGTGTGTGTGTGATGGCTGCATGTGTGATGCATTTGTGTCAAAGCTGCATGTGTTTGTGAGCTGCGTTTGTGATGCTGCGTGTGTATGTGTGATACTGTGTGTGTGATGCTGCATGTGTGTGAGCTGCGTGCCTGTATGTCATTATACAGTATGGAGAACTGTGGCCATAATACAGTATGGAGCATCATGTGGGGTCATTATACAGTATGAAGCATCATGTGCAGCCAGTATACAGTATGGAGCATCATGTGCAGCCAGTATACAGTATGGAGCATCATGTGCGGTCATTATACAATATGGAGCATCATGTGCGGTCATTATACAGTATGGAGCATCATGTGCGGTCATTATACAGTATGGAGCATCATGTGCGGCCATTATACAGTATGGAGCATCATGTGCAGTCATTATACAGTATGGAGCATCATGTGCGGTCATTATACAGTATAGAGCATCATGTGCGGCCAGTATACAGTATGGAGCATCATGTGCGGTCATTATACAGTATGGAGCATCATGTGCGGTCATTATACAATATGGAGCATTATGTGTGGCCATTATACAGTATGGAGCATCATGTGTGTTCATTATACAGTATGGAGCATCATGTGCAGCCAGTATACAGTATGGAGCATCATGTGCGGTCATTATACAATATGGAGCATCATGTGCGGTCATTATACAGTATGGAGCATCATGTGCGTTCATTATACAGTATGGAGCATCATGTGCGGCCATTATACAGTATGCATGCGGTCATTATACAGTATGGAGCATCATGTGCGGTCATTATACAGTATGGAGCATCATGTGCGGCCATTATACAGTATGGAGCATCATGTGCGGTCATTATACAGTATGGAGCATCATGTGCGGTCATTATACAGTATGGAGCATCATGTGCGGCCATTATACAGTATGCATGCGGTCATTATACAGTATGGAGCGTCATGTGTGTTCATTATACAGTATGGAGCGTCATGTGTGGCCATTATACAGTATGGGGCATCATGTGTGGTCATTATACAGTATGGAGCACTGTGTGGCCATATTTTTTTGTTTATAACTATTGTATATGAAACAGTGTGATCAGCAGTGCTAAATGGGTGTGCTTGGGACGTGGATATGGGTGTGACTAATTATGAATGGGTGTGGTCAGAGGCGTGGCCTAAAATTTGCCGCGGCGCGCTTCGCGCACCGCAAACTTTGTCCCTCTTTCCCATCTTCAAAAGTTGGGAGGTATGCGTTCAGTATTTGGTCAGTATTTTTAATCTAAAACCAGGAGTGGGTGATACAGAAGTGGTGACGTGTTTCTATTACACTGTTCCTCTCTTGGTTTTGGCTTACAAATACTGAGGTAATATACTGACCAAATACTGATAGTGTGAACGTGGCCAAAGCCTGAGATCTGACTAGGGTGTGGCTTATGCAGAGCAAAACTGTCCATGATGGTTGCCTAAAGACTACAGAAAAAACATAGCCTATTTTAAAAGGATCTGACAACTCACTCGGTTGAAAGTGGCCACGTTCTGGTCTTATTTTATTTGCGCTGTTCTCTGGATTATTATTTCTTTTTTAATCTTCTGGTTCCAGAAATATGGACTTTTTAATATAATGCACCTATTATACTAATTCTTATGGTCGTTACCAAGGGGCGCTGCTGGTAGGATAATTATGGAGAGAAGACACGCCAGAAATGTCCACTTTTGCCCTGCTGACAGTCGTTTCACTTTCCTATAGCCAGATTCCTGTACTATTGATTGTGCCCGGTCATAAGAGACGTGCTACAATTGCGATTCCTTAATAGTCAGAGATTCAAATGTTACCAGAGCTGTGGACCTTGACTGTTTTCTGTGCAGAGGACTCCACAACCCTCCTGGCCTCAGTACTGTAAGGAATCTCTGAGGGACTTGTTTATTTAAGAAGGGGGTTTCCTCCAGTCCAGAACAGCTGTAACAACTTTGGTTTTATGTGTTCCCTTCAGCACATGGGAGGATAACACATAATATGTTTGGATCCTATCTTCAAGGTGATTCCTAATTAAAGGTTGTACTTTTGCCTGACTTGTAGGATCGCTACTTCCAACAGGTGGCGCTATAGAGTTCAAGTCCTCGCACGGTGAATAAGGCTACTGTAATAATTATAGGGGATAACTCAGGAGACTCTTTGCATGTAACAAGACAACTACAGGACACAGTTTTATAAGTGGTAAAGTCTATATTATCACACGGTGATTCAATCAGGTGCAGAGAGAAACTCAAGTCCACAGAACTTGGTGTAAATATTAAACCCAGCTTAGCAGTCTATAGGAAACTTCAGAGGAAAATGCAATCACGCAGAAAGTCTATGAAGCACAATTATTCTTGAGGATACTTGACACGAATAAGTCCTTGTTTTAGTCCAGACACAGATAGATATGCTTATAAGGCAGTTCAAATAATATCTTAGCTCAACCGGGGAGGCCTGGGTAAAAGTCTCATGTTTTTGCAGAGCAGCAACAGCTTACATGTCCAGCAAATGCAGATGGAAGTAAACACGAGCAGCAGATGAAGGAGGATTACTGGAAACTGGTGTATGCAGCAGGAACTCAGAGCAGAGTAGCAGGATCACCACACAGGTTCACAGGAGCAGGTAGATAGCCAGGGAGTCACCAGAGTCAGGAGCTGGATGCAAGGCAGAATACTCTAGCACAGACTGAAGGCTGGGGTGGAGTTTTATAGCAGGAAGACACAGTGCACATGAGACCAAAGACGCCATCTTGGAAAAGGGCAGTAATGCACAAAAGATAATAAAAAATGTTCAGAGTCCTGACAGCTACTTTCACACTAGTCCGTCGGTACGGGCCGTCGCAAACTGTCAGCCCGACGGACAGTGTTAAAGTAGCACAACGGGGGCAGCAGATGCAGTTTTACAATGCATTCACTGCTCCATTGTAATGTCCGGGGAGGAGGGGGCGGAGTTTCGGCCACGCATGCGCAGTCGAAAATGGCAGACTCGACACACAAAAAACCGTTACATGTGACTTTTTTTGTGCCAATGGTCCACCAAAACACGACGCATCCGTCGAACGACGGATGCAACGTGTGGCAATCCGTCGCAATGCGTCGCTAATGTAAGTCTATGGAGAAAAAACGCATCCTGCGGGCAACTTTGCAGGATGTGTTTTTTCTACATAACGACGCATTGCGACGTCCGTCACACAACGCAAGTGTGAAAGTAGCCTAAGCCTCCTTACCTTGAGAAGCCAGAGCTGGTATGTCACTCTCCACAAGGAGAAGCCTTACCCCTTAGACCCCAGTCCAGAGGAGCCTCTCACCTAGCCTAGTCCTTTCTGATGCTTCGCACTGACGAGGGCCAACAGCTCGAAACACCGTGTCTGCGAATTGAGATACTGATTTGGCTTTTATCCTAAGTCATATTGCAAGACTCGTTAAAGGGTTGATTGCGACTTGTAGGATCGCTACTTCCAACAGGTGGCGCTATAGAGTTCAAGTCCTCTTTTTCTCTGAAGAGGCAATTTGCATATTATGCTGCCTGATACAATAAGACAAACTCTAATCATACAAAACCATAAACCAGACACTTCTGTGACAGATAGATGAGCACACAATATTTCACACATTCAGGATAGTTAAGGGATGAGCACAGAGTTTTTTTGAGACAGACAAAATTGACAACTTTTTCTAGCAGAAACCGCTTCAGAAAATGCTCCATGTTGTGTTTTTTAGGCTTTTTTTTCTATTATTATATTGTGAACATTTCCTTAAATCTTTTGTTAAAGTATAACTAAACTCTCATATTTGTAATCATTTTGTCATGTATAGACAGTTATGGAACTTTGAAAATCACTTTATTAGACTTGTGTTCATTCTTGTAAAAAAAATGCATGTAAGTGGCTTCTAAGTGTATCTGACTGCCTTCAGCTACATTGATAACAGAACTAAGGGTGCTTTCACACAGCGTTTAGACACTCGTTCGGTGGCCCTGTTGGGGCTTATGTCTGAACCCCCCACAAAACAGGATATGGACATACTGTATGTGCCGATGGGGCCATAGAATATAATGGGGCCAACAGAGTGAACATGCCCTCTGAGGTGCACTATTTTCAGACATATACGTCTACTGGAGGCGGACAGCCAGACGTAGTAGACTGTATCTGGGTGTCTGCTTCCAGTAGGTCTGAAAATGATGCATCTCCGAGCGCACGTTCGTTCTGCTATCACTATTATACATCTAAATCCCATTTTCTGGGGGGTTTGAATGCAATCCCCAACGAGACTCACAAATGTGAAGATAAGCGCAATGTGAAAGCACCCCAACTCATTTGAAGTATTGAGATTGAAATAGTCAGCTCAACATCTGAGATGTTTTGAAGAATTTCTGACGCGTTTTTGAAGGAGTATTTTCTACCTACACGGTATATTTGCAGCCATTTGATTAGATAGTGTCTAGTCTGGAGTGGTTTTTCCAAGCATTTTTTGAACAATTTTTCACAGCCCATAGTATTCCATATAGTATAATGCACCCAATAGTCCTCCATATAATGCACTCTCCATATCGTATAATGCACTACATATTAATATAATGCACAGCCCATAGCCTTCATATAACAATGCACAGCCCATAGTCATCCATGTAGTACAATGCACAGCACAGTCATCCATATAGTGTAAGGCACAACCCACATGTAGTATCATTCACAGTCCATTTTAATCTATGCAGTAGTATGGCCACTGATTTAAAAAAATAAATAGCTCCCATCCGCTTCCATGTTGCACGGCGTCTTCTTCTGAAGCCAGCAGTTGTGTGACGTAGGAGTGCAAGTGAAGGGAACGCATGAAGTCGCTGCTTTACCATGTCACTGTCACATGGACGCCGACATGAGGTGCTGGCCTCTGATTGGCCAGCAGCATGTATTGCGGTGAAAGGACCCGATGGGTCTGTGCGCTGTCATACACTTCAGCTGAATGTGTGCCCTCGGAAACAGATTATGGACGGCCTTGTAGGTCATGTTAGTAGTTTGAACTGGATTTGTTAAGGAACTGGAACCAATGAAGGGATTTGTAGAGGAAAATAGTAGCAAGGAGAGAGGTGGACTAGTCAGGTAGAAGAGTTAAGGATAGACTGGAGAGGTTGCTAGAGTGTTAACTGGGAGGCCACTGAGGATCTTGAAGTAGTCGAGGTGATGAGGGTGTGCACTAACATTTTAGTAGATTCAGATTTGAGAAAAGGACAGATTCTGGAAATATTTTTGAGTTGAAGGCGGCAGGAGGTAGCAAGAGCTTGAATGTGTGGTTTGAAGGACAGGGCAAAGATTACTCCGAGGCAGTGGACATCCAGTACAGGGGAAACGTGGTGTAATTTTTTTGTAATAGATTGGGTAGGGGAGTTTAGTGGGATAAAGGAAAGATGATGAGTTTGGTTTTGTCCACATTGAGCTTTAGAATGTGTGAGATGAAGGAAGATATGGTTAATAGACACTCTGGAATTCTGGTCAGTACAGAAGTGATATATGAGTTACCCCCGCCCCTCTCTCTGCAGTCTCCTGTCTCGGTATTTGCAGTTACCCCTGCCCCTCTCTCGGCAGTCTCCTATGTCTCGGTGGTCTGCAGTCACCCCCTCTCGGCAGTCTCTAATGTCTCGATGGTTTGCAGTCACCCCTCTCGGCAGACTCCTATGCCTCGGTAGTCTGCAGTCACTCCCTCTCTCGGCAGCTTCCAATGCCTCGGTGATCTGCAGTCACCCAGTCCCACGTCCCTCTCTCGGCAGTCTCCCATGTCTCGGTGGTCTGCAGACACCCCCTATCGGCAGTCTCCTATGTCTCAGTGGTCTGCAGTCACCCCCTCTCGGCAGTCTCCTATGTCTCGGTAGTCTGCAGTCACCCCCTCTCAGCAGTCTCCTATGCCTTGGTGGTCTGCAGTCACCCCTTCTCGGCAGTCTCCAATGTCTCAGTGGTCTGCAGACATCCCCTCTTGGCATCCTCCTATGTCTTGGTGGTCTGCAGACACCCTCTGCTCCTCTCTCGGCAGTCTCCTATGTCTCGGTGGTCTGCAGTCACCCCTTCTTGGCAGTCTCCTATGCCTTGGTGGTCTGCAGTCACCCCCTCTCGGCAGTCTTCTATTCCTCGGTGGTCTGCAGTCACCTCCTCTCAGAAGTCTCCTATGTCTTGGTGGTCTGCAGACACCCCCTTTCGGCAGTCTCCTATGCTACGGTGGTCTGCAGTCACCCCCTTCTCGGCAGTCTCCTATGTCTCGGTGGTCTGCAGACATCCCCTCTCGGCAGTCTCTTATATCTCAGTGGTCTGCAGACACCCCCTCTCGGCAGTCTCCTATGTCTCGGTGGTCTGCAGTCACCCTCTCTCGGCAGTTTTCTGTGTCTCGTGGTCTGCAGTCACCCCCTCTCGGCAGTCTCCTATGTCTCGGTGGTATGCAGTCACCCCCTCTCGGCAGTCTCCTATGTCTCGGTGGTCTGCAGTCACCCTCTCTCGCCAGTCTCCTATGTCTCGGTGGTCTGCAGTTACCCTCTCTCAGCAGTCTCCTATGTCTCGGTGGTCTGCAGTCACCCTCTCTCGGCAGTCTCCTATGTCTTGGTGGTCTGCAGTCACCCCCTCTCGGCAGTCTCCTATGTCTCGGTGGTCTGCAGTTACCCTCTCTCGGCAGTCTCCTATGTCTCGGTGATCTGCAGTCACCCTCTCTCGGCAGTCTCCTATGTCTCGGTGGTCTGCAGTCACCCCCTCTCGGCAGTCTCCTATGTCTCGGTGGTCTGCAGTCACCGCCTTTCCCTCTCTCGGCAGTCTCCTGTGTCTCGGTGGTCTGCAGTCACCCCCTTTCCCTCTCTCGGCAGTCTCCTATGTCTCGGTGGTCTGCAGTCACCCCCTGTCCCGCTCTCGGCAGTCTCCTATGTCTCGGTGGTCTGCAGTCACCCCCTTTCCCTCTCTCGGCAGTCTCCTATGTCTCGGTGGTCTGCAGTCACCCCCTTTCCCTCTCTCGGCAGTCTCCTATTTCTCGGTGGTCTGCAGTCACCCTCTCTCGGCAGTCTCCTGTGTCTCGGTGGTCTGCAGTCACCCCGCCCCACGTCCCTCTCTCGGCAGTCTCCTGTGTCTCGGTGGTCTGCAGTCACCCCCTTTCCCTCTCTCGGCAGTCTCCTGTGTCTCGGTGGTCTGCAGTCACCCCCTGTCGGCAGTCTCCTGTGTCTCGGTGGTCTGCAGTCACCCCCTGTCGGCAGTCTCCTGTGTCTCGGTGGTCTGCAGTCACCCCCTGTCGGCAGTCTCTTATGTCTCGGTGATCTGCAGTCCCCCCCTTTCCCTCTCTCGGCAGTCTCTTATGTCTCGGTGGTGTGCAGTCACCCCCTGTCGGCAGTCTCCTGTGTCTCGGTGGTCTGCAGTCCCCCCCTTTCCCTCTCTCGGCAGTCTCTTATGTCTCGGTGGTCTGCAGTCCCCCCCTTTCCCTCTCTCGGCAGTCTCCTGTGTCTCGGTGGTCTGCAGTCCCCCCGCCCCGTGTCCCTCTCTCGGCAGTCTCCTGTGTCTCGGTGGTCTGCAGTCACCCCCTGTCGGCAGTCTCCTGTGTCTCGGTGGTCTGCAGTCACCCCGTCGGCAGTCTCCTGTGTCTCGGTGGTCTGCAGTCACCCCCTGTCGGCAGTCTCTTATGTCTCGGTGATCTGCAGTCCCCCCCTTTCCCTCTCTCGGCAGTCTCTTATGTCTCGGTGGTGTGCAGTCACCCCCTGTCGGCAGTCTCCTGTGTCTCGGTGGTCTGCAGTCCCCCCCTTTCCCTCTCTCGGCAGTCTCTTATGTCTCGGTGGTCTGCAGTCACCCCCTGTCGGCAGTCTCCTGTGTCTCGGTGGTCTGCAGTCACCCCCTGTCGGCAGTCTCCTGTGTCTCGGTGGTCTGCAGTCTCCTATGTCTCGGTGGTCTGCAGTCACCCCCTCTCGGCAGTCTCCTATGTCTCGGTGGTCTGCAGTCACCCCCTGTCGGCAGTCTCCTGTGTCTCGGTGGTCTGCAGTCCCCCCGCCCCGCGTCCCTCTCTCGGCAGTCTCTGTGCGGACCTCCTCTCAGCCCCTCCCATTGCTGTCTCTTTCCCTGGGAGTGTCTAGGAGCCTTTGTCTGGGTGTCTCTCAGATCCCGCAGACAGCTGCACAGAGCGGACCCCAGAGACAGCTGACAGAGAGGCCGGAGCCCCGACCACAGTGAGTGTCCCCGGCTGATGTGTGAGGTGACAGGCTGGCCTTCTCCTGCCTCCGTATGTTGTGTGTCGGAATGTGTGCAGACTGCGGTGCGGCCATAGGAGCGAGCACTCGTCACGGTGCTGATAGCGTGTGACAGATGGCCCAGTGTATTATCATGTGCACGTCCTGTGTCCTTGTGTTTCATGTCAGTAGCGCGCTGTGTCCGCACTGGGGGCTTAGCTCTGGATTCACAGCACATACAACATAGTGCATACATGTACACCAGCAGCTGTGGCACTACAATGCCCAGCATGCAAAAGACCCATCACTGAGACACTACACCGTGCCACAAAGTGACATAAACATCTCTCCTTTCTAGAAGCAAAAAGCCACGCCCACCCAGTTACTGTCTGTCCCCGGGTAACCACGCCCACATAACTGTAGTCACACCCATAAACAGCCTGACACTTCTCGTAGCCCCGCCCACCGTGCATTGTCCCCACGTGTAACAACAACACAGCGACCTCCGTGCTCTCACCTGGCAGGAGGGCTCTCTCGGGTGTGGTGGGGGGTAATGGGGACTTCCTTGGGTGTAGAAGGGTTAGGGAGGGCTCCCTTGTATGGTGGAGTAATGGGGGGCTCACTCGTGGTGTATGGTGGGGTGATGGGGGGCCCTCATGTGGTGTATGGTGGGGTAATTGGGGGGGGTCGCTCGTATGGTGGGGGGTAATGGGGGTGCTCGTGTGTATGGTGGGCTCACTTGTGTGGAGTAATAAGGGTTCCTGTGTATGGTGGGGTAATGGGGGGCTCACTCGTGTATGGTGGGGTAATGGGGGGCTCACTCGTGTATGGTGGGGTGATGGGGGGCGGGCCCTCGTGTATGGTGGGGTAATGGGGGCTCACGTGTATGGTGGGGTGATGAGGGGCGGGCCCTCACGTGGTGTATGGTGGGGTAATGGGGGGCTCACTCGTGTATGGTGGGCCCTCATGTGGTGTATGGTGGGGTAATTGGGGGGTCACTCATGGTGAGGGTGCGCTCACTCGTGTGTATGGTGGGCTCACTTGTGTGGTGTATGGTGGAGTAATAAGGGGTTCCTGTGTATGGTGGGCTAATGGGGGCTCACTCGTTTATGATGGGGGGCTCACTCGTGGTGTATGGTGGGGTGATGAGGGGTGGGCCCTCATGTGGTGTATGGTGGGGTAAGGGGGCTCACACGTGTATGGTGGGTGATGAGGGGCGGGGCCTCATGTGGTGTTTGGTGGGGTAATGGGGGGCTCACTCGTGTATGGTGGGGTGATGGGGGGGCCCTCATGTGTATGGTGGGGTGATGGGGGGGCCCACATGTGTATGGTGGCGTGATGGGGGGCCCTCATGTGGTGTATGGTGGGGTAATGGGGGCCCTCGTGTATGGTGGGGTGATGGGGGGCCCTCATGTGTATGGTGGGGTAATGGTGCTCTCTCGTGTGGTGTATGGTGGAGTGATGGGGTGCTCACTTGTGTGGTGTACGGTTGGATAATTAGGGGTTCCTGTGTATGGTGGAGTAATGGGGGGCTCCCAAGTGTAGTGTACGGTGGGGTTTTGGGGGTTCCTTGTACGGGGGCTCTGTTATGGTGAGGTATTGGTGGCTCCCTTGTGTGGTGCATAGTGGGGTAATGGGGGGCTCTCCTATGTGTACGTGGTGTGTGACTTTGGTAATGAGGGACCTTCTTCTATGTGAGAGGGGTAATGAGGGGCTGCACCTGTCCATGACACAGAATAGAACATGCTCACTCTTCCTAGTAATATAAATAATATCCGCTGTAGGGATGATTAGATCTCTCCTTATCTGAATAGCTATAGCGCTTCCCGAATAGCGGCATCAGGAACCCGGATACCTGGAGCGCTCCCGAATCAGACGATTGGCTCCGCAGCTGCATGTGGCACAACCCCATCACACGGGATCTCCATACATGTTGTGCCTGTCACACAGCAGTGACACATGCAGCTGCGGAGCCGGACAGCTGATTATCGGGAGCGCTCCAGGTCTCCGGGTTCCTGATGCCGCTAATCGGTAAGCACTATAGCTATTCACTTATCCCTACTCAGCTCCGGTGTGATGTGATGGGTTGTACATACATATAGTTGGAAAGTGTGAGCATTGGTACATTGCTGGAGATCACCCTTGGGTGCAGTTTCATATCCTATAAACAAAATTAACAGCTCTTTTTTTTTTCTTCTTCCTAAAACTGGTATAAGATACACCTAGGAAGACGTCTTCTTTGTTGGGTCAAATCTCAGTTAACACCCAAAAATACAATAACACGGGTAACAAACAAGCCCCACCGCAACCTCTGCTGCGTTACCACAGAGACAAAACCAGAGTGACCCAAGGAATGTAGGTCCTTCTCTACCCTCCTGTAATAAGGCGTCTATAGGATAATGGGCTCAGTTTAGAAGCCCCCCTTCTGCCATTGTGAGGAAAGCTGAACACAGGGGGGCTTGGTTCTGGAATGCAGTGTTAATCATTCTTTCTTCATTAGCTGGATGCTTAGTAGGAGCCAAGATAGACGTCCTCTGTAGCTATACATGCCCTATGTGCAGCCAGACTACAAAGATTTACTAACAATTAAAAAATATATTTTTATTAAAATCCGAACACACAGATAGGAATTATTATTATAGAGTTGTTTTACTGACTATGTAACAAATTGTGTATGTTATATAAATTACCAAGTTAAATAACTTATTACGTATGCTTCCAAATACAATAACATTTTCTCTACATATAATATATATGATCTGAACCTCTTAGGGGCCATGAAGCTATAATTGCATTTACGGCATATGCACGCTGGTCGCATGCTCTTGGCCATGCCTTATTGTTTATTCTGATTCATGTATAACTTTATTATATGACCTAGTGTATGTATGTATGTATGTGTATAATATATATATACCGTATATATATATATACAGAATATTAGTATTCTGATGTACTGAATGCACAAACAATGGAGGTGTGCCGGAAGAGTGTCTTGTGTTGCGGCGTTTGAGTGAAACATAGTTTAATCACCATTGGGGCGCCAGTCCCATCGGAGACTAGTCTTACAAGTGGGTCATCGGCAGCTTCTCCCCCGGTACCCTGCAGTGACAGGTTTCTCTATGTGCATGTGTATAGGGAAAGCCCTATCTGTCACTGGCAGCGGGTGGGGAGAGACTGCAAGGGACCCACCTGTTGGCCTCGTCTATCTGCGGCTTGTAACAGTGTAGTGTAATGCCGCAGCGGATCAGAGTTAAACATATATGGCTGAGATCATGCAGCCGGTGCGAAATGCTGGCTGCCCGTTGATCAGCAGCATGTATCAGCTGTCAGGTTCCCTTTAATTAATCGTAAACAGTTGACTGTATTATTGACGGGCGGTACTTATTTAATTTTAATGCAAAATATGTCCCAGTGGAGGACAAATGGTTTTAATATAAACCGCTGCACACGCTAGTAGGTGCTGTTACGTAATCTAAAAGGGGCTTCATACTTCACCTATGCAGTGATATGTCTGTAAAATAACGACGAAACTAACCTCTTAAAGGGAACCTGTCACCTGAATTTGGCAGGACCGGTTTTGGGTCATATGGGTGGGGTTTTCGGGTGTTTGATTTACCCTTTCCTTACCCGCTGGCTGCATGCTGGCCGCAATATTGCCTTGCGCAGGCGTGTATTCCGGAGGACAGAGAATGAACTTCAATCCAATATTGCGGCCAGCATGCAGCCAGCGGGTAAGGAAAGGGTGAATCAAACACCCGAAAACCCCGCCCATATGACCCAAAACCGGTCCCGCCGAATTCAGGTGACAGGTTCCCTTTAAGACTTTCTAATGAAGAATTAAAGGGAAGCTACAGGTCCCTTAGGCTTCCCAAGCTGCCCCCATAATTATTTAGTCTTAAATCGTGCTCTTGATGTCCCATTTTGTTATTCCTATCTCTGCAATAATCACTACTCTCCTATGCAAATTATCTTTGACCTCTGACCTATTGTCTCCTTGCCCAACATGTTGTGGATTGTAAGCCCTTGAGAACCGTGGAATTGATGACGCTTTAAAGTCAATAATGGCTAGTCCAATGAGACGTTGCTTTCCTAGAAGAGTCTTGCGTCATAGTCGCTAATCACGCCCCGCTGTTCGTTGCGCTGTATGCAACATCTTCCCTTCCTGAACTAGGCGCAGTGAAGCCAGGTGAACTCTTCCTGGCTTCATCTTCTTCACTGCTGGCCTATGGAGGAAATGCAATGCACAAGATGCGGTTGTTGAAGTGATGCCAAGGGGGTGATTAGCGAACATGAAGGAAGCCCTCAGGCTTAGGCTAGTTTCACACATCAGTTTTTTGTTTTCAGGCCAAATCCGGCCAATTTGTAAAAAAACGGATCTGGCGCAAATTGTGAAAAACTGATGTGCCGGATCCGTTATTTAGCTGGATCCGTCCTTCTTTAATGCGCATGAATTTTTGACTTCCTGTTGAGAGAGAGAGAAGAACGGAAAATCTGCATGATTTGTATGGAAAATTCTTTGAAAACCGGATTCATTGTTTCACACCTCCGTTTCATGTGTTTTTGGCTGATTCCGTCACTGTGCGTTTTTTTTCCGCCGGACACAAAAGCGTTGGAGTGGACGTTTTCTCCGTCCGCCGGAAACGACTATTTGGACAGATCTGGAAAAGGATGAAACGTCTGGCCATCAGGCACAATCTGGCGCTAATACAACTCTATGGGAAAAAAAACCGATCCAGCGTAAAAAAAAAAAGGATCCGTTTTTTCCCAAAATTGCCAGATTGTGCATGAAACAAAAAACCTGATGTGTGAAAGTAGCCTTACATTCCACAAGGTATTGGGGAAGGAAGCACTAGGTCAGGGGGTCAAAGATACTTCATATACAAGAGAGAAGGCAATACAAGTAATTTTTGTATTTTTTTCCGTATATAGGAATAACAAGATGTTACATCAAGGGCATGAGTGTATTGCTGAATTCTGGCTCTAAATCATAGGGAAGTGGAAAGCATGTGGGTCCTGACAGGTTCCCTTTAAACATATATGTTTTTGAAGAAATTTCAGCAGTCATGGCTAAAAATTCTGCAGACACTAGGAACCAGTTAAAACAAGGAATTATTTAGATTTTTTTTAATGCCCTAAGAAAACTGGTACTTTAATTAATGTCAAAATAGTCCAATGAGAAGGACTTTTATTCTACAACTTCCAAAAAAGTTGGGATGCTGTGTAAAATGTAAAGAAAACAAGAATGCAGTGATCTAGAATCCTCTCGTATCCATATTGCACGCACCATAGAACATAGATCAGAAGGTGAAAAACATTTTCCATTTCATCTGAAAAAATAAACTCATTTAGAAATTGATGGCTGTAACACATCTCAAAAAAGTTGGGACAAAGCCATGTCTACACGTTTCCAAAAGTCTGTGAAGTGAGGAGACCAATTACTGGAGTTCTGGGACAGGAGTGTAGTCCTATTCTTGTCTGATGAAGGATTCTAGCTGCTCAACAGTCCTGGGTCTTTGCTGGATTTTTCGTTTTATTATTCGCCAAATGTTTTCTATTAGTGTAAGGTCTCGACTGCGGCGGTCGGTTCATCCCAGAACTCTTCTCCTGTGAAGCCATGAGGTTGGGATGAATGCAGACATATGGAAGGCCTTCCCTATAAGCTGCTCATGCCATGGGCACTAACCCACCCCCGTACCATCACAGGCTTTTGAACTGTATGCTGGTAACAAGCTGGATGGTCCCTCTCCTCTTAAGTCTGCAGGACTCGTATCTATGGTTTCCATAAATAATTTGCAGTTTGAGTCATCTGACCACAGAACAGTTTTCCACTTTGCCTCAGTCCATTACAAATGAGCTTTAGTCCAGAGAAGACAGCAGCGATATTGGATTATGTTGATACATCGATTCTTCCTTGCATGATAGATCTTTGATGAATGAAGGAAGGAATGAAGGATCCAGCTCACAGGCAAACAGTGTTTCATTATTCATGTGAATATAGTACAGAGGATTAAGGATAAAACCTTCATGATAGCGATGGCATCTATGCGTTTCAGGTGTCGCTGCACCTTATGACTTCTTTGGAATTGAGGTTGTAGTAAAACATTCTTCTGCCCCTTGATGTCATTGTTAAATGACATCTCTGAAGAGATGTCATTGTTAAATGAAGAGATGTCATTGTTAAATGACATCTCTGAAGAGATGTCATTGTTAAATGACATCTCTGAAGAGAATTATTGTTGCCCTTTTTGAGATTTCTTAATGGCCTACTTGTACTTTTTCATCTTCACGGCACACCATAAATGCACATTTCTTGTCATTTCAGACTACGTGACTAAGTACACTAAGTTTAGGTTCACGTATATTCTGGCTTGGACTAGAACTGGTTGGAATAGGCAGGTACCACGATCAGACCTGTTAAACTTCATTCAGATAGCAAATTGTAACAATTGCAGCAAACTTTACCCCATCTGTATGTAGGTGTCAGATTTTTCTAGTTGTGTGAGAACTTTGCTTCTTAGTACATTCTTCAGACCACTGTATGTTCTCCCCTCCCAGTGCGTCAATTGGAAATGTACCCCACAATGTTGTATTATGGTTCCACATTATACAGTTCCAGACTTATGAGTTGGAAAAGTACACTAATAAAGTTGTACTATAGTCACACAGGACTGTCCATATCAGTGGCATGAGGTGATTGTCCACTTGGAAACAATTTCTGTAAGATTATAAAGAACTTGCTAGTATACTTTTATTTGAAAGGGCCCCCCTTCGATCTTCAGCTTTCAGCCTTAGGCTAGGTTCACATTGCGTTAGTGCAGTCCGTTCAGCGCATACGCTAACGGACTGCGCTAACGCAAGTGCCGACTTTGGCACAGCGCTAGCGCAGATGGAGCATCTGCTAGCTCCATCTGCATTAGCAGTGACGGACCCGGTAACGCTGCAGCCCGCGTCTTGGGTCCGTCACTCAATGACGGCACATCGCCTAGCGCACGCCCATTGTGGGTGTGCGCTAGCGATGCGTCCGACATTACTTTCAATGGCGGCGTTAACGGAGTACGTTACACCGCGTTATGCTGCTGTGTAACGTAGTCCGTTTAATGTACGCAATGTGAACACAGCCTTAGGGTATGTGCACACGGTGCGGAAATGGTGTGCGGATTTTTCTGCACTGATTTTGGTAAATCCGCACTGCGGATTTACTGTAGTTTTTGTGCGGATTCCACCTGCGGTTTTACACCTGCGCATTCCTATTGAGGAGCAGGTGTAAACCGCTGGGGAATCCGCACAAATAATTAACATGCTGCGGAATAAACAACGCAGCGTTTCTGTGCTGTTTTTTCCGCAGCATGTGCACTGCGGATTTTGTTTTCCATCGGTTTACATGGTACTGTAAATTCATGGAAAACTGCTGCGAATCCGCTGCGGATCCACAGCAAAATCCGCAGCGTGTGCACATAGCCTTTTGCTGGTTTACACCTGTAGATATTCGGTGAATTGGTGTTCATAGTGATGCTCTTTCTAAATCATACACCGGTGTAAACATGCCGACAAGTGCTCGATGAACAACCAAGACGCTTGACTTTGGCTGGTTAGATCATTTATGCTGGCCCAAAAAAATTATCGGCAGCACATCATGTAAATAGGTAATGTGTTGCCGATACCAAGTACTGTATGGGGACAGACTGTTGTATAAGGGCTCCTACTCACTTGCGAGCAACTCGGATGAGTCTCACATGTTTAAAACCCGGCACTCAGATCGGAGCGTGCGGCCTCAGGAATACATGCAGCCGCACGCTCCGCTCCTCTGTGCCAGGTGCAGTGCCAGGGTATTGCCGTGCGAGACTCATCTGAGTCTCGCGCAACTGAGTAGGAGCCCTTAGTGATCATTCTGTGCACATCATTATTCATTGGCCTCCGGTAAACAAACATCAAATGACTTGTCCATAGTTGATTAGCGCTCTCTAATGTCACATTGTCAAAATTGTCAAGTCTTAATGCACCATGACTCCTGGGTCCAGCAGCTTTACTTCTTGCCCCTTTCTTTAAAGGGAACCTGAAAGCTGAAACATTCTGCTCGATCCACGGGCAACTTGTAACAGATAGTGGCTTCATTATTTTAGCCATATATATTTGACTCTGAAATGTTTCGGCATCTACGAAGCTGATACGCTGGAGTGACAGGTCTGTCCCTGTGAATTTTGTAGGGAGAGACCCATCACTCCAGGGCAAGAAGCCATCAGGTCCCCGGTGACTTCACCCAGCCCGCTCCTCTGGATTGACAGGTCTGTCCTTGTGAGCTTGCGTAATGAAAGACCTACAGTATCACTCCAGGTGGTGGGCTGGGAGGACCTGCTGAGGAAGGACCCCCTTGTCCAACTAGTCTTGCATGAGGCTTGGTCCCCTGAAGCTTTTACATTGTTTTTCAGATTTAAACATATATGGCTGAAATCATGTAGTCAGTGTGTGATATATGCTGCTCGAGGATCAGCTGTTAGGTTCCGTTTAACACTTGAAAATGTTCTCTGGATCGACATTTCATCGGAGGTGTAGGTGTAGGGGGTTGTCCTGAGAAATAAACAGTGTCGAGCATCGGATCAGAAGTGGAGCTGCTGTACCTTGGACCAAGGCTGAATGATGAAGACCTTCTAGGATAGACATATACTAGCAAGTTCTGAACATATTTTGAGTTAAGGGTATCTTTTAGCTGATTCATGCTGCCCAAACCACAAGCGGCAGGAATCCGTCTGGCTGCGTGATTGAGCCAGGTATATTTTTCGCTGAAACACTCCAGTGTTTCAGAGAAAATATAGTTAGAAAATCTGGCAGGGGATCATAGATTGAGACAGATGAGACTCTCCTGGCACTGCACACCCAGCCAGCTTTTATCATTGTCACGAGAGATGATTGACAAGTCTCTCGTTATGGCTGAGACCTGTCAATCACCACCAGCAGCACTGTGAGCAGTGCCGACTAGTCCCATCTCTGCTTATGGTACCCGGTCAAATAATCTAACTATATTTTCTCTGAAACACTGTAGCTATCTCCCACCCATAGATCTTATCACGCTCATTTACATATTTTGGAAAACATGAATTTCTCTGGAATAAGTCATCTGATTACAGATATCAAGGCATCATTTTATTCAGCTTCCTATGACCGACATGCCCATATAGACGGCTTAGGAGGGTTGATCCTACTGACAATTTGCCTTTAAAGAAAGATTCACACGTGACAGATTTGTTGCAGATATTTGTATGATGGAAAATCAGTTCCCTCTCATCTGAGTAGGATTGGTTTGGCAGCAAAGACATGGGTTGCAGCAAATTCTGTTCAAATTTTAATTTTGCTTTGCCTAAAAAGTGGCACGGATAAATAGCTGGATTATTGAAGCGTAAAGTGTATCATGTTGATGGTGTGTTGAAATTCCTTGCATGATTTTCTGTGACTGTCGCCCATTTTCTACACGTATTCTACACCATGGCGTGAATTTGTGCAGACCAGAATCGGGTATATGAGAAAGACGCAAACAATTCAGCGGTGCCTGCCTATTCGCATATATTTGCATTGTGGCCATATCCTGGTTCTTATTTACACCATGTGTATCGGTCAGGTGATTCAATGCCGTTTTTTGCTACCAGAATGCGTGTCTTAGGCCACGTTCAGTATTTGGTGAGTATTTTACCTCAGTATGTGTAAGCCAAACCCAGCAGTGTTTGATAATTACAGAAGTGGTGACGTGTTTCTATTACACTTTTGCTCTGATTGTCTCACTCCGGACTTTGGCTTAGGCCAGGTTCACATTGTGTCCCCTCAGTCCGTTAGACGGACTGCGCTACACCGCGGCATAACGTGGTGTAACGCAGTCCGTTAACGCCGCCATTAAGCCCGCCATTAAGCCCTATAGAGGACACATCGCTGGCGCACGCCCATAGTGGCCGTGCGCTAGCGATGTGCCATCATTGAGTGACAGACCCTGGGACGCGGGCTGCAGCGTTTCCGGGTCCGTCACCGCTAGCGCAGATAGAGCATCTGCTGGCACGAACACATTTCGGCACTTGCGTTAACGCATGTGTTGAACGGGCTGCATTAACGCAATGTGAACCTAGCCTTACACATACTGAGGTAAAATACTCACCAAATGCTGACCATGTGAACGTGGCCTTACCCTAATATTCATTTATCTAATGTATGAAGAATTACATATAAATGACACTTCATGATTTCATATTTCAAACTATAGTGATAAGTCAGAGGACAGAAACCCATTGTTATAGGTAAAATCAGACAATTTTAATTGCCATTGTCAGGAGAACTGTCATGTGTACGTTCACCGTAACGGCTACCCCGGAGCTCCGATCGGTGGCATATATCAATAATTGGAATATTTTTCAGTGTAAATGCCTTTTCTCATAACTGTGCCCAGATGTGGATTTTTAGAAGCGTTAATTGTTTTGCATTGGTAATATAATTGGAGTTTCTGACCAGCTCCGTGAATCACGTCTTATGAAAAGAACAGATTGCCTTTAATTAACATTCAAGCTGCATAGTAAAAATGTAAGATGCAAGGAGAATCCTGGGCAATGGTGATATCGGGGCGTATCGTGCCTGTATCTTGGATGATATTGCCGCGTGTGCCGATAGGTGTGCACATACGCCTAGTGATATATACCAGTGTGTATACACTCTACCAGCCTGTGCTTGTCTGTCTGTCACGGGTTTGATCTTGTGACCTTCAAGATTTGAAGGGCAGAATCTGCGTAACTCCTGGGAGCTTTGCCATAACTCTGCTGCCTGGGACATACCATTATTTAAAGGGGAGCTCATATGATAGGCCATATGTGACTAGAGCAGAGCACGAAGAGAGAGAACGATATCATTGCCTGGTTGTTTATGGATTTCATTATGCCAGAAGCCGTGGGGAAGGGCTGTACAGAAGTGAGGAACGAAGGCTGCGCTTCACAGTCGCACATAGAGCAGGACTGATCGACAACTGGTTCTTCTTGAAGGTGTGTTACATCTACTGATCTAAAGATAAGGAGCTCATATCACCCAGTTTCCACTTGCTTGTTTTTTGTATTTTTTTTCACAGTGCTATAATTGTTTCCCTCTGAAAAATGTGTGTTGACAAAGGGAGTAGACGGTTCAGCACAATTTTCTATCTTTACACTTAGACTCTACGCAAGAATAATAGCGTTAAGGGGTAACGTTTCTCCTTGTGGAGAGTGACATGCCGAGCTTGGATATTCCAGACTTGACATGTCAGTCTCTGCAGTGAGAAACATTACGCCTTAGACCCCAGTCCAGAGCCTCTCACCTAGCCAAATCAAATCTCACACTTTGCACTGACGAGGGGCAATCACCGCGAAACACCGTATCTGCAAATTGAGATTCTGGTTTGTCTTTTTTCTAAAGGTACCGTCACACTCAGCAACTTTGCAAAGAGAACGACAACAATCCGTGACGTTGCAGCGTCCTGGATAGCGATCTCGTTGTGTTTGACATGCAGCAGCGATCTGGATCCCGCTGTGCCATCGCTGGTCGGAGCTAGAAGTCCAGAACTTTATTTCGTTGCCAGGTCGGCGTGTATCGTCATGTTTGACATCAAAAGCAACGACGCCAGCAACGAGCATAGGGGGCGTCGCAGCGTCTCCTTCTAGCCAGTCGGTACACTCCGGCTGTTTGACCTGGAGCTAACAACCAGCGAGAACGAGAAGTGAGTCGCCGTTATGTCACAGGATCGCTCCTGCATCGTTCTGGAGTTGCTGTGTTTGACGTCTCTACAGCGACCTAAACAGCGACGCTCCAGCGATCTAGTTTAGGTCGGCTCGTTGTCTATATCGCCGCAGCGTCGCTGAGTGTGACGGTACCTTTAGTCATTTTACAAGGTTTGTTGAAGGGTTTATACTGACTTTTAAGATTGCTGATTCCAATCAGTGGCACTAGAATTCAAGTCATCTTCCTCTCTAAAGAGACAATTTGCATATTCTTGCATAGAAAAACTGGTAAGGCAAAGTCACTCCCCCACCCCCACCTCTCCATCGCCCTCATTGCAACCATTCAGGTCACCAAACTGGAAATTGACTGGTTGCACTGGCTTTTTAGTGGCCACTTTTGTGTTGATAACATCATGAATCAGCATTGAAAACAAAAGTTTAACAAAAGTTGGTTGGTGCTCAATACACACCATTCAATGGTAGATAGTTCTGGTGTGTACTTCAATGTGTCCGCCCATGTGTCAATAGACATTTGACATATTTATGATCCGTTTACATTTGCAATCGGCAATCATTCCTGTATTGAAAAGCACAGTCAACTACTTTTCCCCATACAATTGTATACAACAGAAAGTCCAAACCTGTACTGTCAACATTGGGATTTTTACTTTTTTAAATAGGATTCAATGGCATAGTTGCATATTGTAAATGGTCCTATCTACTATATAATTGTCTAAGGGTCACTTCCGTCTGTCTGTCCTTCTGTCTTTCTTTCTGTCACGGATATTCATTGGTCGCGGCCTCTGTCTGTCATGGAATCCAAGTCGCTGATTGGTCGTGGCAAAACGCCCACGACCATTGCCACGAGAAATCAGCGACACGCACAGTCCGGAAGAAAATGGCCGCTCCTTACTCCCCGCACTCGGTGCCCGCATGCTTCCCTCCGGTCACCACTCACACAGGGTTAAAGCCGGCGGTAACGGACCTCGTTATGCCACGGGTAACGCACTCCGTAACCGCCGCTATTAACCCTGTGTGACCAAGTTTTTACTATTGATGCAGCCTATGCAGCGTCAATAGTAAAAAAAAAAATCTAATGTTAAAAATAATAAAAAAATAAAAAATCATTATATACTCACCTTCCGGTGGCAAGGATGGTATGCGCGAAGGACCTGCCATGACGTCGCGGTCATGTGACCGCGACGTCATCACAAGCCCTGCGCGAGAAGGACCTTCCATGACGTCACGGTCATGTGACCGTGACGTCATGGCAGGTCCTTCTCGCGCAGGGCCTGTGATGACGTCGCAGTCACATGACCGTGACGTCATGGAAGGTCCTTCTCGCGCAGGCGCGAAGAAGCTGCGGTACCATGGGACAGGCAGGGACAGCGCCAGGAGCAGGTGAGAATTTCATAGTCACCTGTCCGCGTTCCATCTGCCTAAACAGTCAGTGCGGAGAGACGGGACGCTGAGGAGCAGCGAAGAGAGGTGAGTATGTAATTTTTTTTTTTTTATTGCAGCAGCAGCATTACATGTGGCACAATGCTGTATGGAGCGTCTATGGGGCCATAAAGAACTGCATGGAGCATTATATGGGGCATCTATGGGGCCATAAAGAACTGCATGGAGCATTATATGGGGCATCTATGGGGCCATAAAGAACTGCATGGAGCATTATATGGGGGCATCTATAGGGCCATAACTGCATGGAGCATTATATGGGGCATCTATGGGGACATAACTGCATGGAGCATTATATGGGGCATCTATAGGGCCATAATGAACTGCATGGAGCATTATATGGGGCCATAACTGCATGGAGCATTATACTATGTGACTGGGCAAAATACTACGTGACTGGGCAATATACTACGTAGACAAGCAGATTCTAGAATACCCGATGCGTTAGAATCGGGCCACCATCTAGTCAAACATAATCGTCTCCGAGAGTGGGAAACATGGTGCAGACATGGGCTAGCCAATGTGGTCTCATGCATGAAGTCAGCTTACAGCCCATGGAAGCCGATAATGACGCATGAGGCCCTGTAGATTTTATAATATAGGAGCATGATTTTCTTCATAATGAAACTTTACTTTGCATGAAACATTTGGTTAATAAAAAAAAATATAATTGCATTGACCGGCAAATGTGACTATGAGATCATGTATTCGGCTGGGAAATATACATAATTGATGCCACAAAGATTTGATTAAAGGTCTTCCTGCAGCCAATGTGAAAAACAAGGAGGAGGGTTGTTTTTAAAGTGCAGCTCTAAAATTCTATCTGTTGTTTGTCTCTTGCTTTGCAGCAACAAATTGAAACATTTTTTAACGATTATTATGATCTGTTGTTAAGTAGGAACTGAGAAGCAAACTACAACATTTAAATGGCAGGCAGAAATCAGAAAAATTGAAAGCCATACATTAAATAAAGAGTACTGTCTGCTCTCCTCTCCTGTCTGCTCTCCTCTCCTCTCCTGTCTGCTTTAGTATTTGTATTCCTCATAATTAGTGATGAGCGAATATACTTGTTACTCGAGATTTCCCAAGCACGCTCGGGTGTCCTCCGAGTATTTTTTAGTGCTCGGAGATTTAGTTTTTCTTGCCGCAGCTGAATGATTTACATCTGTTAGCCAGCTTGATTACATGTGGGGATTCCCTAGCAACCAGGCAACCCCCACATGTACTTATGCTGGCTAACAGATGTAAATCATTCAGCTGCGGCAAGAAAAACTAAATCTCCGAGCACTAAAAAATACTCGGAGGATCCCCGAGCGTGCTCGAGAAATCTCGAGTAACGAGTACATTCGCTCATCACTACTCATAATCGAACAATCCTGTATCATCTAATAGCTCTGCATTGTGCAATTCCTCTGTTATTCCTTATAGAAATGCAGGGAGAAATTGACAGCTGGGTGTCACTAGTTGGAGATGACTGTGCACACTCTGACACTGTCCAATCAGTGGTCACAGTACCAGACTATTTATTTACATCCTTGGAAGTTTACAGTTTTGGTTGACTGGGGTGGAGCATAGTGGCCCTGGTGGGCAGAGATTAGCAGGGCTAGTGGGCAGATCTTGAGTTTTAGGCAAAGCATCTTCCCATCTTTGAAACTGAGCCAATTGAAGATCAGCCCTGGAAGTGGTAAGTGTTCCTAACGGTGCCTGACGTATTATAATGTGGTTTGTACGGTGATAGTTAAACTCGTGCTGTGTGTGTCTGTGTGTTTGTCCTTTTCTGGTGTATATGTTAAATGTGTGATGTGTGCACTGTGCTTGTTTTATTTGTACTTATGTAATGTGTGCTGCACTTGTGTGATGTGTGAGCGGTGTTATGTTTTATGTGTGCTTGTGTAATGAGCGTTATGTACTTGTGTGATGCAGGCACTATGGTTGTGTAATGTGTGTTATGTACTTGTGTGATGTAGGCACTATGGTTGTGTAATGTGTGTTATGTACTTGTGTGATGCGGGCACTATGCTTGTGTTATGTACTTGTGTGATGCGGGCACTATGGTTGTGTAATTGTTATGTACTTGTGTGATGTGGGCACTATGCTTGTGCAATGAGTGTTATGTACTTGTGTGATGTGGGCACTATGGTTGTATAATGTGTTATGTACGTGTGATGCGGGCACTATGCTTGTGTAATGAGTGTTATGTACTTGTGTGATGCGGGCACTATACTTGTGTGATGCGGGCACTATGCTTGTGTAATGAGTGTTATGTACTTGTGTGATGTGGGCACTATGGTTGTGTAATGAGTGTTATGTACTTGTGTGATGCGGGCACTATGCTTGTGTAATGAGCGTTATGTACTTGTGTGATGTGGGCACTATGGTTGTGTAATGTGTTATGTACTTGTGTGATGCGGGCACTATGCTTGTGTAATGAGCGTTATGTACTTGTGTGATGCGGGCACTATGGTTGTGTAATTGTTAAGTACTTGTGTGATGTGGGCACTATGCTCGTGTAATGAGTGTTATGTACTTGTGTGATGCGGGCACTATGCTTGTGTAATGAGTGTTATGTACTTGTGTGATGCGGGCACTATGGTTGTGTAATGTGTTATGTACTTGTGTGATGCGGGCACTATGGTTGTGTAATGTGTTATGTACTTGTGTGATGCGGGCACTATGCTTGTGTAATGAGTGTTATGTACTTGTGTGATGTGGGCACTATGCTTGTGTAATGTATATTGGAAGGAGAAAGACCGGAACACTGTATTTTTAAAAGAATTGTGTGCTCAAGGAAGTTATGTACTTGTGTGATGCGGGCACTATGCTGGTGTAATGTGTCTCACAGGTGCACTGTGCATCTAATATGTGCTCTTTGATTCTCTACTGTGTATTCAACATGTTTTTGTTGAATGACATGCTACTTAAAGGGGTTTTCCGTTTTTTATGCCCGTAGGTTTGCAATAAGGAAACGTAATATCAGGATTTTGCATCCTCCCCAGCTTCAGCTGCTGTAACGGCCATTATTTAGAGGCTGAAGAGGTGACGTCACAGTTAATCACTGAATTCAGCAGCTTGTGCCATGTATCATGGCATGACCACTGAGGCATTGATTGGCTGCAGCACGTAAGTTGCTCTGTAGTCATGACGTCACCACTGCAGTCTGTCAACAAAGACCAGAGCAGCAGAGAGAACCTGCTAGACCCAAGGAGAATGAGTAACTGTGGTTGTATCATTTTTCCCTAGCACAAGCCTATGGACATAATAATTAAAGTAAAAAGTCTCTTTTAAGAGAGAGGAGCCCATTCAAAATTCTTGCATAGGGGTCTCTTGTTTTCGTTGTTCAACCCTGCTTGTTACATATACTAGTCTTGTGTTTGAAATAATAATGTTCGTGTGGCTCCAAAGTGCTCTGATCTGGTGATCGGGGGGCTGTGTAACAGATCACAAATAATGTATCCTGTACCTTATGCTTTCTTTTTATTTTTTTCTATTTTCTTGTCCCTTTTCTTACCCATTTGTCCACCATGTCGATCTTGATGGGTTAGAGGATTTTTGGCTACAATTAATCTGGTAAATTCAGGCCAGTGATCCTCTTTAATATTCTGTGCCGCTTCTCCCACAGCTCTGTTTGTACACGGTGTTAAATGCCAGGCTGGCAGGAAGCAAGCAGTTGTCAGAAGCAGTGTTTTGTAGTCCTTGGTAGAACAGGTCTGTGGGTGGACAAAGAGAAAAGGGTGGTTGCTAGGGGAGCAAAAGCTGGGACTTGTCCCTTTTCAGTAGTACGATTGATACTTTTGCTTTCTTGAATTTAATTGATATTTTGAAAAGTATTTCAGCAGCTTGGTCATGTATTGGAACCAATCAACAAGGCGAAGGATCTGATTTTTATAGTATTTCTCCTTTACCTACAGGAAACCTTGTCCTTGTAGCTGCTTTATATTTGTGACTAGGCAGCATGCACGAGCTTCTTCCATAAATTGGATGAGGTTCACCCATTCAAGTCTATGGGTGCGTAAAAAAAAAATTCAAACAGAGCCACAGTATAGCATCCAATTTTTACAGATATTCTGTAACATAGGAAGCTGTAAATTATTGATGGCTGCTGAGTAAAAAAAAAAAAAAAGAAGGTATCATATATGGATGACAAGTGAGAATAAAATTGTCCCAGGTTTTCTGGATGAAACTCTGAACGATTTGTCATGTACTTGTGTTAACCTAGCCTTACTGGAAGAGCAGCTGCAAGGAGAAAATTGAGGTTTGTTCTCAGTGCAGCCATTACTTACCGCTTTTTGCCCGTCCATGATGACTAGAAGGTTGTGTTCACACGTAGTGTAAATGCTGCGTTTTGTTTTTACCACTGCGTTTTCTTCTTTTTTGTGATTTAGGGTCTATTGTATGTCAAAAAGCACTGCTGGGTTGTACTTTTTTTTTTTTTTTTATCTTCTGGCTTTTAAGGGGAGCCAGAAGAAAAATGCAGTTGCATTTTTAAGCGCAGGATCAAAAGTTTTTCTGTACTGTAAGGGTATGTGCACATGTTTCTGATTTGCCTGTGGAATTTTCTGCGCAGATTCTGCATCTCTTGGCAGAAAACGCAGATAAAAATCCACACGGATTTGATGCGTTTTTGTATGCTAAATAAAAATCTATTATTTAGCAAAAAAAAATTGTGATGTCATTTCTTGTCCAACCTCTTCATTTACATACTCCATTGAAGAATAATGTTTAAACACACAGAGAGAGAGATAGAAGATAGAGATGGATAGTGCAATTTGCTGAAAAAATGAGAATGGATCACACCTCCAAAAATCATACGTTGATCTAAAGCCGCTAGGTAAAAATATATAACTGAACATGTTCTTAATTTAACATTCTGATCAGAGTGTATGAAGCCCACTGCCACGTCACAGCAAATGTCGTAGTAGGTCCTACCTCCCTAACGGAGCGGAGCCTTGCGGCGACCACCGCGGCCACATGACTCCAGACCGCGCCGCCCCACCAGCACAAAACCACAGCAATAATGGCCACCACACACAGCACCCACACCAAATGAAAGGAGCACTGAAACTCACCTTCCTCCAGCTCTTCCGTGAGAGCCAAAAGGCTAGACCCCTTACTTTGCAGTCTCCTGCTAATTAAAATCACATGTGCCAAATGGGAGGAGTGCACAGCCAAAGAAAAATAAGACAGATCATGCAATTTGCTGAAAAAAAAAAAAAAAAAAAAAAGAATGGACAGCACATCCAAAAATCATACGTTGATCTAAAGCCGCTAGTGGTGCTTGTGGGGTGGCACGGTCTGGAGTCATGGGGACTCAGTCTTGCAGCATGGGGGGCTGTGGGGCACCAGGCCGTCTGCCCTGCTGGGGAATTGCCGTTGTGGCGGTGGTCGGTGGCAGTGGGCTTCATACACTCTGATCAGAATGTTAAACTAAGAACCTCATGTTCAGTTACATACATTGATCTAAAGCCGTTGGGCAAAAATGTATGATTTTTGGAGGGGCTGCTCATGCTCTTTTTTTTCTTTGTGCAGAGAGATGGATAGATAGATGATAATATCAAGCCCGATGTTTAGCAATAAACATAATAAAATGGTACATAAAGAGTTAAATTAAGACACACACACACACACACACACACACACACACACACAAAATCTGCGTTAGGCCGGGGTCACACTTGCGAGAAACTCGCATGAGTCTCGCACCTCAATGCCCGGCACTGCCGCCGGCACTCGGACTGAAGCGTTCAGATGCATAGAAATACATGCAGCCGTACACTCCATGGTTCTTCCCAGGCTATGAGTATCAGCCCGCAGCTGTATAATTAGCCTTTACTGGCGATTAAAATAGGGGGACCCCCCAAAGAAAACCATGTGGGGTACCCCTATAATTAATAGCCAGAAAAGGCTATGCAGACAGCTGCGGGCTGATATTCATAGCCTAGGAAGGGGCCATGGATATTGCCCCCCCGGCTACAAACGTCAGCTCCCAGCAGCCCCAGAAATGGCGCATCTGGAAGATGCGCCAATTCTGGCACTTAGCCTCTTTATTCCCACTGCCCTGTAGCGGTGGCATATGGGGTAATAGGGGGTTAATGTCACCTTGTATAGTAAAGTGACCTCAAGCCCGCTTAGTAATGGAGAGGTGTCAATAACACACCTATCCATAACTAATCCTATATATGTTAAAGTGTTAAATAAACACACAGCCAGAATAAAGTATTTAAATAAAACACTACACATTTTTCCCATCT
Source organism: Ranitomeya variabilis (assembly GCF_051348905.1). Taxonomy (NCBI): domain Eukaryota; kingdom Metazoa; phylum Chordata; class Amphibia; order Anura; family Dendrobatidae; genus Ranitomeya; species Ranitomeya variabilis. The sequence continues at coordinate 317,146,183 of NC_135232.1, read as the reverse complement.
TTATTGTTCTGCCAATCCATGCAACACCCTAAACCAAATAAATAAAATAAATAAACCAACACAAATACTCCCTGGTCCGACCCAGTCCATTACATAATGACTGTCCCAAAACGATTTTCCCCCATCAGGAGATGTGACTGCTCTATAGGCCTCCAGTGACAGACGGACAGGAGACAATGGCTCAAGCAGTGATATCACTGAGGTTTCAATGAGTTCATTGCTCTCACTTTACGGCGCTGCTGTGTGAGAATTTTCCCCAGCACTGCCGCAAGTGACAGTATGAACTTTGCTGAACTCACGGCGGCAGAAGGATACAGTACAGAGGATTATCTCCTGTCATTGTATCACTGGAGCCCCTGGAGAGCGGTCACATCTGCCGATGTGACAGCTCTCCATGGGAGATCATCGTGGGACACTCGTTATTAAATCGATTAGTGCGGAACAGGGAGTATACTGTTGGTTTATTTACTTATTTTTTTTACAGGTGATCGAGGGAGTTTGGGATTAGTTGTATCAGTATAGAATGTTCTGTATGTGTATATATGTTTCTTTTTTTTTACACAGTAGACGGATAATGGGACTACTGCTGTCCCATCATTGGCTAGCTGTCGCTGTAGCAGGCATAGCCATACACACAAACACCCGCACACACAGTCTCCGCCCACACACAATCTCCACCCACACTCCGCCCACACACTCTTCCTTCTCCCGATCTGCAGCGTTTTTCACACCCAACTTCACAGCAAAACCGCAGATCTTTTTAAACCTGCTTTTTTGCTGCAGATTTGACTGAATGAAGTCAATGGGTGCAGAAACGCAGTATTGACATGCTGCAGAAAATAAAACGCTGCAAGTGTGACCCCAGCCTATCTGTCAATTACTGCACAGTGACTAACCACTCCCTGCATCGCCCAGATGACTGGAAGCAAGCGGCTGCAGGGAGAATTGACGTTAATTTTCTCACTGTAGCCGTTCCCCCAGTATGGCAGCCATACATGATATCAAAACTATTTGCATGCAGAATAGCACTATATCTGCAGATTAATAGTGTTTCTGGGGGTGACATGTTCCCTTTAACTTCTACCTCAGGATTCATAAACTACATTTTATTGCTCTAAAATGCGTTTTTTACACTAGAGAGCCTTGTCGCCAACATTTACCCTCCTAAGCCTTTCTCGCCATGCATTTTGGTTTGATATACTCTTCCAAGCATATATGTAGATCTTTACCTAAAACTTTAGAAAAAGTAGTTGACAAAACTTCTGCACCGTATGGCATGTCCATATTGTCCAATGACCGCAGCTTCTTGATATACAGGTGCTTCCCGAAAAATTAGAATATCATCAAAAAGTTCATTTATTTCAGTTCTTCAATACAAAAAGTGAAACTCATATATTATATAGAGTCATTACAAACAGTGATATATTTCAAGTGTTTATTTCTGTTAATGTTGATGATTATGGCTTACAGCCAATGAAAACCCATAAATCATTTTCTCAGTAAGTTAGAATAATTAACAAAAATCACCTGCAAAGGCTTCCTAAGCATTTAAAAAGGTCCCTTAGTTTGTTTCAGTAGGCTCCACAATCATGGTGAAGACTGCTGACTTGACAGATGTCCAGAAGGCAATCATTGACGCACTCCACAAGAAAAGTATATTTTGCATTTCATTTGGAAATCAAGGTCCCAGAGTCTAGAGGAAGAGTGGAGAGGTACACAATCCAAGCTGCTGGAGGTCTAGAGTGAAGTTTCCACAATCAGTGATGGTTTGGGGAGCCATGTCATCTGCTGGTGTAGGTCCACTGTGTTTTATCAAAATCAAAGTCAGCGCAACCATCTACCAGGAAATTTTAGAGCACTTCATGCTTCCCTCTGCCGACAAGCTTTTTGGAGATGGAAATTTCATTCTCCAGCAGGACTTGGCACGTGTCCACACTGCCAAAAGTACCAATACCTGGTTTAAAAACAACAGAATCACTGTGCTTGATTGGCCAGCAAACTCATCTGACCTTAACCCCATAAAGAATCTATGGTGTATTGTCAAGAGGAAGATGAGACCCCAGACCCAACAATGCAGACGAGCTGAATGCTGCTATCAAAGCAACCTGGGCTTCCATAACACCTCAGCAGTTCTACAGGCTGATTGCATCCATGCCATGCCGTATTGATGCAGTAATTGATGCAAAAGGAGCCCCGACCAAGTATTCAGTGCATTTACTGAACATGCATTTCAGTAGGCCAACATTCCAGATTTTAACATCATTTTTCAAGCTGGTGTTATAAAGTATTCTAATTTACTGAGATAATTACTTTTGGGTTTTCATTGTCTGTAAGCCATAATCATCAACATTAACAGAAATGAACACTTGAAATAGATCACTCTGATTGTAATGACTCTATATAATATATGAGTTTCACTTTTTGTATTAAAGAACTGAAATAAATTAACTTTTTGATGATATTCTAATTTTGTGACACACACCTGTAGATCTAGTCCTTCCTATCCTCCTTTGATTGATGTTACATCTTCCACGCACCACTCTGGCTCTATACTGCACAGCCAAGGAGCGATGCATGTGCAGCTGTTTTGCCTGTGTATAGCAGAGGATTTAAAGTGGTTATTCAGGAATGTAATTTTGACCATCACCAATATCAGATCGGTTGGGGTGAAGTGTCGGACTTCCACCAATGAGCTGTTATTAGACAGACAGCCGCCGGATGTAAATAAAACTTTGCTGATCATTATAGGCAGCATGTCCTCCACATCAAAGGCATGAAGAGACAGAAGATTAAAAAATATATTTTCAAGCCAGAAAGTGTGATGGGAAAGGGTGAAATCTGTTGTTAGGTTTTCTTGTAAGTGTAAAAACAATAACCTGCAGCAAAAGAGAAAGTAATGGAGGTCCACAAGTAAGCACAATGCCACCGGGGGATAAACACCGCAACCGTTCTGAAGATTCTCTGCTTGAAGCATATTTTCAATTAGTTTTATAGATCATCATGCAGTGATTTTTCTCACAAGACTGTATGAAAACGCTATGAATTTGCTAGAAACACCAATGTCTTCTTTCCACTCCTAGGCCGCCATGGGGTCACACTCATTAGATGAAGCTCCTTGGTGAGTTAGGATGGAGGCCTGCTGACTCTTACCAGATAGCCTTATAATTGTTCCTAAGGGAGATAAGCCATTGCCAAAGTTCTCTGGCCCTCACTACTGAAATAAGCATGTATGTATGTGGGGGAATTGGAAGCTATCCTCCAAACCAAACATTTGGTTGACTATGATTTAAAGGGCCTCTGTCAACACAGAATGACTGTTCCATTCAAGTACAGGCGCTCGTGCACCATTGGGTTGGCCAAACGTTTATATATACCTTCCCACCTGCTTGGTTTCCTTCTCTGACTCTGATGCCAAAGCTGTCAATCAAAGAAGGAGGGGTAAGATTAGAGGGAAAGCATATAGGTGGCAAAGGGCACTGAACCCCTTCACCACCGTGGGCTTTTCCGTTTTTGCGTTTTCGCTTTTTGCTACCCTTCTTCCCAGAGCCATAACTTTTTTTTTTTTTTTTTCCCTTCAATATGGCCATGCTTGTTTTTTGTGCGGGGAGAGTTGTGCTTTTGAACGACACCATTGTTTTTACCATAAAGTGTATTGGAAAATAGGAAAAATTCCAAGTTTGGTGAAATTGCAAAAAAAAGTGCAATTCTTTTTTATTTAAGGGGTGAAAAAAAATTAAAAGTTTGTATACAAAAAACAAAATGTCGTTTTCCGAGACCCGTAGCGTCTCCATTTTTCTGGGGCTGGGTGAGGGCTGATCTTTTTGTGCGCATACTTACATTTTTATTAATACCATTTTGGGGTAGATGCGATCTTTTATTGCAGTGTTTGCGGCGACCAAATAAAGGTAATCCTGGCTTTTTCTTTTTTTTTTTCTTGTTACACTGTTTACTCATCAGATTCATTCATTTTATATTTTGATAGATCGGGCGTTTCTGAACACAGCGATACCAAATGTGTATTTTTTATTTTTTTTTAATGGTGCAATAGGCGGGTGATTTTAACTATTTTTAAATTTGCTTAATATTTTCAAAAGCATTTTTTTTTTTTTTTTTTTTTTTTTTTACTTTCTTTAGTAGCTTCTTTCGGAGACTTGAAGCTGTGATCATCCGATCGCCTGTGTTACACATAGCAGGGCTCCAGCCCTTCTATATGTAGCAGAAATGATCATCTGTTATGAATGCCGGCCACGGGGCGGCTCTCATAGCTGATCTGCATGGGGGGGTCTCCTGTAAACGCCCCATTGTCATGTCAACCCATCTGCGTCCCATGATCATGTAATGGGGGCGCTGATGGGTGGGGTTTTTGACGTGCTTCCGGCACACTCATGTTAAATGCCAATGTCTGAGACTGACAGCGGCATTTAACATGTTAACAGCTGCGGGCGGATTACGATTCCACTCTTGGCTGTTGGGGGCACATGACAACTGAGATCAGTTCATGTGCCTGAAAAGACATGGGCTCAGCACATCCAAGAGGGGGTGGAGACTAATAACTTACCTATACGTCAAAGGTCCAAAGGTCATAAAGAGGTTAAATGATTGGCCACACCAATGGTGCACAGAACTTGGTTTGAACAGTCATTCTGTGCTGACAGTTTCCTTTTAATGACTGTTCAAACCACGTACAGGCATCTGATGCCTCATGGCGCAGCCAATCATTTAAGTAAGCCTTTTTACTTGCACCCTTATCAGTCTCTAAGAAGCTAGAGCTGTCAATCAAAAAAGAGGGATTGGAGACTGAGGGAAAACAAGCAGGTTATAAAGTGCATTTAGATGATTGGCTCCGCTGTGAAATGCTGCGCGCCTGGACTTAGTTTGAACAGTCATTCTGTGCTGACAGAGGGGTAATCCAGCTCTTCCTTCTTCTTAGCAAGCACCTAAGTATTGTGCACGCATATTATAAAAGGACAGGGCCTCAGACCTCCTAATTTGGAAATAAGAGGTGCTGGATACTCCCTTTTAAAGGGGTTGACCAAATTATGGTAAGTAAAAACAAGCAGCAATACTGCCAAAATATACACACGCTCTGTTCTATCGATGCATTCTCAGTGCGGTTTGCATTTGCGGTCACAGCCAGTATACCATACACAGCCACTGCGATCAATCACTGGCCTCGTCATGCATCGGCTGCAGATGTCATAACCTGTAACGCCTCATTACGGGTGGTGACTGCACCCGCTTCGGCTCCTCCCCTGTGACAGAAACCCTGAACGCTAGGCTGGTTTCACACTTGCGTTTTGATCTGCAGCATTTGTACAGAAAAAAACGCATGCGTTTTTTTCCCTATGTTTAACATTAAAACAAACAACGCATGAGTCGTTAAACGCGGCCAAACGCGTACAAAAAACGCATGCGTTTTTTTGCTGCATGCGTTCTGTCGCAGAAATGCAACATTTGTAGTAATTTCTAGAGGTGTTTTTTTGCCGCAAAAAAAGTATTGTTGTCTATGTAAACGCATGCGTTTTTATAGAAAAAAACAAGAATACACCCTGATAAGCCACCCCCCACCATCAAGGTGATAAAGGGATCCTAACCCTAACAATATGACAGTGAATACTCTACGAGTTAATATTTTTAGTACTCTATAGCAATACCGTATATCTTGGGGTGTCCACATTGAACAAAGCTTTTTATTAGAAGAATGTGGTCACCAGGTCAACATCCCTATGGATCCCTAGGATCCCTAGGGTTAGGGGTAGGGTTAGGGGTAGGGTTAGGGTTTGGATCCCTTTATCACCTTGATGGTGGGGGGTGGCTTATCAGTGACCTGGTGACCAGGACATTCTTCTAATAAAAAGCTACCCTTAACCCAAACCCTAGGGATCCAAACCCTAACCCTACCCCTAACCCTAACCCTAGGGATCCTAACCCTATCCCTAACCCTAACCCTAGCTATTTCTATTTATAGTGGGTTTTCTAGTTGATTTTGATGATTGGCAGCTGTCACACACTTCTCAGCATGCGTTTCAAAAACGCAAACGCATGAAAAAACGCATGTAAATGAGTCAAAACGCCGCGGTTTTTTTACGGCATGCAAAAACGCATGCGTCTAAAAACCGCAGCGTTTGCATGCGTTTTTTCACCACCTGCGTTTTTTTTTTAAATGCTGCGTTTTTAAACGCAAATGTGAAACCAGCCTAACAGGAGGAATAAAGTGAATTTCCTCCCGGCAGTGGGGCTCTCAGTGCGGACACCAGGCAAGTTCAGAACGCTATTAACCTGTAGATTAACCCCATATATGCAGGTTTAGTGTTTTTTCACTTGACAGGTTCCCTTTAAACTCGGTCTTGGAGTCTTTTTCACATAATCTAATATTTTGTATGTATATATATATATATATATATATATATATATATATATATATATATATATATATATATATATATATATATATATATATATATTATATATATATTTCAAGTTTTTTCCCCATATACAGTAAATTATTTTTGTATGTTTTTAGATCTGGAGATGTCGGAGCTACAAGAAGTTCAGATTACGGAGGACAATAATGCTCTTCTGCAGGACCCCTTAAAGGTGAGATTATGGCTATTAACGTTTGCTTGTCTATTGAGACCACCTCCTAAATTCTACTTAGACACGTCTTTCTTCTCCCTTCAGGCAGCTGAGCTAGCAGCCAAGCTTCTCCAAGTGCAAGAGCAGGTATGCCGGTGTCCTTATTAGTGATTATAAAGCCACCATATCTTATTTGGAAGGTCATGTTTGTATGTCCAGCACATAACACTTTTGTGTGTTATCAATATGTCCTATTGTTATTTTTTATCAGCATAGTCATTTTTACATATCTTTTATGTAGGTGGTATTTTGTACTGTGTATGGAGTGTTTTTTATATTTAATGGTTAATATGGCTCTTCTTCCAGGTTTTTGCCACCTAATCTGACAGCAGCATGATGTAGGGATTTCAGTGATGTGTCACTTACTAGGCTGCTTGTTGTAGTTTCAATAAAACCACTGTTTTATCAGCAGGAGATTATCACTAGAGGACTAGTAAACCTGCTGCCATTTAATCCTCCATATTCATGAGTTCTGTATAACCCCGTGCCCACCACTGATTGGCTGCTTTCTGCCTATGCGCAGTGTACACAGAAAGCTGCCAATCAGTGGTGTGGGCGGGGTTATACAGAGCTCAGCATTCAGAGAACGGATAGATCTGCATCAGGTAAATTGGTGGTTTTGTCAAAATTGCAGCAAGCAGCCCTATAAGTTGCTTATCGCTGGAATCGGGGTGTGATGCTACATTCAGATGGGAAATAAAAACCTGGTGACAAATCCCTTTTACTCTTACTATATAAATCTCGCATGTTATGCATGTATTAGGTATCCTAATACCAGGCTTTGGATGTTTGTAGGTTATACTGTTCCCAAAAAGCCATATTAATAAATATAATGAAATTCTATGTTTCATATATAAATATAGAATTTATTTTATATTACAAACCAAAAAATCAGGGAAAATAGAATAAAATAGTAATGATAAACTATTCAGATTTTACATTTTTTTATGCAGCATAGAGTATATCAGATGAGTTTGCGTATTTTGGATGGTGCAGCCACTCCTTTTCTTTAGTGTTGTATAGCGGCGTCCATGTATGTTGAGTTGTGCAGCATTGTGTCTTGGGTGCCTTTTATCACTAATCTGCTTAATGTACTGTTAATGGTATCGTACATGAAAGTGAGATCTTGTCAGACGATTTTCCAAGGTTTCCCTGCTTCTCGAGCTGTGCTCATGTGGCATCGGAGTTGACGTGTTTGGGAGGCATCATCCGTATTAATACTCATTGGATTACCTCTATTACATGCAGTGTATCAGCAGTTGAATTGCTTTAAAGCAGGGGTGCGCAACCTTGTTTTCGATCCATTGGCCACATTGTCCTACTGAACTAATCCAGGGGTCGCACTAAAAATTAAAGGGGTATTACCTTCTGTGACAATTTATGGTATATCATAAATATATGTAATAAACGTCTGATGGGTGCAAATTCTACTTACAGAATTCGTTCTGACAAAATACTGTTTGAATACGTTTCCGACTGCTTTTAATGGGAAAGGCTCCTATAGTGAGCACAGTATGTTATTTTGTACATTTTACAGTAAGAAAAGCCAGCAGGAAGCTAAATCAAAGAGTATTTTAAGCATTTTTTTCAGTGTGGATTTACAGTAAAATCCACTTCTAAATCCTCTTAACAACACTGTGTGAATAAACCCGAAAGAGGACGAGGTCATGCATGCACATGGCTCTCTCCATTGGATCACGTTACTGTCTAATAATCATAAACTAGACTGGAGTGATGCACCAACACAGAAGGCCTCCTGTCGAATTCACATGCTCCTCTCTGGGTGACGAGACCCCATTGTCCTGTATGAGGCATCCGGAGATGTCCACACCGTGCACCATTAGTACTTCCAGTCCTGCTGCCACTACTCTTCTGTGTGTGGCTGACCACATAGGTAACCTGTCGAGCATTTTTCGATCCATATGGTTGAGTGCGGCACAGGATGGCATCGCGGGCCGCAGGTTGTGCTCTCCTGGTTTAAAGAGACTGTTCCTTCTCTACAACATACATAGAATATAAGAACCCTGTAAGATCTTATTCTCGCATTAGATACATACGCCGCATTAGTGTTGTCAACTCCTGTCTGGAACAAAATCGAAATCTTCTGCAGAAACCACAGTTTTCTCATGTTCAAGCTACTGTATATACTTAACCCACATTTGTATTTGTGCAGGAGCAATCAGTACATTGAGCGTGCGTTTTACTGGTCTTGTATTGATGTCTTCCCGCATTCTGGTAGACCTCAGTCTCACTATTTGTGTATCTCATGGTATAGAAACATTCAATCGAAACTCCCTATGGGATGGTGACAGTCACAATTCAGGGCTCCCCCAAACCCAAGAGGCCAGCGATTGTAACATTCCATGATGTGGGGATGGACCGTGAGTATGAGGGCTGGCTGTTTTCAGCCATACATTGAGTGTTGTGTACGTCTGTCTTTGCTGTTTTTCTCGTGGTTCTTCTCCTTTTGTCCGTCCTGTGCTTGTGGGGGCTTTTCTTTCTTTGTGTAGTGATATTTGTGTATTTTAAGGGCAAAAGATCTTTGTCACGTATGACCCTCTAGAGCTCTTAGTCTCTTGCAGTTTAATTGCTGCCCTGTCTAAATTGCTCTTCTTAGTTCTTTTTGCCATTTTTGTGTGACTTGCCGCAGTAGTATCATGAGCAGTAGTAGGGTCACACGACGAGGATTGCTAGGCTCCAGCTAGTTGCTGCCATCACATTTGTAGGCTAGATGGAAAGCTCTAAAGCATCCCTCAGACATGCCTCAGAAGAAGACATAGTGGTTGACTGCCCATACATCCTCACTGAAACCTAGCTGCTGCCAGATCCTACATCTGATGAAAGTTTCCTTTCCTTTCTAATTGCATGCCTCTTGTCCTTGCGTCATGTTTTTTTTTTTTTTTTTTGTGTCACCCTTTGACATTTTTTTTCTTTTTCCTATCTTAATTTTTTCCCTTTTCAGATAAATTGTGCTTTAAAATGCTCTTTGAAAACGAGGACATGTATGAGATTGTGAAGAATTTTGTTGTTTGCCACATTGATGCCCCAGGACAAGAGGAGGGGGCAGCTGTCTATCCTGCTGGGTGAGGTTTCTGTATTATGTGGGTAGCTGTAGGTCACACTGTCATTTGGTCGACATCTGTCCTTCTTGACTTGTGCACTTTTCACTGGCGTTGTGCTATTGTAAAAGTGCTGTGGGAGATGAAGGATTGCCTGACATTTCTGGCATCGGTTCCAGATTTGGTGTTGTCATTCTAAATATGGAACATGACAAAAGGAAATCTAGAAATAAGTGCAGAAGACCGCCAGGGAATCTCATGGGTACTGGGTTTTTGGTGGGTGCCCCAAAGATTGGCCGAATTTGGTTACAATGATGTGATGCCTATATGCTTCTTCATCTATGACCTGTTATGTACAGATTATATAGCCCAGTATTGAGCGGCCTTTTTAGTCTCTCATTCTGCATTCTCTAGGTACCAATACCCATCCCTTGATCAACTGGCTGAAACCATCCCATGTGTGCTGCAATACCTGAAGTGAGTAGTGGAATGGTCCTTGAAGTAATGGACGCCTCTGTGGCCTGTATGTCACGTGTTGTCTTCTTTTCACTACAGTTTCCCCAGTATTATTGGGATTGGTGTTGGCGCTGGTGCGTACGTCTTGGCCAGATACACGGTAAATAACAATGATTGGGTCTTATAGTTGGAAACCAAACTTCATGGATGTGGATATCCAAAAAATCTAATTTGTTCTTTCAGTTTTCTTCCCTCCACTTATTAAATTACTATATAAAAAAAATAATCTAGGAAATAGAAGCTAAATGGTTGTGATAGAAGTGTCACATTAGAATACAGTTGGCCAAACACGCCGATAATGCTGAGATCAGGTGGCAGTCCATTGTGTATGGGGACATCCCGAAACTCCACCAACAGATGATGGCAGGCAAGAGGATCCAGACTGATGAATTAAGTTGCCAGATCCTTTTATTCGGCGCTAACCCTTCGCCACAGGAGTCCTACAGTAGCTCTCTCGTAGAGAACACAGGAGCCCTCGGCCAAGCCGAGTGTCTGTATATGGGGTCTCCAAGAGAAATAGTTGTAGGGTAGACCGGACGATCTTTCAGTTGATGGCTATATAATATGTAGAGGGGCCTTCAGTTTTAATAAACATGATTCAATGTTGTTTTCAACGGCTTTTGCCCATATCATGGTTTTATTCTGTATTCACCCTAACCGTAACTACAATGTCATATCTGGCCTGTATAGGCTGGGCTCACACATTGTATATTTAGTGCGGATTTTAAGAACACAAAATCCACAACATTTTACAGTATCAGCAAAGTGGATGAGTGTTATCTTAATTTCATCCACATGCTGCTTTTTTTTGGTGTGAAATTTGCCAAGAAATTTGCTTTTATTGTGGTTGTTATATCTGTAGCTTTTCTGTACCTGTTATGGATAAGCACTTTCTTGGTTTGACTTTTACCCGTTCATTTCTATTTGGATCTTAAATCTCCAAGTTACCACTAAAAACAGATGAATTAGTGTAGAAAATATTCATTCTGTATTTTATTGGTGCCCTAAAATTGGTTAGTACCATTTACCAACCTCTAAAATGGGATCTTCTAAAGACGCCTGTCTGACAGTGACTAAAAATGCCATTTTTTTAAGGCAAAAAATGCCATTAAATTCACACATTTTGTTAAGTGTATAAGTGAAATCTAAATTTCCGACATTTCTCCATCTTCTCACAGCTTTCCCATCCTAACACTGTGGAAGGTTTAGTTCTCGTTAACATTGATCCAAATGCCAAAGGCTGGATGGACTGGGCAGCACATAAGGTAAAGCAAGACTCGAGATTTTCACAACCTACTGGGAGGATTTACCATTTCTGGCCTTTTTATATGCCAGCTTTAAAGGGGATATTCTCAACTTTGGGAGTTAACCCCTGTCCACTGGATAGGGATAACTTATCGATCTCTGGGGATCTAACTTCTGGGACCCTCACCAATCCCAAGAACTGGTATGAATGGAGAAGCAGTTGATCATGTACACTGCTGTGCTATTCTTTCTAAATGGGTGTGCCGACAACCAGCCAAGCGCGGTGCTCAGGTGTCTATGGTGGTCTCTTTAAGAATGACTGTGATCAACGACCGCTCCATTCACACGGAGCTCCTTGGGGACTCAGGTTGTCTCATCGGTCAGAAAATTATCCTCCCTCTATGTGATAGGGTATGACTTCCAAATTTGAGAATTCCCCTTTTAAACAGAAATCCTCTGTAGCATCAGCACGATTCTAGGGGTGTGCACCAAATTTTGCTAATTTTTCTTCGAGAACAATGCCGCAAATAGATTAATAAAACTCGCCCAATGTCTGTTGTAGCGCTGCATTGCTCATGTTGTTTTTTTGAGGAAGGTTGTGTATATCTTTAAGCATAGTACTTTGCACTTTGGGTACGTTCCCTGCCTCTGCCAAGTCAGACGGTCACGGGTTTTATTTAGATATAGATGAAACTGATCACACCGTGATGTGGCTTTCTCCTCTCCAGCTTACAGGCCTCACTTCATCCATCCCGGAAATGATTTTGTCACATCTCTTCAGCCCAGTAAGTGAACCCACAGAAATTGAAGTAAGATAAATAGCGACCTGGATACAGTTCTTACTTTTCTTGGATATGTTTGTGTAGGAGGACATTTCTGGAAACTCCGATATTGTGCGTCAGTACAAAACCGCCATTTTAAACTCTCCTATCGTTGGCAACAACCACCTGTACTGGAACAGCTACAACAGGTAAGCCTATTGGTGCCATGGTGGGTTTCATCGTGGTACTGCTAGATTTTAAGGTTCCGATTACTTTTGCATCCCACTATTTGACCAACAAGGTTGTTCTAGTTTGTTACCATCTGTTCTTTTGCCTGTCCAAAACACAATGTGTCCCCCATCGGCAAATATGTCCTAAACTCTAGCTGACAGTTTCTAAGTTACATGGGAATTTTTGCATGGGAAATATGGAAAAGTTATTTCCAGCAATCGATGACTAATAGAAGAGTAACTCTGGGTTATGTAAATGTTCTATTGTAGGAAAAGATCTTTGTGACGTGGACAATACAGACAAACAGCCCCCGATATCTTCTATATGCAGTATATATATTGTAAAAATACTCTTCACTGTATATGCATTATTTTTTTTTACATTAATAAAACTTTAAAACTCAATGTTATTGTTTATTTTCCTGCAGTCGCCGAGATTTGAACCTGGAACGTGGAGGCGATGTCACTTTGAAGTAAGAAGTCAGAGATTATTATCTTATACCCCACTATAGGCCCATTTATCTGGTGGGGGAGGGGAATGAACATCTGAATGCCAATTTGTGTAAATGTTCGTTCCCAATCATTACCTGGTGTAAACTTGTCTGGCAATGAAACCACAAATGAGAAAACTCTCTCTTTGGTCAATGATCGTATCTCCTATGTGGACGTCGTGTAAACATGAATGTGCTGCCAATTATAACGTGACGTGTTCTTTATTAATTATTGTGTGAACGATCGTTTGTATAAAAATCCTAAAATAATTGTAGCATGTTAACAGAACTAAACGAGCTCAAATCAGTTTTCGATGAGCCGGTAGATATCTGCTCAAATAAATAAGCTTTTAGCTAAAAGTATTCTTCTTTTACCTGGTGGTAACAAGTAGAGTCAACAAGGTTTCGATCCAGCGATCCCGTAGATGAAAAAATTATATCTTATTAAAAAAATAATAATAAAAAAAATCATCTGAAAAGGTGACGCGTTTCAAGTCACATGGTTTCTGGCTATGATTAAGCACTCGTGGTTTGAAACGTGTCACCTTTTAATGTAATTCTATTATCGTCTCTCCTTTCCCATTTTTCCCTCTTTTTTTTGCTTTTTTTTTTTTGTTGTTGTTGTCAATATGGTTTTTAATTATTTTTAAAATGAAGATGCAACAGGATTACTGGATGGAAACCTTATCAACTATACTCTGTTCCTACATGGAATCCAGCTGGGATTCCTCATGCATTCATCCCTTTAAAATGAATAATGGGATCTGAACCCTTGGTGAACTGATAAGTTCTTTCTTGCTTTTTCGATGTCCTAACTTTCTTACCACTTTTCATTTGTAGGTGCCCTGTAATGTTGGTAGTTGGTGACCAAGCTCCTCATGAGGATGCAGTGGTAAGGATGAATGCATTTATGCTACTGGATGGATATCTTTTGGGGGCTGAATCTTCTATTCTGACCCCTGTTGTGCCCCTATAGGTGGAATGCAACTCAAAACTGGACCCAACTCAGACTTCATTCTTGAAGGTAAGTTAGAAAAGAAGTTGGATAGCCCAGCACTGGTGATATCACAGAGGTAGCAATGTAGACAGGTCAGTTATATGGCTGAGAGCTACTGAGCGCGGCATGGACCCGTCCTACTGTACACACAGGCTGGCATTCCGTGCCGATCGACCCTGTAAAAACCCACAAGGTTAAAGCGTTGGAATATGATCTGTCAATTCACCGACTGAATAAATAAGCACACTGCAACATCACACGAAGAGACTTGTTTATTGAGAACAATTGGTGAACGTTTTACATATGGCTGAAAAGTGAGTATTTAGCTTGGATGTTTAAAGGGAATTTGTCGCCAGGTATTTGCTACCTAATCCGAGAGCAGCCTAATGTACAGAGACGAGACGTTGATTCCTGCGACTGGGCTGAGAATAGTAGTTTCGATAAAATCTTTGTTTCATCAATAATAGATTATCACTAGTAAACCTGCTGCCTTGTAGGCCTCCATATACAAGAGCTCTGTATAACCCCACCCCCTCCACTGATTGGCAGCTCTCTGCCTACGCACAGTGAACACAGAAAGCTGCCAATCAGTGGTGTGGGCGGGGTTCTACAGAGCTCAGCATTCAGAGAAGTGCTAGCTCTCCAGCAAATAAAACTGCGATTTTTATCAAAACTGCAGCAAGCAGCTCAGTAAGTGACACATTGCTGAAATCAGAATCTGTGCTCCTACATCATGGTGCTATCAGATGGGCAAGCTTAAACCTGGTGACAGATTTCTTTTAAACCCTGAGAGGACAGGATATAATATCCTGTCAATAATGCTTGAGTGCATACTTTTATATTTATGGTGTAAGGTACTGGGCCCTTTAATGCGCCTCCAAATGACACAACTCTTCCAGCTTTTCTACATGGTCAGCTTTCACATGAGGTTATATTTAGTTCCTGTCGGACTGGGTAGGCCCGCTTGGCAGGTAGGAATACTCATGCTGCCAACAGTAAGCACAGAAGTACAGTTTTGGGATAGTTGATGGTTTGGGAGACCATGAAACTAAACTTGAGACTGAAACACATTTAACTTTATTTTTTTCTCAGATGGCAGACTCTGGCGGACAGCCACAGATAACACAGGTAAAACACCTCAATGTTACCAAAGAACAAACTAACCAAAAAACAATGATTTAATATAGAAGCACTTGGAATTTGCCAAGCAAGTTAGGGCATGATGTGTCCCCAGCCTGAGACATGCCTATATGAGCAAGTATTACCATTTTTTCTAAATGGACACTTGGCAATATTTGGGTACAGTTAGCCCCACAGCTAGTCCACAATATGGTACATGTTGATATATTGTAATAAAATATATATATATATGTGTGTGTATATATATATATATATATATATATATATATATACACTCACTGGCCACTTTATTAGGTACACCTGTCCAACTTCTTGTTAACACTTAATTTCTAATCAGCCAATCACATGGCGGCAACTCAGTGCATTTAGGCATGTAGACATGGTCAAGACAATCTCCTGCAGTTCAAACCGAGCATCAGTATGGGGAAGAAAGGTGATTTGAGTGCCTTTGAACGTGGCATGGTTGTTGGTGCCAGAAGGGCTGGTCTGAGTATTTCAGAAACTGCTGATCTACTGGGATTTTCACGCACAACCATCTCTAGGGTTTACAGAGAATGGTCCGAAAAAGAAAAAAAATCCAGTGAGCGGCAGTTCTGTGGGCGGAAATGCCTTGTTGATGCCAGAGGTCAGAGGAGAATGGGCAGACTGGTTCGAATAGCTGATAGAAAGGCAACAGTGACTCAAATCGCCACCCGTTACAACCAAGGTAGGCCTAAGAGCATCTCTGAACGCACAGTGCGTCCAACTTTGAGGCAGATGGGCTACAGCAGCAGAAGACCACACCGGGTACCACTCCTTTCAGCTAAGAACAGGAAACTGAGGCTACAATTTGTACAAGCTCATCGAAATTGGACAGTAGAAGATTGGAAAAACGTTGCTTGGTCTGATGAGTCTCGATTTCTGCTGCGACATTCAGATGGTAGGGTCAGAATTTGGCGTAAACAACATGAAAGCATGGATCCATCCTGCCTTGTATGGAGCATCTTTGGGATGTGCAGCCGACAAATCTGCGGCAACTGTGTGATGCCATCATGTCAATATGGACCAAAATCTCTGAGGAATGCTTCCAGCACCTTGTTGAATCTATGCCACGAAGAATTGAGGCAGTTCTGAAGGCAAAAGGGGGTCCAACCCGTTACTAGCATGGTGTACCTAATAAAGTGGCCGGTGAGTGTGTATATATATATATATATATATATATATATATATATATATTACAATTTATTTTCTGCACGTGAGTTTCTGTTAACATGATCCAGAGAGACGCTATATAGCAGCCACATGCATCATAGGCAGCAATAGGCATGTTCTGATTTAAAGAATTCTACAGCAGCGTTTTCTAGGCATGCTCTGTCACTTGTGTAGGGTTCATTGCACTAGCGTTTATATGGTGTTATCTACTGTATATAGAGGTGTTATCTGTCATTAAACCCGCTGTGATGATAATCTGATGACTACTAATCTCTCTGGATTAGAAACTATAACACTAATATAAAGCCAGAATAGTTGTCTGTTTGTTTTTTTAATATAAATATTGATATGGTAAATTAAAAAAAAATACGTAAATTAAAAAACAACAATTTAACCTAAAAGTGCCATTTTCTGCTGCTTTCTCCTTATTGTACATACTTGTATATTCCATGTATTTGTCACTCATTCAGCTTCACTATTCTTTTCAATAAAGCCATCACAAGGGTAATACAAATTCGTACGAAAGACGATTCTTTTCTCATTGGCTAATACTTCCTAATGACGCTCTGACTTTTCATTATTCTTTCCTGTTGTAGCCTGGAAAACTGGCTGAGGCTTTCAAGTACTTTGTCCAGGGAATGGGCTACAGTAAGTACTGACCTTTCTATTCTCCACACCGTCCACATTGGTTTTATCATCTAACGTCGGAGCTTACAGCTGTCCTCTTATAATGGCGGCTTTAGAAGCAATTGTATGTTCTGCAGACTTAGCAGCTAAGCCGCGTTGCAGGACAGATGTTGGGCTATTCCGGCTTCAGGCGAGGTTTAATTACTCATACATATAAATGGCTCGCTCAAATACAACATAATGCTTGGCTGCAGTCCTCCAGATGAAATATAAGGGTTTAGATCTTGAAGCAGTGCATAACCTAGAATGCTGAGATGAAAGCTTCTTCTCCACCTACATGAATTCTGCACCTACATAACGGGGGCATGACCACATTGGCTAATCCCCGTAGTATGTAGCCACACAGATACCTACAAATACAGCATAAGAGAATACCAAAAATAATGAATCTTTATTTTTTATTACATAGTAAAAAAAAAAATATGTTCGAGTCCCCGTAGCTGCATGTCTCGCCGATGTTCGACAGCCACAACACATGCCGGGATTACCTAACAAAGAAGGCAATCCATGGAAGTGTTACGGTTGTGTAACATCCACGAGACATTCAGCCGCAGGGACTCGGACATATTTTTCAAGCACGCTGAAGACAATCTGTTCGCACCCGAGCATGCTCAGATAACACCTCATCTGAGCACGTTCGCCAAACACTAATAGTAATACTACTAAACACAGTTAACCCCATTCACGACCAGAGGTATTTACATTTTTCGCGTTTTCGTTTTTTGCTCCCCTTCTTCCCAGAGCCATAACTTTCTTATTTTTTGGTCAATGTGGCCATGTGAGGGCTTGTTTTTTTGCGGGATGAGTTGTACTTTTGAACAACACAATTGGTTTTAATGTATCGTGTACTGGAAAACAGGAAACAAATTCCAAATGCGGTGAAATTGCAAAAAAAGTGCTATTCCACAGTTGGTGGTTTTTTTTTTGTTTTGTTTTTTTTTACTATGTTGACTAAGCACTAAAACTGACGTGCCTTCAGGATTCTCCAGGTCATTACGAGTTCATGGACCTAAAACATGTCTAGGTTCTTTTTTATTTAAGTGGTAAAAAAAAAAAGGTGCCATTTTCCAAGACCTGTAGCGTCTCCATTTTTTGTGATCTCGGGTTGGGTGACATCTTAATTTTTGCGCGTCGAGCTGCCATTTTATAGATACCATTTTGGTTTAGATACAATCTTTTGATCGCCTGTTATTGCTTTTTATTACAATGTAGAGGCGACAAAAAAAAACGTAATTCTGACGTTTTAAATTTTATTCTCGTTACGCTGTTTAGCGATTGGGTTAATTCTTTTTTTTTAGATTGATGGATCAGGTGATTCTGAGCACAGCAATACCAAATATGTGTTTTTTTTATTATTATTGTTTTATTTTGAATGGGGGGGTCATTTAAACTTTTTAGATTTTTTTTTTATTTTTTTAATATTTTTAAAAACTTTTTTTTTTTTTTTTTTTTTTTACTCTTTGCATGATTCAATAGTCTCCATGGGAGGCTAGAAGCTGCAGTTGTCTGCTCGCCTCTGCTACACACAGGTGATGATCAGATCGCTTGCTATGACAACCATAGAGGCCTGCTGGAGACCTCTGGTTGTCATGCCAGCCCATCGGTGACCCGCAATCATGTGACCGGATCACTGATGGGCGTGATTAGTGATGCGCTTCCGGTAAGCACAAGTTAAATGCTGCTGTTAGAAATTGGCAGCGGCATTTAACTAGTTAACAGCAGCGGGTGGATCACGATTCCACCCATGGCTGTTGTGGGCACCTGTCAGCTGTATATATCAGCTGTCATGTGTCCAGAAAAGATGCGGGCTCAGTTCCGGAGCCCACACCAAACAGGAAGAGTCTGACATCGGCGTACTATTACGCCCGATGTCGAAAAGGGGTTAAAAGATAGATGTGGTAGGATCAGTAATTCTTTAAACACAACATATTATATTCTAAGAGCACATAGCACCAGAAACACGATACTTGGCATAAATTGCCAGCAAATGGTAAAAGCTGTGGATCATAAGTAAATAATCAAAAGCAGCTCAGAATAAATCAATATAAATACATAAACTAGTAAGATAAAACCTACGTAGTTACCGACAAACACGGCAGCCGTAGCCCCGATTGTTTGCGTTGGTCGGTATTTACATTACTATTACTTATGAGTCACAGCTTTTAGCATTTGTTTAGTATGGTGTTTCTGGGGCTATGAACACTTAGAATATAGTATGCAATGTTTGACTACTAATCATATCATATCCGCTTTCTTGTAAGCAGTCTTCCTTTTAATCCCTTCACGACCTTGGCATTTTCCGTTTTTGCGTTTTTGTTCTTTGCTCCCCTTCTTCCCAGAGCCATAACTTTTTTTTTTTATTTTTCCTTCAATATGGCCATGTGAGGGCTTGTTTGTGTAATGAGTCGTACTGTTGAAGACCCCATTGATTTTACCATATCGTCTACTGGAAAATGGGGGAAAAAAAATCTAAGTGCGGTGAAATTGCAAAAAAAGTTCAATTCCACAATTTTTTTTTTTTTTTTGCCATGTTCATTAAATGCTAAAATTGACCTGCTATTATGATTCTCCAGGCAATTACGAGATCACAGATACCAAACATGTCTAAGTTCCTTTTTTTAAAATTTTAAGTGGTAAAAAAAGAATAAGGTTAGGTGTGAGGGCTTATTTTTTAGCGTGTCAAGCCAACATCTTTATAGATACCATTTTGAGGTAGCTACAATCAATGTTTTGATTGCCTGTTAATGCAATGTTGTGGCGACCAAAAAAGCGTAATTCTAGCGGTTTGATTTTTTTTCGTTACGCCTTTTAACGATCGGATTAATTATTTTTATATTTTGATATATTGGGTGATTCTGAACACGGCAATTCCAAATATGTGTATTTTTTTATATTTTTTTGTTGTTGTTTTATTTTGGGACAAAAGAGGTGATTTGAATTTTATATATATATATTTTTTTAATATTTTTTAAAACTTTTTTTACGCTTTTTACTTGCTTCAATAGTCCCCTTAGGAGACTTGAAGCTGCAAAATTATGATCAATTGTGTTACACATAGCAGGGCACCAGACCTGCTCTCTGTAGCATAATTGATCATCTGCTATGGGGCGGCGCCCACAGCAGATCAGCACTGACAATCACAGGGGTCTCCTGCAGTCATAGCAACCCATCAGCCCCCCCACGATCATGTGACAGGAACGCCGATTGGCGGGATTAGTGACGTTCTTCCGTCTAGAGAGGCTCATGTAGGTCATGGTACCACGTTTAAGCTACGCAGACTGCTCACAGTTGGATGAACAAGATGTGGCCTGGCATTGGTGTATCCTAAAACAAAATTACTGTAATGCCATGCTGTTAGTGTACCTGGACAAGGACATGGGGGAGTCCAGCTACCATGCATTATGCCACCCTCACCGTAATCCCGGGAGTGGCCCAGTGTGACGGTCTCCTGTGAAGGCTATAATTATGCAGAGCAAGACTGCAATGGAGGCTGGAAAGGATGTCTATCCTCTTCATTGATGGCTCCCACTTTTGTTTTTGGACACGATGACCGCCAGAGATTGGTTTGGATATCATGTTTGCAATGCTATGTAAATGTCTTCACGAGGGAAACCACAAGGCCTACTCTCGGGATAATGTTGTTGTTGTTGTTGTGTGGCATAATGTACAGTAGCCGGACTCCTCTAGCCTTCCTTCCAGATACACTAAAAGCTTGCTTGGGTTATGGAACCAGTATTCAGCCATTACTGCGATGTGTTTCATGGCTGGTATTTCAACATGACAGCACCATGACTGGTATTTCAACATGACAGCACCATGACATATTGCTCCTGCAACTTTGAGCAGCCTGCATGGCCTAAACGTTCACCATGGCCTGCAATGTCTTCAGTCTTGAGTCCTATCAAGCACATCTAGGGCGTCATTGGTCTGCAATTGCAAAGCAAGCTGCCAGCATTGAATCTTGATGATTTACGTGGCCAAGTGCATTCAACGTGGCAGAACATGCCTCAGAGAACCATTAATAACCTCATTCATGACATGACAAGGCATGTGAGTGCTTGTGCTTGTATTTCTGCGCTTGGCGTTCATACTCATTAGTAAATAAATCAAGATGTTTTGAAATTTGTTTTCATTTTTTTTTCTTCCTATATGGATCACTAACATGTCTATCCATTCTGTGATTTCCATAATTCCATGACTTTTCCTTCTTGGTGTTGTAGTTGGTGGACTGTAATATCAATAAGGATGTAGTATTTTTGGTATTCAGCTCTGCTGTGCATATTTGTCGGTGTTACTTTTAGGCTGTGTGCACACGTAGCAGATTTTTTACGTTTTTTTTCGCGGTTTTTCACTATAAAAACGCTATAAAACCGCGAAAAAAACGCTAACATTAAGCATCCTATGTAACAGATTGCAATCCGCATTTTTTGTGCACATGCTGCATCTTTTTCCTGAGCGGAATCGCAATCCAGAAAAAAACGCAGCATGTTCATTAAAATTGCGGAATCGCGGCAATTCTGCACACATAGGAGTGCATTGATCTACTTACTTCCCGCACGGGGCTGTGCACACCATGCGGGAAGTAAGCAGATCAACTGCGGTTGGTACCCAGGGTGGAGGAGAGGAGACTCTCCTCCACGGACTGGGCACCATATAAGTGGTAAAAAAAAAAAGAATTAAAATAAAAAATAGCGATATACTCACCTTCTGGCGGCCCGACCTTCTCAGAGGCTTCCAAGGTGTGTGTGAAGGACCTGCGATGACGTTGCGGTCACATGACCATCGCGGTCACGTGACCGCTACGTCAATGGAAGGTCCTGAACTCACAGCATTAGGAACGGATGCCTGCAGGTGAGTATAACCTTTTTTTTTTATTATTATTATTATTTTTAACATTCTATCTTTTACTATAGATGCTGCATAAGCAGCATCTATAGTAAAAAGTTGGTCACACTTGTCAAACACTATGTTTGACAAGTGTGACCAACCTGTCAAACAGTTTGCCAAGCGATGCTACAGATCGCTTGGAAAACGCTAGCACTCTGCAGGCTAATTATGCTTGCAAAACGCTAGTTTTCTGCGGGTATATGCATGCAAATTCTGCATGCGATATACCCGCGGCAGGAGGCGCAGAATTGCCGCGGAAATTTCCGCTGCAATTCTGCTACGTGTGAACTCAGCCTTACGCTTCTTTTTGAGGACCTCTCAGGGAAACCTTTTTGCCAATCTTGTATTGTCTTAACAGATGAATGTGCATTGTTTTCTTCTTTGCTAAATTTTCTCTTGTGGCTAATCCTGCTTTGGTTTAATGGAGGACAAAAATCCTATTGATTTTCCTTTCTGACTTTTAATAAAGCACGACTACCTGCTGTAGTGTTTATAGTTCTGCCTAGCTTACAAGGTATGGGCAGGTATTTTGGCTGAGCTGCTATTTTTCAGTTCCCAAAACTATAAGCTCAGGGTCCCTTTATGTAGACAGTGCTCTAATCTGTTCATGAGACCTCATCTAAAAAAAAGTTTGAGTCTTCTATACTCTAGTCTAGAAAAAAAAAAGCTGGGGGGGACTCACCAGTTTTTAGTCAGTTATCTTCAGACGAATAGTCATTGATTAGAGCAGCAGGGAGCATATGTGGGTTGTAAATATCATTTGTGGGAAAACCTTGAGGGTATGTGCACACGTCAGGATTTCTTGCAGAAATTTTCCTGACAAAAAAACGGAAATTTCTGCCAGAAATCCGCATGCGTTTTTTTCGTGTTTTTTGACGCGTTTTTTGTGCGTTTTTCCCAGATGCATAGAAATGCGGGAAAAACGCAGAAAAAACGCAAAATTAATGAACATGCTCAGTTTTTTACCGCGATGCGTTTTTTTCGCGGAAAAAAACGCATCCATGTGCACAAAACATGCAGAATGCATTCTAAATGATAGGATGCATAATGTATGCGGTTTTAATGAGTTTTTATAGCGTTTTTATCACGAAAAAACGCGAAAAAACCTGAACGTGTGCACATGGCCTTAGGATTTGCTACTAAAATAACAAAGCCATAGACATGTTAGATATCTTCTATACAAAAGATATTGATCTTTTTTCAGAAGTGCGGATGTTTTATCCCAAGTCTGACGACAACTGAGACTAAGGTCACTATTGGTCTTTCTCCATGAAGTCACATTTCAGGCCCATTCCTTACTGGTGTTCTCCATAGTTCCTGTAGTTTTCATTTGTCTTGCTATTTCTTCTCCTCAGTCCCCCACATTCTGGATAAGAGGCGCAGTATGGGGTGAAGTATCTTTTGAAGAACTTATCAATCCCCCATCCTCCTTCACTGCTCTTGGTCCTTGCACCCTTTCTGCCTCTTCTCACCCAGCTTTTGTCCAGGTGCTTAGGCATGAGACACTCACCTCACCTTTTGTGTGCTTACTATGTTCTTTTTCTATCTTGTGTGATCTTACACCTATACCTAGCTATAATGCCTTTTGGGTCAGACGAGCTGACCTCATTGCAGCTTGTTTAGACAACGGAGGAGTTCTTATGATCCTGTGACCTTTCACCTGTTACCTATAAGCATGGCTAGCCTACAGCTGACCTGTAGTTTTCAAGATCCCACAGCTACACCACATGTCATGTTAGTTTTGTCACTGTGATGTCACCTATTTCTGGAAATGCTTAATCTGTTTTATTAGTTAAGTTGAGGGACTCACAAAGACCACGGTATCACAGACCTTATTCCTTCACATTTAGCAGAATTGTGTCCACAATTTAGATACATGAAGTGGTGGTGGTCAAGTTTTCAGGAGGAACCTCAAGCGAAGATCCCAGGCTGCTCATCAGTCCATTCTTTCTCTCATAATCTTTTTTTGTTGTTTTTCTTTCTTTTTTTCTTTCATTGCAGTGGCATCTTCTTGCATGACTCGTCTGTCTCGCTCGCGCACCGCCTCTCTATCCAGCGAGGGGAATCGGTCACGCTCTCGTACCCTGTCGCAGAGCAGCGAGTCGGGGGGAGGACCACCAGGAACATTCACGGAGGTGACCTGCTGAGAAGCCGTGATGCTGGGGACATGTGATCACCACTCTGTTTAAGGGGAAGGCATTTTAGCAGAGCTAATTATGCTAATTAGAAAACTAAAAAACAAACCCAGACTTCACATGAGAGATAACAAGATGTCTGTACCTGTCTTTCCTTCTCTCCTATCTCCAGATTTTTATGACCCTTTTTTTCTGATCACTTTGCCTTTCTTGTTTTATACTGTACTTACGGTTCCTATACTCGTGTAAGAGATTTGCAGGGTTTGCTTAACTCGGAGTAGCATACAGCAGAATAGATTAACCTGAGATCACAAACGATATGTAGTTATCTAATATTTCTCTTTCTTCAGTGTCTTCTGTAATTTAGTTTTTTTTTTCTTTTTCCCTTGACCTTTCATTATTTTGATCTTCTCCAAAGCCAGGCAGACACAGTTCTTTACAGCTCCACCTCCATGTATCTCTAACTCATTGTATTACCCTAACAAGCCCTCCCTGGCACATAATAAGTTATAATGTGGGGTAACGTCCTCTCCTAGCATTATGCCCAAAAGAAATTGAAGGGGGGGGGGAACTTGCGGGGAAAGTTCTCAAAGGTCCAACCACTGGAATACTTATCATTTTTGAGGTCACTGTAAAGAATGCAGCACAATGGAGAATAGCGCAAAAGTATAAGATTGCTACTAAGAAGCTCATAGCTGCTGTCTTTAAGTAAACTCTGCTTCCTTTTAAATGCTTTACCTTGCAGTAGTAGTGTTTGATGCCTTTTTATACTTTGCCATAACTCTTCCCCGCTGCCACTTGCTCAGGGTTGCTTCCGTGAGTCTTAGGGGGAGATATTACTATACTAGTATTTTGCTTTTTAAGTTGTAAAAACATGTAGATACAGCACAGGGTAGATGCATTTTTTTTTTCTTTTTTAAATTTGTAGATTGGTTGGGGGACATGTATAGTTAGAAAATTACGTGTCACGTACTTTCATCCTAGTTCAAAATGGCATCCAACCAGTAATGGCCCCATTGTAGATACAAGCTGGTGGTGTCACATTTCTTTTAACGCTTAGATGTACGAGCAATGAAACTTAATTGTCAGTGTAGAATTGGATCCGGGATAATACTTGGGGCATTTATAATATATCCACTTATCAGCTACTCTCCCCTGATACATACCTGTTCAATACATTAATTCCTTTAAAGGGTACAGTTGATTTTTACATATTAATTTCCATCGCGTTTCTTAAATGATGCCTTCGTCAAGACCATGGACAGCTCGGAAGGACTAGTGCCAATTTCAGAACATGACTTCAAGAAAACAATCAGTGTTGTACCATGATCATCGTGCCAACCGCACACTAGCTCTCACTAATTTCTCAGAAAACATAAAAGTATAATATATACACTGATTTTAAGACTTTTGCCATAAACGTTATCTATATGCTTCATTGAAAGGCAGAAGCTACATTATCAGCTATTACTAAACTAAAACCCAATTGCTTATCGATGACGCTTGACTATGAATTTGTGGAGCAAAGAGTGGGAACTGAAAATCTTTGCTTCTGTTACTAAATGAGATGCTGAATTTTAACCGTACCGAGTGCTGAATGCCAGCCGGGTTGTGGTTTTCTTGCACCCAATGTTGTTCTCTACTCATTATAGTGAGTTCTGAACTCTATACATTGTAGTGTTAAAGGGATCTGGTGGTAACAATGTCTGCAAAGAGTAAGGTTAGCCATCATTTTAAGCACTAAACCCAGCCAGTATGCCAGGTCTTAAAATGTCTGTCCTAAGCTGGTCATACAAAGTAGATAGCTGTCAGTGGATCACCAGACAATCTGTCCTCCAACCTCCAACACTTGCATTTGTGGAAACACGGATCAGGCGTGTTGGATGTCAACATGCACAATCTTTTTTTATCCTGGGATGTAAATGGCATTAGATGTATTCAGCCATCTATTATTCCCTCTTGCATTGGTAATAAACTTGAACACCAACACAAGCATGTATGTTGGAGGTAGCCGACAGCTATCTGAAGTGGATGGCTGGCTTAACCCCTTTTTCTTTAAGGAAATATCACACTAGACAAA
The DNA here is from genome assembly GCF_051348905.1 of Ranitomeya variabilis. Taxonomy (NCBI): domain Eukaryota; kingdom Metazoa; phylum Chordata; class Amphibia; order Anura; family Dendrobatidae; genus Ranitomeya; species Ranitomeya variabilis. Next base: position 317,120,128 of record NC_135232.1, on the reverse strand, counting down.
CGGCAAATCTGAATAAATGCGTGGATCGACCTAGACTTTAGTAGTTTTGAGATTTTGCTTAATGATGTAGTAGTCATCCACCATAAAGGCATACCCCTGTTTGCTATGTGGAGGGAAAAACCCGGATTGATTTGCTGCCCCCATGCAAATATATACGGTATATGTGTATATATATATATATATATATATATATATATATATATATATATATATATATATATATATATATATATATATATATATATATATATATATATATATATATATATATATACATATATATATATATATATATATATATATATATATATATATATATATATATACACATATAAATATAGGGTTGACATTTTGTGACTCTGACCCTACTAAAAGTCGACTTTTTCAAGTTTGTATAGAGAAAGGCGCTACATCAGTTTCAGTCTCTATGTTTTGAAGGGTTGCTGTATAGAAGGGGGCATTCTGTATAGGATTCATTTTGTTGTATTCTTATATTTTTCTGTTTTTAGTTTTTTTCCTCACACTGTAAAATAAAATATTAATGAAACGTCTTGTACCATCATTTATAATGTTTTATTGAAGCAATTATGAATAGGTGCGGCAGGGATTGGACACTTTTGGCCTTTCCTTTTTACATTCTGATTTGAGTCATTTGAGTGATGTCTTTTTGGATCTTAAACTCTCTTGAACCATATAAATTACAGACATTGTTCTTCTAGAAATGATCTCTTATAGTAGCCATACACTTTCAATGGTTGTCCCATCTAATCATACAATACCCCCCATATACGTTGTGAGGCAGTGAGGGGGATCTATGCGAGGATCGATGTGTATCCCACAGGATGCTCATAGAAGCGTGTTAAACCCGCTGGAGTGCATTGCAGTCACAGATATAGCTGTGGCTGCAGTGGACAATAAAAGTAAGTGTGGACCTGGTCAAGTTATTTGACAAAGGCAATATCAAAGGGAACCTGTCACCCCCAAAATCGAAAATGAGCTAAACTCACCGGCATCAGGGGCTTAGCTACAGCATTCTGTAATGCTGTAGATAAGCCCCTGATGTATCCTGAAAGATGAGGAAAAGAGGTTAGATTATACTCACCCAGGGGCGGTCCTGCTGGGGTCTGGGTCCGATGGGCATCGCGGTCCAGTCCAGAGCCTCCTATTTTCATAGAATGACGTCCTCTTCTTGTCTTCACACTGCGGCTCCGGCGTAGGCGCACTTTGTCTGACCTGTTGAGGGCAGAGCAAAGTACTGCAGTGCGCAGGTGCCGGGCCTCTCTGACCTTTCCCGGCACCTGCGCACTGCAGTACTTTGCTCTGCCCTCAACAGGGCAGACAAAGTACGCCTGCGCCGGAGCTGCAGCGTGAATAAGAGAAGAGGACGACATTGTAAGAAGATGGGAGGTCCCGGACCAGACCCCATCGAACCCGGACCGCCCCTGGGTGAGTATAATCTAACCTCTTTTTCTCATCTTTCAGGATACATCGGGGGCTTATCTACAGCATTACAGAATGCTGTAGATAAGCCCCTGATGCTGGTGGGCTTAGCTCACCTTTGATTTTGGGGGTGACAGGTTCCCTTTAAGGAAAACCCATTAAGGGCTTTTATTTTTGGAGTTGACTACAGGATGGTAGTGGGTCGGTCCGCTCCCTCCAGACCGGGTTTTACAAGTGGCCCATGGCCACAGATTCCAGTTAAAAACCCTGCAGCAAAGGGTTGGGTGTGTCAGAGTTTTGTTTGCAAATTGCAGAGCAGGTGGCTCTGCAACATGCAGCTTACATGTGCAGTAACACAGAGCCAAGAGCAGCGAAAAGCCTGCCACCCCTCAGCGTGACATGGTGTTGCAGTCACCCTCGGCAACCTGTCTCGGATACGGACTGTGAGACGTCCAGCTGCGATCCAGAGGATACCGTGTGCTGTTCAGTTTGTCAGTTTCTTTGAACATTAAAAGACATTTGCTTTGAACTTTCCTGTCTGTCACACTGCATCGACCCCGCTGCACTACAACGTGTATTGTCAGCTCGTGTATCTGTTTTTTAAGAGGAACAAAGGGGGAGGTAAGTCTTTATCGTAAATTTGCACATGGGCCACAGTAAGCTATGACAATCAGGCAGGTAAAATCTATGCTGCCACAGTAAGCTACGACAGGCAGTAAAATCTCTGTTGCCACAGTAAACCAAGACAGGCAGTAAAATCTGTCGCCACAGTAAACCAAGACAGGCAAGTAAAATCTCTGTTGCCACAGTAAACCAAGACAGGCAAGTAAAATCCAGTCATCACAGTAAGCTACGACAATCAGTCAGTTAAAATCTGTCGATGTGCAGTTTTATCACAAACTGTACCCCTCATTACTGTCTGCAGGGAGTGACAAGGTGGCCACTAAATGAGACTTTGTTGACAAAGTGTTTCAGTGTCACGATACAAAAAAAAATGCAATTTTGCCTTCTATCTGAGTGACCAGGTAAATTATTACTAAACTCAAAATTTAAGGCAAGTGGGCCTATGGAAAAAAAAACATGTTGATATATGGTGGACTAAGTTTCCAATTAGCTTTTTTTCTTGGGGGGGGGGGGGGGTCAAATAAGTTTGTCAATGATATTTTACTCTTACCAACATTATTGCACACTCATTAGCAGTTATGTTAAAAAATGGGTATTATCGAAAAATCATTCATGCAATCTTCAAAACATTTTAACACAGTCCTATGTTAGGGTCCCGTGCCCAAACCCCACCACGGTTGCTATAACAGAAAAAAACAACTACAGAAACATAATGATTAAATACCATGCAGTAAATAAATAGATAGCATAGTGCATGAAAATAATATAGGGTACTTGGTTAACATTTTTGATTTAAAAAAAAAAATGCAAAAGCCATCCCACCACTTCATGGTGACCGTAATTGGGACAGTCCTAACTCTAAGGCCAGGGTCACACTTGCGAGAAACTCGCACGAGTCTCGCATCTCAATACTCGGGACTGGAGTGTGCCGCTGCATGTATTTCTATGCAGCTGAGCGCTCCGGTCCGAGTGCCTACGACAGTGCCGGGTATTGAGATGCGAGACTCATTCGAGTTTCTCGCGAGTGTGACCCCGGCCTAATAAAAATCTTTGGGTGCATGTCCACGGTCCGGAAACCCGCTCCGACCAAAGCGCCACCCCCTTCTGTACGCGCGGATGTGTTCATTGTTCTTCCGGAATCGCCGCACCCTATACATAGGACTGTGTTAAGGTGTCAAGGTAAACAGACATGCTGCATTCTAAAAAGACTCGCCGCATGTCTGGAAACTCAGGGCCGCCGGATGCGTGTTCGCACACATAGTGGAGATGGGATTTCAAAAAAATCCCCTCCACTATGCGGTAACATCTGGATGCTGCCGGTTGAATGCTGTGGCTGTACGCAGCGTTCAATCTGCAGCTAATCTGGATGTAATCCGGCCCGTGGATACATACCCTTTTTCAAATGACACACACGTAGATAAGGGCTGAGAGGGACACACAGCCAATGGAGACCACATCAATAATGACTAGGTCAAAAGAAAGGCAGGTCACACCTTTATATGCACACGATGCAAACAGACAGAAAAAAAACCCAAAGGTATGAACTGGGATATAAACTGGTGTGCATGCAGGCTCACGTTCCCACTAGCCATACCAGTTTATATCCCAGTTCATACCTTTTTTTTTTTTTTTTCACAGTTGCTAAAACTCCAAAAGATAGAAGATTGATCTTCCTTTGGTTAGCTGGCCATAGACCTTTAATTCCTGTTCACACATTGCATTTTTGCCACTTTTTTTGAGGGTAAAAAACCCCGCAGTACCAGCAAAGTGAATGGGATTCCTGAAATCTACCTGTGGCGCCCCTAGGGGTATTTCCCACAAAAATAGTTATTGACACCAAATACAAATACTAAAATAGCAAGACTGCACTACCATCTCCGGCCAGAAGGGGGAGCTCCAGAGACTCCCCTTGATCTATTCTGGTCTGAGAAAAGGACTGGCAGTTGGATTGAGGAGCTGAAAGTGAGAGGTCGTATAACTGAACTCCTAACAGCCCTATAACGGATTATAGGCCCGTAATACCCATAGTAGCAAAAGAGGAATAGAGAAAAAGGACATTGTGAGAACCGGGTAGCAATAACCTCTACCCAGAATAGGCGCAGAGACGGATACCGGATCCGTGGCTATGTTCATTATATATAATACAGCAACCGGAAGGACGTGAGGTGATATCAGCTTCACTAGGGTAAGACGCAGCAACAGACACAGAGTTCAGCGGTACTCCCAGAGGGGGTAAGCCAACAAAAAAGGACTCGGGTCGTCCGTCGAACCAGAGCACAGAAGAGACAGATTGGGTCGGCAGCCAGTTCACATACAGCAGCAGGGCCATACAGAAACTGCGCATAATAAGAGGTGGAAATCCTGACAGGGTCAAAGTAATTCAGAGTTCTTATACAGACTCCGGTGACAGTATTGGTTGCAAATCCCTCTTTGTTGAAGTAAACTGGTTAAACGTTTCAGTGTCTCAGTCTTTCATTTGGACAATAGCCATCGATCCAGGATCGGGGTCATCACAGCTGAGAGGACCTGCTGCTGATCAAGTAAGTGTCTGTTCCTTCATGATACCCCTTATACTGTGCATCGCCTGAGGCCACAGCACCGGGTCAAGCCACTAGTGACATCCCCCTCAAGAGACGGACCTCATTGATCTGGTGCTGGGTACCTCGGTCTCCCGGGCGTCACAACTGGCGTCACGAACAGGATTGGGCCAGCCCGTACACCGGGTATTGTGTGCCGTAATTGGAGTCTGAAACTGAAAATTTGGATGAAAAATCTTGGAAATTGACTTTATTAAAGAAAATCCCGTTCCCCATTGAAAACTATTGAAAGTGACTTTTCTCCATTGGTTATAATGGGGTACAAATGGCCGCCATCCCCTGATGTAATCATCTCATAACCGTTAGGCACAAAACTGTTAATCGAGCTACGTCATTACCCAAGCCCCAGTCTAACTGAAAAACTTCAAAATCCACCATCACAGAGCGTGCGGCAGTTAGAGGCAGCAGGGGGCGTGTCATTGTCATCCTGCTGCACAGAGGAACGAATCTACATTATCTAGATGGAACCCCCGAGGAAGCCTAACGCGAAACGCGCGTCGGGGCCGCCGGACAACCACTGGCACTGACTTTATTGGGTAAGACAGATTCAGTCCTTTGTGTTACTTTTAAAGTGATCATACTTTTCGGCCTGATGTATCAAGTATAGGTGGCACCCATCTGCACTATATATTATATGGGAAAACTTTACTTGTCACCTCTAACTGACCTTTGTGTCTGTTATACAGATAGGTATGGTGATTTACCAGGCTTAAGTGGCACTTATCAGCACTATGCACTTTAAGGACATATTATTAATTTATGATACTTACCTGTCCTGGTTATTTATTGGCTGTTCTCTGTCCCCCTGGTGCTATTCACAGTGGCTTTTGTCCGCCATACATGAACTATTTGTGTACCCTGTATGTCTAGTTTTGTATATATTTGTTTAATAATATTTCTAATAAAGAGTTGTCACTATTTTTACCTAGTAGTTTTTGGCGTATCCTTACTCCGTGGTTTGTTGTAGGAGGTAATTAGTAGTGGAGTTCACGCCTCGTCATTTGTTTGACGTCCATGATAGGGTGCATCCCTATGATAGGTCTGCATTGATATGTATCAGTGTTATTTGTATTATCTAGATGGAAGCTGGGACCGGAGGGGTCTGGATTAACTAAGGAGGTACAGTATGTCGCAGCACGGAGACGCCGCAGCACCCGGCGACGCTAATGCAGCTGAAAGACAGAGTGTCGATAGAGAGCCTGGCAGTGCAAGGAGTGGCGCCCATCATGCCGGTGTTGATGCCATATACCCCGGGTGGCCCGTGGCTTCCAATGTATGAAGGTGAACCTAATACCCTTAACGGTTTCAGGGAAAAGATGCTGGCTCATTTTGATATGTTCCCCGTGGGTGAAGCTCAGCGTGTTAGTCTCCTGATGATGCAGTTAAGTGGCCATGCTAAGCGAGAAGTCACGGCATGGGCAACTGATCTAAAAGGTACTGTTGAACGCATATTTGCTGGATTAAAAGCTACATTTGAAACCACTACCAGCAGCAAAGCTAAAGTACGATTCTTTAATTGCAAACAAAAAGCTAATGAGGGCGTGAGAGATTTTGCCTTAAACTTGCAGGAAGCCCTTAAATCACTTACACTGGCTGAACCCATTTTTAACACAGGAGCCGATAAACTGCTAAGAGACCAATTTATTGAGGGACTCTACACCCCTTCTCACCGGGGGCATGTGAGCATGCTTGTTTTTAAGAACCCTGAATTGACATTTGCCCAATTAAAGGAGAGCGCTATACGTCTCCAGCTGGCAGAGGCACCTCGGGATCAGGATCTCACACAACCCATGGCAGATGTACTTCAGCAACATGCCAGTGACATCAGCTACGTCCGGTGCCAGTGCTAAGTCCCTGGGGCCCATTACTAATGAGGCTCTTCAGCAAAAGCTTGACTCTTTAACTGATGTTGTTGCTTCAATGGCTAAAACCATGCAGGAGATGAGAGAACCCAAGATGGAGTTGGCAAACCGTAGAGAGGATGTTCCATGGATGAGGTCCCGGAGATACCCGACATGGAGAGGACGACCCCGTGACCGCTACCAACCGGATGGACAGCCCATTTGCCGCCGTTGTCAGCAGCCAGGCCACTTTGCACGAAATTGTGATTTAAACGGGAATCCCCTGGGAATGCGGGCCGCTTCGCAGGAATGAATTTTCAAGGCCCAACACCCTGGCACGACAGGTACATCGGAGGACGACCCATCATCCCTATCGTGCTGGACGGAATTCCCCTCAACGCTTTGCTGGATACAGGTTCCCAGATTTCATCCATACCATATATCCTTTATAAGAGGTACTGGGCTGAGGTAGATATTGATAAAGGACCCTCTGATGTTGAACTAGATATATGGGCCAGTAATGGTAAGTTGGTACCGAAACTAGGATTCAGGGAGATGACCATAAAGATTGGTAAAGCAGAATTGAAGAAACAGGGTATAATTGTCGTTGATGTTGACCGACAGAACTGTGAACCAACTGTATTGATAGGAATGAATGTGTTAGAGAACTGCTTTTCCGAAGTTATCTCTGTCTTACAACAAATTGCTGAAACTGCCCGATCCTGCCAGCAGAGAGTTCTCTGGAGGAAAGTAAAAGTATTAATGTTAAGGCAACAGATAGAAGTTGCAGGTGGAGAAATCAGCAGTGTGAGGGTGAGTGATCCAACGTCTATTGTAATCCCACCAAAAACAGAAATGCTGGTATGGTGTAGAGCGGCCATTGGTACTAAAGGACGAGACTATCAAGCCTTAATAGAACCAGCGTACACCGACAGCAGGCCCACTATACTCACGGCACGAGGGGTGGTCGAGGTACACCGGGGACGGGTGCCGGTACGACTTTTGAACTGTGGAGAGGAAGAGGTCACTTTGCCAAGGTACGCTACAGTGGCAAAGTTATATACTGTTGACAACAATGCCATCACAACTGTTGAGCCCTTAGAATCGACCTGTCAGGTGGAAAATAATGGCTCAGATGGAGAATCGGAGGATTGGTGTCAACAGCTAGACGTGGGTGTAGATTCAACACCTACCCATCAAAGACAAGGGGTGTATAGATTAGTGACGGAATATGAACAGGTCTTCAGTAAACACCCATTGGACTTCGGACGGATAGAAGGGGTGGAACATACAATCCCCACCGGTGACCATCCCCCGATAAAAGAAAGATATAGACCCATACTGCCCGCTCACTATCAATGATCGAAGGACATGCTGAGAGAGATGAAACAGGCCGGGGTAATAAGAGATAGTTGTAGCCCTTGGGCGGCCCCTCTGGTGATTGTCAAAAAAAATGACGGAACCATGAGAATGTGCGTAGACTACCGGCGGATTAATAACATCACCCACAAAGACGCCTATCCCTTGCCTAGGATAGAAGAGTCCTTGACTGCTTTGAAATCTGCTAATTATTTTTCCACCTTAGACTTAACAAGCGGGTATTGGCAAGTCCCTGTGGCTGAGAGAGATAAAGAAAAAACGGCATTCACCACACCAATGGGTCTAAGCGAATTTAATCGCATGCCGTTCGGACTCTGCAACGCATCCGGTACTTTCCAGCGACTGATGGAATGTTGCCTTGGACACAAGAACTTCGAGACCGTCCTCCTGTACCTAGATGATGTGATCGTCTACTCAAAGACTTACGAACAGCACTTAACAGACCTGGCAGAGGTGTTCGAAGCCTTATCCAAGTACGGTATGAAAATCAAACCATCCAAATGTCACCTTCTCAAGCCAAAGGTACAATACTTAGGGCACTTCGTGAGTTCGGAGGGAGTAGCACCGGATCCCGAGAAAATAACTGCCATAAGGGATTGGCCAAGACCTACCAACGCAAAAGAAGTGAGGCAATTCTTGGGATTCGTGGGTTACTATCATAGATTTATGAAAGGATTTACCAAATTGGTAGCACCCTTGCAAGATGCTTTGATAGGGCAGACGAAGAAACCTTCAAACCGAAACCCTCCTTTTCAGTGGAACGACGAAAGAGAAGACTCCTTTGAACAACTAAAGAAGGCACTAACCGGAGAAGAAGTTCTGGCGTATCCAGATTACCATCAACCTTTCATCCTCTACACCGATGCCAGTAATGTGGGATTGGGAGCGGTGCTGTCACAAAAGCAAGAAGGTCGGGAGAAAGTCATCGCCTTTGCAAGTAGAAAACTCCGGCCTACTGAAAGAAATTCTGAAAATTATAGCTCCTTCAAATTGGAGCTACTGGCAGTAGTTTGGGCTGTGACTGAACGTTTCAAACATTATTTGACCGGTGCAGAATTTATTGTCTATACTGACAACAATCCATTGACCCACCTAGACACGGCTAAATTAGGTGCGTTAGAACAGCGATGGATAGCCCGGTTATCTAATTACAACTTCGTGATCAAGTATCGAGCAGGTCGCAAGAATGGAAATGCTGATGCCCTATCCCGGATGCCACACTTGAGAGATGTAGAAGAAGAAACGGGGGAGCTTGAAGAAATTGAACTACCAGCCTTTCATCAGCCCAAGGTAAAACATCATTAGTCAAATACCTATCAGAAACAACAAGAAGTGAATTTTAATCCGTTAGCACACCATAGATGGGCTGACACCCAAGATAGCAATCCGGCTGTGAAGCTAGTGAAGGAACTATTGACTGAGCAAAGTGCATATCCCGATGAGGATGCCCCAGAAGAGACACATCAACTCTGGAAAGAGAGAGGCAAAATGTTCCTGTATCAAGGGAAACTCTGTAGAAGATACACCAATCCGAAAACGCATGAATTGGTTTGGCAGAACAAACTAAACAAGATGTGAGGATGGTCCTCAAGGCTTACCACAATGTTGCTGGTCACTTTGGTTGGAAAAAGCTAGAAGTACTTCTGAGAGAAAGATTTTATTGGGTCAGGATGAGAAAATCAATCGAACAGTGGTGTAGAAACTGTGGCCCGTGCAACCTCAGAAGGAATGATCAAAAGAGCCAAAGAGCACCACTGCAGCCCATAATCACCAAACAACCACTTGAACTGGTAGCCATGGACCACGTGAAGTTGACACCGAGCCGGTCCGGTTACGTCTATGCCTTGACCATCGTGGATCATTATTCGCGCTTCTTGGTAGTAGTACCTGTAAAAGATCTGACTGCAAAAACAGCAGCCAAAGCGTTCCATACGTACTTTTGTAGACCCCATGGATATCCGGAACAGGTTCTCACTGACCAGGGTACAGCCTTCGAATCAGAGATCTTCAGAGAATTCTGTAATATGTATGGTTGCAAAAAGATCCGGACGACGGCCTATCATCCGCAAACAAACGGCTTATGTGAGAAGATGAACCATATTGTGATAGACCTACTAAAGACTTTACCTAAACGGAAAGGAATCAATGGCCAGAGAAATTGCCTGACTTGGTGGATCTGTATAATCATGTTCCGGTGAGCTCTACCAACTGCACCCCAGCTTATCTTATGCGTGCAAGACCCGGCCAATTGCCAATCGATCTAGAAATGGGAATTCTGAAACCAGACGCAGAAGTTCAAGACTCCAATTGGGATGTCGTACGGCAAAAGCAGTATCGCCAAGTGCAAGAGAGTGTGGAAAGAAGCCTCCAGCAAACCAGAGAAAGACAAGAGCGAACTTTCAACCAGAATGCTCTAGCAACTCCATTAAGACCGGGTGACCAAGTACTCAAGAGGAATCGTCGAACCAATAAACTGGATAATCAATGGGAAGCCGTACCCTACACAGTTTTACCAACAAGAATGGATAATCCTAAAATGTGTCTCATTAGCAAAAACGGAGGTTTAACATCTGTACTAGTGTCAAGAGACAATCTTAAATTATGTCCGGAAACGTTGAAAGAGCCAGAAGTTGTCCAGCCAGAATCAGAAGTTATTCAACCTATACAGGTTCAACCAGTAAAGGAAAAAGAGGAGGAAATGTATCACACATGTATAGGAGACTTTCCCAAAACCCTACTAACATACCATGGTGCAGTAGTGGTTCCCATGGTGGCCTTTTATCCAACACCGAATCCAATATTAGAAGTCCCAAGACAGGAAGAGGCTGACCCTGTACTACAAGAGGTTCCAGGTCAGGAAGAACAGATTCCTGATCAGAGTGATCCCATTCACGGTGGACTTGCCAACCCCATAGTGGTGGAATTATCTTTAGCAGAGAGGGTAGATACTATATCCGCAGTAGACAATAGTACACCACATAAAGCGACACCGCTATTACGTAGATCCCAGCGTAGTACCCAGGGTCAATTACCGGCCAGGTATGCGGATTACCAACTATAAGACTATAGTCATTGTTATCGTTCTGTAACGTTTAAGCCCAGTACCTACAGAGACTTACCTGTATGAACTTTTTGCATATTCTTGAACTTTTTATCAGCCCAGAAACACTAAATCAAAGCTCCGGAAAGACTGCTTTGTGAACTTTGCTTCCTAGTACCTTCAAGGATAGAACTGTATTAATGGACGCTATTTGAAGTGACTTTTTACAGAATTCCATTTTTTTTTTGTGTTTCCTTGAGTGGTTTTTGTAACTTTTCATTTTTAAGACTCTGTACATACCAATTGTTATTTCAAAATGTTATCGTCCCACAGTCCCGGAGTACTGTTCTTAACTAAGGGGGAATGTGGCGCCCCTAGGGGTATTTCCCACAAAAATAGTTATTGACACCAAATACAAATACTAAAATAGCAAGACTGCACTACCATCTCCGACCAGAAGGGGGAGCTCCAGAGACTCCCCTTGATCTATTCTGGTCTGAGAAAAGGACTGGCAGTTGGGTTGAGGAGCTGAAAGTGAGAGGTCGTATAACTGAACTCCTAACAGCCCTATAACGGATTATAGGCACGTAATACCCATAGTAGGAAAAGAGGAATAGAGAAAAAGGACATTGTGAGAACCGGGTAGCAATAACCTCTACCCAGAATAGGCGCAGAGACGGATACCGGATCCTTGGCTATGTTCATTATATATAATACAGCAACCGGAAGGACGTGAGGTGATATCAGCTTCACTAGGGTAAGACGCAGCAACAGACACAGAGTTCAGCGGTACTCCCAGAGGGGGTAAGCCGACAAAAAAGGACTCGGGTTGTCCGTCGAACCAGAGCACAGAAGAGACAGATTGGGTCGGCAGCCAGTTCACATACAGCAGCAGGGCCATACAGAAACTGCGCATAATAAGAGGTGGAAATCCTGACAGGGTCAAAGTAATTCAGAGTTCTTATACAGACTCCGGTGACAGTATTGGTTGCAAATCCCTCTTTGTTGAAGTAAACTGGTTAAACGTTTCAGTGCCTCAGTCTTTCATTTGGACAATAGCCATCGATCCAGGATCGGGGTCATCACAGCTGAGAGGACCTGCTGCTGATCAAGTAAGTGTCTGTTCCTTCATGATACCCCTTATACTGTGCATCGCCTGAGGCCACAGCACCGGGTCAAGCCACTAGTGACATCCCCCTCAAGAGACGGATCTCATTGATCTGGTGCTGGGTACCTCGGTCTCCCGGGCGTCACATACCCAAGCTGATTAATTTTTCATTGAGGATTTAAACCATCAAAATGTTTTGTTTTTTTCTTTCTCTTTGCCATGACAGCACCCACTGAGAGAGGGGATCCGCCTCTAGATAAAAGGGGCGGCCCCCCTCGCTCCTCAGTTGGTTTCCTGTTCCTAGAGGGAACCTGCAGAGATTGTTCTCTGAAGATTTAACTAAGAAGAGGATGCCTGGGCCGGATTGCAGCCTGTGCAGTTTCTCATAGAGCGGCAGGGGCTCTGGCACCAGGGTCGGGGGAATGATCTATCATAGCTCACCCCCTCCTCTGAGCGGAATGATATCTGAACCCATCTGGGAGTCCCCCGTACTACGGCAGTGCTGCCGGAGGATTCTATTCCAAGGGGCACGGTTCTCCCGGTGGTATTACCACTAATGGAAGCAGGAGGTAAGTGGGCGTGCTGTAAAGGCCCTACCTGAAAGGCCTCCATTTGGACTCAGTAAGCGGTCTCCGATCCGGGTGCAGTTGGGGGACGCGGTGGTGAGTAAGCCGCATGCGCGATCGCCGAAGCACCCCTAGAGTGATCAGGTATACTTCCAGGGCTGTGTGGGGGAATGCGGTGACGTGATGCGCATTGGCCGCAATATCGGCAATAATATAGCAGGCCCGGAAGTGGGGATACTTCCGGAAGAAAAAAAAAAAAAAGAGGTTGACCAGTGCTATACAGTATAAGCACAGACCAGTGGATTGTTGGTGCGCTACAATGTCATCCCCAAATGACCCTGTTTCGTGCCCACTGGAGGAGCTAATGTTGCCGCCTTGCGGCAGTAGCAAGAAAGGTGGAAGTGGACACTCTAAAAAGAGTGATTCCACAGATAATGCTGGAAAGGATAAGAAGTCGGCTCGTTCCACGCCTCAGCCTGGGTCTTCATCCCCACAGCCGGTATTTTTGTCTGACATGCCGCTTTGGTGAGTGTTAAATCAATCATGTCAGATGTCATATGTCAGATTTGTATTGGCCATACCCTGCAGGAAGAGGGTTCAATAAGAACGGTGGACATACGTTTGATAAATCGGGAGGAACTACAGTCCCTGGGGGGTTCTGGTAGTATAATAGGGAGAAAGCCCTGGAGAAAAATGACCTCTCCCACAGCCGAATCCTCTTCCGATAGTGGCAAGATAAATTCAGATGCATCTCAGAGGTCCGTATCCTCGGAAGATGAGGAGCATGTATGTTTTGGCAACTGACAGTATTAACAACTTAGTAAAGTCAGTAAGAGACACAATGGGGTTGTCAGAAACCAGGGAACTCCACACTCCTCAAGAGGTCATGTTTGCAGGTCTCTCCCAGTGGAAGGGCCGAGCTTTTCCAGTAATCCAGGCAATTAAGGATATAGTGAAAAAAGAGTGGGAAAAATAAGGGAAAAGAGGTTTTTTTGCCCTCAGCATCAAAAAGACGGTATCCGTTTGATGACGATGACCTGGCCTCTTGAGCTAAAGCACCCAAGGTGGATGCGGCAGTTGCTTCTACTTCACGTCGGTCCTCCTTGCTGGTGGAAGATGCCGGTTCTTTGTCTGATCCTATGGATCGTAAGTCGGATGCCCTTCTAAAGAGATCCTGGGAGTCCTGCATAGGAGCATTTAAACCAGCAATTTCGGCCACATGTACAGGAAGATCTATGCTCATTTGGCTGGATCAGCTGGAACAAAATCTAAAGAACGGCATGTCTAGAGATAAGTTGTGTTCCTCAATTACGCTAATTAAAGGTGCGGCTGCTTTTCTATGGGACGCTTCTATTGACTCTCTGTCTAGCAGCTAGAATAGCGGGTTTAACTAATGCAACCCGCAGAGCGTTATGGTTGAAGGGTTGGAAAAGTGACGCCCAAACCAGATCCAAACTCTGCGCTATACCCTGCCAGGGTGAGTACCTGTTTGGGGCAGTATTAGATGACATCCTGACTAAAGCAGGAGAGAGGAAAAGGTTTCCTAATCCGTTCATTCCCTCCTACAGGAAGGCATTCAGGAAACCGGCATTTGTCAGAAAGAAGGATTATAAAGACCACTGGAGTAATAAAGAGGGGGAACCTCTTTAACAAACGTCCCTTCAAGTTGACAGATTCCGCTAGCTCCGTTCTACCGGTGGGGGGCAGATTACGCCATTTCTGCCATCAATGGAGAGCAATAACGGTTAACCCCTGGGCCATTGACATCGTAACATCTGGCTTAAACTTAGATTTTGTCCGGAAACCTCCAGACTCCTTCCTATTGACTTCCTTAAAATCACAAGTTCAGGAGACGTTAGAATTGGAAATTAGAGGCCTTTTGTCTGAACGAGTGTTAATAGACGTCCCGGCAGATCAAAGAGGGAAAGGCTTTTACTCCCTCTTATTTCTGGTCCCCAAACCTGATGCTTCCTTTAGAACCATAATTAATCTGAGAAATCTAAATACCTTTTTAAGATCTAAAACCTTCAAAATGGAGTCTATACGTTCAGGCATAAAAACTTTATTTCCTCAATGTTATATGGCTGTATTAGATCTTAAAGATGCGTATTACCATCTCCCTATACATATTTCACATCAGCGGTTTCTCCGAGTAGCGGTCACATTGGGGGGTCATATGCGTCATCGACAATTCACGGCGATGCCCTTCGGGTTGTCTATGGCACCCCGTGTTTTTTCCAAATTGATGTTGGAGGTAATGTCTCATTTACAGGTTAAAGACACCCTGGTTGTTCCGTACCTCGATGACCACATAGTAGGGAATTCCCCTCTCCAATGTGAACAGAGACTGACGGAAATAATCTCTTCCCTATAGTCTCTAGGCTAGTTGATCCACTGGGAAAAATCCAGACTTCGCCCTGTAACCTGCCAGATGTTCCAAGGCCTTCATCTGGACTCAGTAAACCAAAAATGTCTGCTACCAGAATCAAAAAGATTATCTATAATTAATAAAGTAAGTCTAGCAGTTTACAATCCTAGTATGTCCTTGAGGGAAAGGATGTCCTTAATAGGTTCACTGACCTCGTGTATTCCCACAGTTCAATGGGTCCAGCTTCATTCTAGGAAGTTACAAAAATTTACTTTGGAGGAGGATAGAAGTTTGCAGGGACATTTGGAAGGTACACTATCGCTGCCGTCACATGTAGTCAACTCCCTTAAATGGTGGTTAAACCCAGTTAATCTCTCGGGAGGAGTCCCTTGGGTTATAGTCCCCTCAAACTTAATTACTATTGATGCAAGCCCCTTTGGGTGGGGGGCACATTAAAGGGACAAAATAGTCTGAAGTCGGTGGTCTAGGGTAGAGACTGATGACTCTTCAAATGTGAGAAAGTTAAAGGCTATATATCATGCCATATCTAACTTTCCTCCACAGCTACAAGGATCTCATACAAGAATTCAGTCAGACAACACCACCTCAGTAGCTTATCTAAACCACCAAGGAGGTATGCGATCAAACACTCTCATGTCCATCACAGAAGACATTCTAGAACTGTCCGAGAATCATCTCTTGTCCCTGTCAGCCCTGCATATCAGAGGCATAGACAACTCCAGGGCAGATTTTCTCAGCCACCACACCTTGCACCAGGGGGAATGGGTGCTCAGCAGGCGAATTTCCAAAATGATAACTGTCATGTGGGGCATGCCACAAATAGACTTGTTCGCCACGAGAGACAACAGACAGGTCGAAAGATTCGCTTCATTGTACAGGATAGACAGTCCGGATATAATCGATGCCTTGCAGACCCCATGGACATTTTGCCTAGCCTATGCCTTCACGCCATTGATTCTATTACCAATAGTCATCAGAAAGATACAGGAGGAGAAGGCAAGGATAATCTTAATAGCCCTGTTTTGGCCCAAAAGGCTGTGGTTCTCATGGCTGAGAGCCATGTCGGTCTCCGATCCATGGATACTCCTGGAGGACCAAGACCTGCTCTCACAAGGCCCTTTCTTCCACCCTCAGGTCAAGGGCCTGCACGTCACGGCATGAAATTTGAAAGGCAGCTACTAAAAATTAGAGGTTTCTCAGATAGTTTAATTAATACCCTCTAAAAGAGTCCACAACAAAGATCTACACCAGAGTCTGGAAAAAATTTCTAGAGTTTCACTTGGTAAATCTATCTACTGAAGTACCTATATCTCC
This sequence comes from Ranitomeya variabilis, assembly GCF_051348905.1. NCBI lineage: Eukaryota > Metazoa > Chordata > Amphibia > Anura > Dendrobatidae > Ranitomeya > Ranitomeya variabilis. Next base: position 317,103,829 of record NC_135232.1, on the reverse strand, counting down.
TATATTGGAGTTCCTACAGAAAGGACGTGATTTAGGGCTTTTGGTTGGTACTCTAAAAGTTCAAATTTCAGCTCTGGGAGCCTTATATAATTATGACGCTGCAGGCAATAGATGGGTGTCTCGATTTATATCAGCATGCCAGCGTACAGACCCGGTCCATATACTGCAGGTTCCACCATGGGATCTAAATTTAGTCCTAGATGCCTTAACTGAGGCCTCGTTCGAGCCTTTCCTCTCAGCCTCAATGAAATGCATCTCATTGAAGACCATCTTGTTAGTTGCCTTAGTGTCTGCTAGGAAGGTGAGTGACCTCCAGGCTCTATCAATAGATGCTCCTTTTTTGACTATATATCCTGGCAAAATTACCTGAAAGACAGACCCTTCCTATCTTCCCTAGATGGCTACTAAATTCCATAGGTCCCAGGAAATCTTCCTGCCTGCCTTTCATGATAATCCCTCAACACAAGAGGAAGAGAGACTTCATACCTTGGACTTTAAAAGGAGTGTTTTAGCCTATCTGGATAGGAATGGGCCCTGGAGGCAGAGCAGGGCTCTCTGTGTCTTTCCAAGGTAACAAGAAAGGATCCAAGGTCACGAAAAACACGCTGTCTCACTGGATCAGGGATGTGATAACACTGGCATACAAAGCAAAAGGAAGAGATCCACCAGAAAATATGGGAGCACACTCCGCAAGGGCCATATCTTCTTCTTGGGCTGAAAGAGCGGATGTTCCGATAGGTCCTGGTCTTCGCCTTCTACCTTTTATGGGCACTAAAGGCTAGATTTATCTTTTTCAACTGATTTGGCCTTTGGTAAATCAGTTCTTGACACAGCGATCCCCCCCCAGGTGATTGTCTCTGTAAATCTCTCAGTGGGTGCTATCGTGGCGAAGAGAAAAAAACGGATTACTTACCAGTAATGCTCTTTTATAGAGCCCACGACAGCACCCACTCACTTCCCTCCCTTAATTATAGTTGCACGTGGTACATTCCGGTGGTGATGGGTCAATTATATATAGTAGACTGTATATATCTTAAAATTGTAAATATGTATACTTACTTTTTACGGAGCAAATTAACTAAAACCCGGTGGCGGTTCCTCCCATTCTCTGTAATACAACTGAGGAGCGAGGGGGGCCGCCCCTTTTATCTCTCTAGGCTTCCTGTTCCTAGGGGCAGATCCCCTCTCTCAGTGGGTGCTGTCGTGGGCCCTATAAAAGAGCCCTACCGGTAAGTAATCCGTTTTTTTAATTTTTTTAATCCTTTCAGCATTCTTTTCGTGTTTTTCACTCAGTTTCTTTCTCCCATTCAATTAACCATCAGAAACCCAAGTAAAATAAAATCTGTATTTTACACTGTGGTTTTCCTGTGATCATTCTGGTTTCTGGTGCAGACAAATCTGCTGCAAATAATGGACGTATGCACATGCCCTTATATTCTAGCCCACATAATCTTGCAGTATACATATAGTACCATGTTTGTGCTTACATAGATCCAAATGATATCCAATGTGTATCTAGAGTGCCATACATAGCCTAAATAGTAATATACCTCCCATATTGTCTTATTTTGTCCAGTTAAATAGTGCTGAGTGCCTCTGGCAGAGTAGCCATCTTTTTCTGCACTATGCAGAAGAGTTGTGCTGATGTCAGTGGCCAATAAAAGTGGTAATGATCATTGTTCTCGGTGGCACATCATCCTGTGTAAACAGGACTCACACTGTTGAGAACAATCGCAGCCTATGTGCGTTGAACCATCTATTACAGATCGCTCAGTGTGAATCATTTGCTTTGGCTTGCCCTAAACAGGACCCTGTGTAAATGGACCCTTAGGGTACCGTCTCACAGTGGCACTTTTGTCGTTACGACGGTACGATCCGTGACGTTCCAGCGATATCCATACGATATCGCTGTGTCTGACACGCAGCAGCGATCAGGGACCCTGCTGAGAATCGTACGTCGTAGCAGATCGTTTGGAACTTTATTTCGTCGCTGGATCTCCCGCTGTCATCGCTGGATCGGTGTGTGTGACACCGATCCAGCGATGCGTTCGCTTGTAACCAGGGTAAACATCGGGTTACTAAGCGCAGGGCCGCGTTTAGTAACCCGATGTTTACCCTGGTTACCATCGTAAATGTAAAAAAAAAAAAAAGTACATACTCACATTCCGGTGTCTGTCAGGTCCCTAGCCGTCTGCTTCCCGCACTGACTGACTGCCGGCCGGAAAGTAAAAGCAGAGCACAGCGGTAACGTCACCGCTGTGCTCTGCTTTCACTTTATGGCCGGCACTCAGTCAGTGCGGGAAGCAGACGGCTAGGGACCTGACGGACACCGGAATGTGAGTATGTACTTTTTTTTTTTTTTTTACATTTACGATGGTAACCAGGGTAAACATCGGGTTACTAAGCACGGTCCTGCGCTTAGTAACCCGATGTTTACCCTGGTTACCCGGGGACCTCGGCATCGTTGGTCGCTGGAGAGCTGTCTGTGAGACAGCTCCCCAGCGACCACACAACGACTTACCAACGATCACGGCCAGGTCATATCGCTGGTCGTGATCGTTGGTAAATCGTTTTGTGTAACGGTACCCTTAGCCACCAAGGGATTTAGTAAAGACCGGTAGAATTGACCATGGCTATAGTTCCCTTTCAGGTTCATTCAAAAACATTTCCCGGATCCTTGCATTCCTTGACCATGAAACCACAAAAACACTAGTACATGCCCTTATCATCTCCTGCCTTGACTACTGCAACCTCCTACTCTCTGGCTTCCCCTCTAGCACTTTGGCACCACTCCAATCCATCCTAAACTCTGCTGCCCGACTAATCCACCTGTCTCCCCGTTACTCCCCAGCCTCTCCTCTCTGCCAGGCCCTTCACTGGCTTCCTATTGCCCAGAGGCTACAGTTCAAAACACTAACAATGACATACAAAGCTATTCACAACTTGACTCCTCCATACATCTGTGACATGGTCTCCCGATACCTACCTACACGCAACTTTTAGTCGTCTCATGATCTCCTTCTCTACTCCTCTCTCATCTCTTCCTCCCACAACCGCATCCAAGACTTCTCCCGTGCTTCCCCTATACTCTGGAACTCTCTACCTCAGCACATCAGGCTCTCGCCTACCACGGAAACCTTCAAAAGGAACCTGAAGACCCACCTCTTCCGACAAGCCTACAACCTTCAGTGATCCCCAGTCTACTGAACCACCGCATGACCAGCTCTACCCTCTCCTAGTGTATCCTCACCCATCCCCTGTAGACTGTGAGCCCTCGTGGGCAGGGTCCTCTCTCCTCCTGTACTTGTGTGTGCCTTGTTTTACTCATGTTTATTGAACTTGTCTATATTTCCCCCTGTTCACATGTAAAGCGCCATGGAATAAATGGCGCTATAAAAATGTTTAATAATAATAAAGTTCATACAGGTGTATTATACAGATGTATGCTGTATGTTTAAAAATCGGACCGCATACTATCCAATGTAATTCAGTAGGACTACTCAGATAATTGTGTCCATTTTGGAGCAGACTCAAGTGTAAGGGTGTGCAAAAAAATTAGATCCTTATGGATCATCCATATTGCATCTGATTTTTATGGATACATTGCCATTATTGACTGGGCTTTTCCACTATTTGACCTCCTTTCATAAGCTTAACCAATTCTTCCTAACAAGCAATCACTTTTCTAAAAAATTTTTATTACCTGCTCTGCTTCTAAGATCTATGGATCATATAACCCTTTGTTGTTATGAGGGCACTGCTTCCTGCTTTATTTCTGTTCTGGGATGTCACTGATAGAGGTGGGGCTGCCTTTCAATGACTGACCAGATTCTGCGTACAAGTGCTCAGATCACATCATTCAGGCTATGTGCCCACATTGCAGAAATGCTGCGGAAATGTTCGAAGCATTTCCGCAGCTCCCTGCTGCGGGTAAAACGCCTGCGCAATTCGCATGCATTTTCCCTCAAAACACAAGCATTTTGCAAGAATTTTTAGCTTGCAGAATGCTTGCGTTTTCCAAGCGATTTGAAGCATCACTTGGAAAAGTGATTGACAGGTTGGTCACACTTGTCAAGCATAGTGCTTGACAAGTGGGACCAACTTTTTACTATTGATGCTGCCTATGCAGCATCAATAGTAAAAGATAGAATGTTAAAAATAATTTTAAAAAAATATGGTTATTCTCACCTTCCGACGGCCCCCGATCTCATCAGTCGCGCTCCTGGTAAGTTCCGTTCCCAGGGATGCTTTGCACGAAGGACCTTTGTAACGTCGCGTGACCGCGACGTTATCTCAGGTGATTCGCGCAATGCATCCTTGGGAATGGAAGCCGCAGCGTGCACGGCTGAGATCCGGGAGTACTCCGGGGGCCATCAGAAGGTAAGTATATCACTATTTTTTTTATTTTAATTCTTTTTTTTTACAGGAATATGGTACCTAGGACCTGGAGGAGAGTCTCCTCCAGACCCGGGTACCATCCGCACATGGAGTGATCATTTTACGCATGGTGGGCATAGCCACATGCGTAAAGTGAGCGTTTCAGTGCAATCCTATGGCGGCGTAATCGCCATGATTCCACAGAAATAATGAACATGCTGTGGATTTTACTGCTATGCATGGGCACAGCAACTGCGGAATCCCATAGGATTGCATGGGAATGCATTTTTTAAGCGTTTCCACTGTGGCAAAAAACGCAGCAGAAACGCATAAAAACCGCAACGTGGGCACACAGCCTCACTGTCCTTCTATGCACGGATCTGGCCAATGCTTTGGAGAGCTATCCACTTCAGCTGACAAGTAAAAGACATGTCCGTATAAAACACGTACGTGAAAAAACGGTACCGGTGTCATTGATGTTTTCCATCAGTGTGTTGTCCGTGTCTCCGTATTTGCCGTAAGTGTGTCATCAGTATTTTTCTAGTATTGAGAAAGAAATGACAGAGCTCCTATTCTTTACAATGTTAGACACAGACCTTACAAGGCACATGGATACCATCAGTGTGTTGTACACGTTTTTCATGGACCCTTGGCGCAGCCCTTATCAACCGTGCTGCGGGAGAAAAACTAACGTGTCTCTGTGTGATTGGCATGGACACACCGCTATGGATGGATAAACACAGACATGAACATTGAGTATTGGGTCAGTATTTCACATCAGCATCTGTAAGCCAAAACCAGGACTGGGTGATAAATACAGAAATGGTGACATGTCTCTATTATACTTTCCCTCTGATTGTTCCACTCCTGGTTTTGGCTTACAAATACTGATGTCAAATACTGATAGTGTGAACCTGGCTCTACGGTTTGGAATTGCTTGCTGGTACAAGAGGTTGTCAATTGACTTCAAGTACTCAAGCTGTATATAGGGTAATTCAATGAGGATGATGCAAAAATAAAAGCTAATAGTTAATCAGAACCTGCCGCTTCCTAAAAAAAAAATTGCATTAGATACCTTGTAAAAATCCCTGAGGTCCCATGATTCTGCCGCTCTTTCCAAGTGGCGAGAATGATGTCTGTTGTGACAATACAGCAAAACTATCAGAATACATTTTGTAAACGCTCTCTACCTAGAAACTGTATTTCTCGTTGGCTGAAGCCATTAAAAAAAAAGTAGAGACCACCCAAAGAATTCAGAAGAGACAGTGAACAGGAGACATACAGTTGTGCTCAAACGTTTACATACCCCGGCAGAATTTGGGGAATCTCCCAGATGTCTTTTGGCAAACTCAAAACAACACATCATAAAAAGTAGCCTTACCAAAACCTTGTGAAATGGCAAATGCGCTAGCAGGATGCAGCAAGCCCCCACTGATAAAGGCTGGAGCTTTACAGGTGCAAGCTACTGATGAGAACAACCACCCACTCACTTAAATAATGGAGGGGTTGCTGCCTAGTAGCAAAAATGCACACAGATAGAGCTTGCATAGGATGCTATTTACACAAGTAAGTGTGATACAAAGTGTCTGAAATTAGTGTTAGGGCTCGCAAGCAATGGGGACCCTTGACATGGGGTTGCGAGCTTTTCCTTTTTGGACAAAATACACTGCTCAAAAAATAAAGGGAACACTAAAATCCCACATCCTAGATATCACTGAATGAAATATTCCAGTTGTAAATCTTTATTCATTACATAGTGGAATGTGTTGAGAATAATAAAACCTAAAAATTATCACCGTAAATCACAACTAATATCTCACAGAGGTCTGGAGTTGGAATAATGCGCAAAATCAAAGTGGAAAATGAAGTTACAGGCTGATCCAACTTCAGTGGAAATGGCTTAGTATTGTGTGTGGCCTCCACGTGCCTGTATGATCTCCCTACAACGCCTGGGTATGCTCCTGATGAGGCGGCGGATGGTCTCCTGAGGGATCTCCTCCCAGACCTGGACTAAAGCATCCGCCAACTCATGGACAGTCTGTGGTGCAATGTGATGTTGGTGGATGGTGCGAGACATGATGTCCCAGATGTGTTCAATTGGATTGGGGTCTGAGGAACGGGCTTTCCAGTCCGCAGCTTCAGTGCCTTCATCTTGCAGGAACTGCTGACACTCCAGCCACATGAGGTCTGGCATTGTCCTGCATTAGGAGGAACCCAGGGCCAACCGCACCAGCATATGGTCTCACAAGGGGTCTAAGGATCTCATCTCGGTACCTAATGGCAGTCAGGCTACTTCTGGCGAGCAAATGGAGGGCTGTGCGGCCCTCCAAAGAAATACCACCCCACATCATTACTGACCCACTGCCAAACCAGTCATGCTGAGAGATGTTGCAGGCAGCAGATCTCTCTCCATGGCGTCTCCAGACTCTGTCACGTCTGTCACGTGCTCAGTGTGAACCTGCTTTCATCTCTGAAGAGCACAGGGTGCCAATGGCAAATTTGCCAATCCTGGTGTTCTGTGGCAAATGCCAAGCGTCATGCATGGTGTTGGGCTGTGAGCACAACCCCCATCTGTGGACGTCGGGCACTCAGACCATCTTCATGGAGTCGGTTTCTAACAGTTTGTGCAGACACGTGCACATTTGTGGCCTGCTGGAGGTCATTTTGCAGGGCTCTGGCAGTGCTACTCATGTTCCTCCTTGCACAAAGGCTGAGGTAGCGGTCCTGCTGCTGGGTTGTTGTCCTCCTACGGCCCTCTCCACGTCTCCTGGTGTACTGGCCGGTGTACTGGCCTGTCTCCTGGTAGCTCCTCCAGCCTCTGGACACTATGCTGACAGACACAGCAAACCCTCTTGCCACAGCTCACATTGATGTGCCATCCTGGATGAGGTACACTACATGAGCCACTTGTGTGGGTTGTAGAGTCCGTCTCAAGCTACCACAAGTGTGAACGCACAACCAACATTCAAAAGTGACCAAAACATCAGACAGAAGCATTGATACTGAGATGTGATCTGTGGTCACCACCTGCAGAACCACTCCTTTATTGAGTGTGTCTTGATAATTGTCAATAATTTCCATCTGTTGTCTATTCCATTTGCCCAACAGCATGTGAAATTGATTGTCAAACAGTGTTGCTTCCTAAGTGGACAGTTTGATTTCACAGAAGTTTGATTTACTTGGAGTTATATTCTGTTAAGTGTTCCCTTTATTTTTTTGAGCAGTGTAGTAACCAATATCTCATTTAATGTATTTATTATATACATACATTTTTTCATCTTTTTATTGCACTTTTTTTCATTTTTTGCAGAATGCAGCTAGGCCCCTTTATGTTGGCTTGGTGTTTCTATGTGGTGCATATATATAGTCCTGGACAGCCCGCCTGATAATACTATTGGCGTGATCAATAGGCTGTTATCCAGACACTTTGCATCACACTTACCTCACACACCTCACACACATGTGAATAGCGTATTATGCAAGCCCTATCTGTGTGCATTTTTGCTACTAGGCAGCCAACCCCTCCATTATTTAGGTGAGTGGGTGGTTATTCTCATCAGTAGCTTGCTTTTGTGCTCCAGTCTTTATCAGTTGGGGCCTGCTGCATTCTGCTAGTGCATTTGCCATTTGACAAGGTTTTGGTGAAGCTACTTTTTATGATGTGTTTTTTTGAGTTTCTTTATGTTAGCTGTTTCAAACTCAAAGCAAGTTGCAATTTTACTTACAATTTTTTGTGTATTAGTAAAGACTTTTTTTTGCCCACTCTTCCATAAAGGTCACCTCTATGGAGTCCACACTTGTTTTTGTCATATGGACAGATACTCCAGTCTCTGCTTGGGAACACTGCAGCTCCTTCATGGTTGCTTTTAGTTTCTTTGCCTGGGCTGAGAGTTTTGGTGGGTGTCCCTCTCTTGGCAGGTTAGTTGTGGTGCCATATTCTTTCCCTTTGATGATAATGTATTTTATGGAGCTCTGGGGGATCATCAGAGTTTGGGTTATTTTTTTAGAACCTAGCCCTGATTTGTACTTCCTAACAAATTTCTGACTTGTTTGGAGATCTCCTTTGTCTTCAAGGTGTTGTTTGGTTGGAGGCGCCTCTTGTTAATGGTCTTGTAGCCATTATGGCTTTCCAGAAAAGATGTGTTTATACTGACAGACCATGTGACACTTAGATTGCACATAGGTGGACTTCTGCTCACTAAGCTTGTGACTTAGGCTACTTTCACACTAGCGTCATTTGCAATACGTCGCAATGCATCGTTTAGGAGAAAAAACGCATCCTGCAAAGTTGTCTGCAGGATGCGTTTTTTCCCCATAGACTTACATTACCGACGCATTGCGACGTATCGCCACACGTCGCAACCGTCGTGCGACAGTTGCGTCGTGTTTTGGCGGACCGTCGGCACAATAAAAAAAACGTTACATGTAACTTTTTTTGCGCGTCGTGTCCGCCATTTTCGACCGCGAATTTCGAAACTCCGCCCCCTCCTCCCCGGACCTTACAATGGGGCAGCGGAAGCGTCGTAAGACTGCTTCCGCTGCCCACGTCGGGCATTATTTTTACAAGGCACATCGGCACGTCGGGCCGACGCATAGTGACGGCCCCGTGCCAACGCTAGTGTGAAAGCAGCCTTATGAAGGTAATTGCTTGCACTAGAAATTTTGGTGCACTACAAATTGGTGAATACACATGCACATGTCAATTTTTAGCTATTTGATCCCATAAAATTAATTTATGCTTGTATTTTTATCACTTCACCAACATAGACTCTTTAGTGGTGATACATCACACACAAATTGGATTACAAAGATATTTAAACCCAGACTGAAATGTAAAAAAATGGGTTAAAAGCCAGGGGGGTGAATACTTTCACAAGCCACAATAAATATATATATACCGTATTTTCCGGCGTATAAGACGACTTTTTAACCCCTCAAAATCTTCTTAAAAGTCAGGGGTCGTCTTATACGCCGGGTACAGACAAATGTGCATATGGTGGGTGGGGGGGAGTGGTCCCGATGACGAAGAGAGGGGGCGTCTCACAGGAAAGTGTGAGTGGAGTAGCCCCCTGTTACCTCATTGCGGCAGCGTGGGGGTCTCTGTGCTGGGGAGCGGCGGCTCCTCATTGCGGTAACATAGGGTTCCTGTGCTGGGAGGGGCAGCTCCTCTTCATGCCGTGGGGGCTCTGTGCTGTGGGGCGGTGCATCTTCTTGCAGCGTCGGGGCTCCTCCGGCATCTCCGCAAGGCCCGGAGGCACCGGCAGCTCCATTGCTCGGATGCGGTGGCCTCCGGGAAAATGGCCGCTGGGGGCGGCGCATGCTCAGATTCAGATCTCGTCTCCCGAGATCTCGGGACGAGATCTGAATCTGAGCATGTGCCGCCCCCAGTGGCCATTTTCCCGGAGGCCACCGCATCCGAGCAATGGAGCTGCCGGTGCCTCCGGGCCTTGCGGAGATGCCGGAGGAGCCCCGACGCTGCAAGAAGATGCACCGCCCCACAGCACCCACGGCACGAAGAGGAGCTGCCGCTCCCAGCACAGGAACCCTATGCTACCGCAATGAGGAGCCGCCGCTCCCCAGCACAGAGACCCCCACGCTGCCGCAATGAGGTAACAGGGGGCTACTCCACTCACACTTTCCTGTGAGACGCCCCCTCTCTTCATCATCGGGACCACTCCCCACCCCAAAAGGCACATTAGTCACTGGCCCTATAAGACGACATACAGCATATAAGAAGACCCCTGACTTTTAAGAAGATTTCATATTTTAATTGGAAAAGTTTGGGGGTCGTCTTATACGCCCAGTCGTCTTATATGCCGGAAAATACGGTATATATATTTGTGCTCAAAAGTTTACATACCACGGAACAATTTTGCTTTCTTGGCCTTTTTTCAGAGAATATGAATGTTAACACCAACACCTTTTCTCCACTCATGGTTAATGGTTGGGTGAAGCCATTTATTGTCAAACTACTGTGTTTTCTCTTTTTAAATCATAATAACAATCCAAAACATCCAAATGACCCTGATCAAAAGTTTACATACCTTGGTGATTTTGGCTTGAGAACATGCACAGAAGTTGACACAAATGGGTTTGAATGGCTACTAAAGGTAACATCCTCACTTTTGACCTGTTTGCTTGTAATCAGTGTGTGTGCACAAAAGCTGAGTGAGTTTCTGGGATCCAGACAGACTCTTGCATCCTTAATCCAGCTACTGACGTTTCTGGATTGTGAGTCATGGGGAAGCAAAAGAATTGTCAACGGATCTACAGAAAAAGGTAGCTGAACTGTATAAAACAGGAAAGTGATACAAAAAGATATCAAAGGAATTGATAATGCTAGTCAGCAGCGTTCAAACTGTGATTAACAAATGGAAAATCAAGGGCTCTGTAAAAATAAAACCACGGCCAGGTAGACCAACAAAAATGTTGTCCACAACTGCCATGAAAATTATTCGGGATGCAAAGGAAAAACCCATAAATAACATCAGCTGAAATACAGGACTCTCTGAAAACTAGCAGTGTGGCCGTTTCAAGATGCACAATAAGGAGACCCTTGAAGAAAAATGGACTGCATGGTTGAGCAGCCAGAAGAAAGCCATTACTGCTCAAATGCCACAAAGTATCTCACCTACAATACGCAAAACATCACAGAGACAAGTGTCATGATTCTCAATGGCGAGAGAACATAGCCCAGCATATATGAGAACTAGCTCTTGGAAGATGGAAACTATACTGACCATGAACTAAACCTGCCGCACAACTAGAAGTGGCCGGGTAGCATGCCTACGTTTTTTATCCCTAGATGCCCAGCGCCAGCCGGAGAACTACCTAATCCTAGCAGAGGAAAAGACAGTCCTGGCTCACCTCTAGAGAAATTTTCCCAAAAGGCAGACAGAGGCCCCCACATATATTGGCGGTGATTTTAGATGAAATGACAAACGTAGTATGAAAATAGGTTTAGCAAAATCGAGGTCCGCTTACTAGATAGCATGAAGACAGAAAGGGCACTTTCATGGTCAGCAGAAAACCCTATCAAAACACCATCCAGAAATTACTTTAAGACTCTAGCATTAACTCATAACACCAGAGTGGCAATTTCCGCTCACAAGAGCTTTCCAGACACAGTAACGAAACAGCAGCTGTGAACAGGAACAAAATGCAAAAACACACAAGGACAAAAGTCCAACTTAGCTAGGAGTTGTCTAGTAGCAGGAACATGCACAGAAGGCTTCTGATTACATTGTTGACCGGCATGAAACTGACAGAGGAGCAAGGTTATATAGCGACTCCCACATCCTGATAGGAGCAGGTGAACAGAGGGGATGATGCACACAAGTACAATTCCACAAGTGGCCACCGGGGGAGCCCAGAATCAATTTCACAACAGACAAGCCTCAAAACTTACAGAACAATTGGCAGTTCTGAGTCGGCTGTCTAACAGACGAGAGTACAATTGAAGCTCTGCCCGCCGAGTCAGAGCAACTCCAGCAGTGTGATCATGACATGATCATGCTGCTGAGGTCACTCGCCAGAGCTGCAGAGGTGCGCACTGGTGGTAAGTGCCCAACACTGGAGCTGAAGAAACTGAAGATATGTGGAGGTGAATTTACTGCTTGGAGGGTGTGATGCAGTGAGGGCAATTATATGCAAGGGACGGTATATATATCCCCCAGGATGCGCATAGAAGCGTATTGAGGCCGCTGGAGTGCATTGCAGTCACAGGCATAGCTGTGGTTGCAGTACAGAATAAAAGTAAGTGTGGACCTGATCAAGTTATTTGGCCAAGCAAATTTTTTGGAAACCCATAAAGGGCTTTTATTTTTGGAGTGAACTACAGGATGGTAATGGGACAGTTCACTCCCTCCAGCCGGATCTTACAAGTGGCCCATGGCTACAGATTCCAATTTAAAAACCCTGCAGCAAAGTTTTAGGTGTGTTAGGGTTGGTTTGCAAGCTGCAGAGCAGGTGGCTCTGCAACATCCGGCTAGTGTGCAGTAAACAGAGCCAAGGGAAGCGAACGCCTGGCACCCCACAGCGTGACACAGTGGTGCAGTCACCCTCTGCAACCGGTCTCAGATACGGACTGTTTTTGACACCCCGGCTGCGATACGGAGGATACCAGTTGCTTTTCCTTTGTAAGTTTTGGACATTAAAGGCACTACAACTGGCATTTCATTCCTGGGGGTGCATTTACTGTGTAGAGTGGGTATTTACTGGGTGTGGGTGGTGTTTACTGGAGTGTTGCATTTACTGTGTTTGTGCTTGTATTTAGTGTGTGGGGATATTTACTGTGTGTGTGGGGGGGTATTTGCTGTGTGTGTGGGATATTTACTGTAATGGGTCTGAAGGAGATTTACTGTGATGGTGGTATTTAGTGTAATGGGGATGGGTGAGATTTCGTGTAATGGGGATGATTTGAGGATACGTTTGCAGAGCAAAGAAGGGACAGGTGCAGACACAATATGGGAAGCGGTATAAATTTGAAGACACAATATGAGGAGTAAGGTATGAGATGGGGGCATGTATGGGGGATGAGTGCACACATAGTATTAGGAGTGAGGGGAAAATGCATGGGGAGCGAGGGTGATGGGATGGGTGCGGACACAATATGGGGAGGTGGAGGGATGTGTGAGAAGGCAGTATGGAAAGTGAGAGGGTAAATGTATGAGGAGGGGGGAAATGTGTGAGGAGACTATTGAGGAGAATAGTCTAAGGATAGTGTAGGGGGAAAAAAGTGCAAGTGGGCACAGAATAGAGACTGAGTAGTGTTGGGGGTGTAGCGTTGGGGAACAGTGTAAGGGCACAGCCAGGATTTGACAGTATACCAAGGACAGGAGTGTGATAAGGGGGCACAGTTTAGAGACTGGGCTCTATAGGGGGGACTCAGTGTGAGATGACAGTGTTAAGAGGGAGCCCAGTATGGAAAGGAGGGGAGAGTGTGGAGAGCATGTACCATAAGAGGGACAGTGTGGGGGTCATATTTTGTGCAGGGAATATAGTGAAGGGCAATTTTTTATTCAGGGGCTCAGCATACAGCAGATATTTTTATTCGGGAGCATTATACTGACCCTGCTATCTTTAATGGCATCCTGTGTGGATGTGCTGCAGAAGACCAGAAAAGATGGAAGTCTGCAGAGTCGGCTGTGGATGAGAAAACTCATGGAGTCTGGACAAGGTAGAGAAGAAGAGAAAGAACGACTCCAGAGACCGCTTCATCTATAAGGTACTTGGATGTAATTTTTTTCTTGTGATACTGACTAATTCTCATATTTTTATTTGTTAGGAATATTAAAGGGGGTGTCCAAGTTTGTGATGAGTCTGCAGTCATTCTATGTGACTGCAGACTTCTGAATTCTCACAGTGCGCACTGCAAGCTGTCAGGACTCTCTGGTGCCAGTAATTTGCATACATGTGGTCACGTGCTGCTGACTAGACATGTGTGGCCTCACTCAATTAAAATTAATTGAGTGAGACCGGGCACAAGCAGGTCGTTGGCTTGGGGAAGGGGGGATGCCAAACTGAACTCTTGACCTGGTTGCCAGAAAACCTAGATACACCTCTGCTGACGCCAAACCAACACAGCTCATTGCCCCAAGAACACCATGTTTTTTGTCAGCAGGGACAGGGAAAATGGTCTGAGTCGAGAGGAACATGGATGGTACAAAATACTGGAATATTCTTGAGCAAAACCTATTTGTCTGTCAGTGACTTGAGACTGGGACGGAGGTTCATCCTCCAACAAGACAGTGACCCTATGCATACTGCTAAAGCAACACTTGAATGGTTTAAGGAGAAACATGTAAATGTTTTGGAGTAGCCTAATGATGTACAATAAAAAACTAATTATATTGTGGCACCATGGTAGCCACAAAATCAATGTAAATACTTTTATGCCCAAAAATTACAAAAGTATCCTTGGAGTAATACCTTTTATTGGCTAACCAGAAAAAATATATATCTTTCACAGCACAGGGGCTCCTTATTCAAGTAGTTTATAGTGGCCTAATCGAAGCCCAGACCATACTTGAGAATCTGTGGTCAGACTTGATGATTGCTGTTCACCAGAGGAAACCATGTAACTTGAAGCACTGGAGCAGTTTTACCTTGATGAATGGGCAAAAATTCCAGTGGCAAGACGTGGAACTCTTAGGCTATGTGCACACATTGCAGAAATGCTGCGGAAATGTCCGCAGCATTTCCGCAACTCCCTGCCGCGGGTAAAACACAAGCGTTTTGCAAGTGTTTTTAGCTTGCATAATGCTTGCGTTTTCCAAGCGATTCGAAGCATTGCTTGGAAAAGTGATTGACAGGTTGGTCACACTTGTGAAGCATAGTCCTTGACAAGTGTGGCCAACTTTTTACTATTGATGCTGCCTATGCAGCATCAATAGTAAAAGATAGAATGATAAAAAAAATATGGTTATTCTCACCTTCTGACGGCCCCCGATCTCCTCAGCGGCGCTCCCGGCACATTCCGTTCCAAGGGATGCTTTGCGCGAAGGACCTTTGTGACGTCACGGTTGCATGACCACGAAGTCATCCGAGGTCCTTCGCGCAATGCATCCCTGGGAACGGAAGCAGCCGCGTGCACTGCTGAGAGGTGGGAGGACTCCGGGGGCCATCGGAAGGTAAGTATATCCATATTTTTTATTTTAAGTCTTTTTTTTCTTTTACAGAAATATGGTTCCCAGGGCCTGAAGGAGAGTCTCCTCTTCTCCAGACCCGGGTACCATCCGCACATGAAGCGCTCACTTTACGGATGGTGGGCATAGCCACATGCGTAAAGTGAGCGTTTCAATGCAATCCTATGGCTGCGGAATCACCATGATTCCGCAGAAATAATGAACATGCTGCGGATTTTACCGCTATGCGATTCCGCAGCGGGAAAATTCGCAGCATGGGCACAGCAACTGCGGAATTCCATAGGATTGCATGGGAATGCGTTTTTTAAACTGTTTTTATGCATTTCTACTGCTGCAGAAATGCATAAAAAACCGCAACGTGGGCACACAGCCTTACAGAGACTTATTCAAGTGACTTGCAGCTGTAATTGTCGCAAAAGGAGGCTCTACAAATTACCGAATTTAGGGAGGGTGAGTAGTTATGCACACTGAAATTTTCAGTTATTTTGTCTTATTTGTTATTTTTTTCGCATTAAAAAGAAAACCAAATGTTCACAGTTGTAGGCATGTTCTTTACATGAACTGATGCAAACCCTCAAAAAAACCAGTGAAATTCCAGGCTGTGAGGTAGCAAAACTAGTGACAGCAGTCGGATCTACGTGACAAACTGGTGACATTATACACAGGAGCTCTTTACATAGTATATAGTGCACAGGTAATACAGTGATCAGTGAGGTTATACACAGGAGTTCTGTATATATATAGAGTCAGTGTGCAGATAATACAGGGATCACCAGTGACATTATACACAGGAGCCCTGTGTATACTATATAGCGCATAATGTAAGTGGACATGTAATACACTGACGTACCAGTGACCTCTCTAGTTGAAGTCATTCATTTTCACTTGTCTTCATCTGGCACAGACTACCATCACTTCTTCCAGCCAGTACTCGACTTGCAGAAAATAACACACAGTCATCTATAACTGATCGCTTCTAGAACACATTCCCCACTTTTATACCAGACTTCTACACTGTGACAGATGAAGGAAAATGTGACATAGTACCACCCTGCACAGTAGTAGAGCCTCCTTTTTGTTCCCCGCCATAACCGGTCTCCTCACAAGTAAAATATATTACAGCAGTAATAATGTCCCCTATTTGGCTCCTACAATAATTATGTCCCCCACTTACCACCATAAAGCAATAATCTATGTTAGGCTGGTTTCACATTTGCGGTTGTGTCCGCAGCGTTTCTGACGCATACATCCGCATGCGTCTGGATTTCCTATCTTTTACATTGTAGACGCAGGTGCATGCATTCGCCCCCGTTTGTTTACTCATGCATTTTTTCGCGGTGTGCGGCTGGGCGCGGCTGACGCACCATGTTAGAATTTTTTGGGCGTCAAATTTCCGCCGCCATACACATGCGGACGCTTGCGGAAGGAGTGCGTCCAAACAGCTCATTACAATCTATGGGAACGCAAGGACATGTGTTCGCTTGCCTTTGCACATGGGTCTACATACAGAAATCCCATTTTTTGTGGCTTGTGTCAAGGAAATTCTCCTTGAAAATTTATTTAATAACAAACGCATGCACATAAACAACGCAAACGAGTGCAAACGTTGCATTTTTTTATCCATCATGCGTAAGTTGATGCGGATAAAAAACGCAGCGCTATCATGCGTTTTGCTATGCGTTTGCGGTTGCGTACGAAACGCTGCGGACTCAACCGCAAATGTGAACCTAGCCTTACACATTCTGGCCCCCATACAGTAAAAATGTCACTCATATTGGTCCCTTCATTAAATGCTCCCATCCTGGGCCCCTTCCTGTAATAATGTCTTACATCCTGACCCCTTTATGTAATAATGTACACCATCCTGGTCCCCATATGTCCCCCTGTGTCTCATTCTGGTCCCCATATGTCTGTCAGCCAAGTCCCCATATGTCCCTCATCCTGATTCCCATACCATATATCCCTCATTCTGGTCCCCATATGTCCCCATTATGTCCCGTATCTAGGTCCCCATTATGTCCTTCATCCTGGTCCCCATATGTCCCTCATCCTGGTCCCCATTATGTCCCGTATCCAGGTCCCCATTATGTCCCTCATCCTGGTCCCCATATGTCCCTCAACCTGATTCCCATACCATATATCCCTTATTCTGGTCTCCATATACAGTTAGGTCCATATATATTTGGACAGAGACAACATTTTTCTCATTTTGGTTATAGACATTACCACAATAAGTGGTCCCATAAGTCCCATATCTAGGGAGTGCCTCCCTGCTTCACAGCACGGCGTCCGTGACGGCGGCGATTCTCAGCGCCTCCCCCCTGCGAGTACCTCGCTTCCCTATAGCGCTTCGTACTTCTCCACACGCTCTAAGGCGCCTTGCGCTCCCGTACCCTGGCTAGCATCCTACTAAGTGTGTGACTTGCACATACCACCTATGGTCTCCAGCATTCACAACTGTATCTGATGAAGGTCTTATTTGTATAGACCGAAAACGTTTATATGTGATTGAGCCAGATGCACCGAATAAAATTTATTTCTGAATTTTGCAACGAATTTCTCCTGAGTGCCAAGTATTTCTCAGTTATACTTGACGGGTTGGATTCCTAACTTGTGCACCTCCAATAGAAACCCTGAGTGCCGTGGTCACCATTTTCCATGTGATTTTAATTACATCCAAACACAGTTGGTTCTAACCTCCTCTATAAATGCAGGCTTTACCATGTTATTAGCCATCGGTAAGTGTTCACACTTTGCAGTCAGCTCAGTTACCCATCCGATCTGAGATCACCTTGACGTTTTGGTGGATGGGCTCACAACGTTTGGCCAAATATTGTGCTAAGAATCTCATGTGTTTTTTCATAAATTTCCCTAGCCATTATGCTATTCACATTTCATATATTGCACATTTCCTTGTCTTAGCACAGTAAATTTTGAGTGCAGCCATTGATCTATTTGCTTCATTTATGGTGCGGACAGCCCATGGTGGTGACGTCATACTCCCGGCAACATTCGCGCTGATGTCAGCTGTCAGCCTCTGATTGGCCGGCAGCTATTTTTAATATTGCGGTGCAGGAAGGGCTTCTAGAATGTCTTCCTGCACCGTAATATATTTCAACTGAATGTGCATCCAAGGAAGCGCATTCAATGGAAACTGGCCCTCAGAACCAGATTAGGGGACTGCTTCCTCTCTGTTAGGGGAACACATTGCAATTTTAACAATCGGTTCCCCCGTGTGAAGCGCCTGAAATCCACCCTGACCATTCCCCTTGTTAGACTACACAGGGACATACCCTGTTGACAAGTAAAGAACAGTTGTCAAACTATTCGTACATTTTTTACAGGAGGAATTAACAGAAGAGTGATACATTGTACAAATTTTAAGACAAGTTGCTCCAGAATTGTTATTCTTATTATTGTTATTATTGAGGACTAAGGATACTCACGGTTCTCGTTTTAAAACTGTTTTTTAGAGTGTTGACCAGCAGGTGGCAATACTATACTATTTTTTTTTGTCAATACTGACTGATGGCCTTTTTTCATACAACATATTTAGAGACAGAAATGTTGGGACATCTATAGGAGCTTCCAAGACGTTACATTGTAAATCCATAGGAATTAATCCCTTTGCACATTTTGGCGTACCTGTAAGTCTTGTGTTAGGGTCCACATGTGTGGCGAGAGCCAAGAAGCTCAGCTCTCACCACTCGGTAAATGCCGACTATGCTACATATGTTACATAGCCGACATCTGTCTATAACAGCCGGAGGAGAGCTGGAGGCCTTGGTCGCTGTTATCTTGATATTCTTTTTAGGCTAAGCTTGAGACTTGACCTCAATTTCATTTGTACCTTTTTTTACACCATTTACTGATCACCGTAAATAATCTGATCACTGTATCATACAGGTTGTTATGATTACAGAGGCACTTAATATATGTCTTATTTACTGATTTGTTAAAAAATAGCGCTTTAAAAATATTATTAATGTAATTATTTTTCATTATTTCTTAGGAATTTTGCAGGAAGAAAAAAATCTGACTTTTATTTTCCCTCTAGAATGCAGGTAGATAAAAATACACTGCTGTATACAGATATACCTCTATGTACCAGTATAATCGGTATGTGGGTTTAGAATCTGCAGTACAGTTTCAAGTATACAAAATCCTCCCATTCCTGTCAACTTAGGCTGTGGCTCTAAGCTATGTGCACGCATTGCGGATTAGGTTTAGGAATTTCTGGTGCGGATTCTGCATCTCTTGGCAGAAAACGTAGGTGCAGATTTGACGCATTTTTTGTTTGGATTTTGTGCGGTTTTGCTGCAGGTTTTGTGCGGATTTACTGCGTTTTTTACCCCTGCGGATTTCTATAATGGAATGGGTACAAAAACGCTGAAAATCCACAAAAAAGAAGTAACATGCTACTTCTTTTAATCCGCAGCATTTCCGCACGGAATTTTCCGCACCATTAGCACAGCATTTTTTTTTACCGTTGATTTACATTGTACTGTAAATCACTTGCGGATCTGCAGCATTTCTGCACCGCAAAAAACGCTGCGGATCCGCAGGAAATCCGCAACGTGTGCACATACCCTAAGCTATAGGGCTTATACTCACTTGCGAGAAACTTGGATGAGTCTCGCACATCAATACCCGGCACTGCTCCCGGCACTCAGGAGCGGAGTATGCGGCTGCATGTATTGCTATGCGGCCGCACGCTCCGATCTGAGTGCCGGGTGCAGTGCCGGGTATTGACGTGCGAGACTCATCCGAGTTTCTCACAAGTGAGTATGAGCCCTTAGCTGCTGCCTACAACTTCTTAAAGTATTTGGGGGTTTTTAACTTCTTAGTGACCGGGCAACATTTTTGAAATCTGTCAATTTATATGGTAATAACTCTGGAACATTTCAATATATCCCATTGATTTTTTTTACTGTTTTGTGACACTTTGTACTTTATGATAATGGTAAATTTATGTCGCTATTTTCAGAGTTTATATAAATATCAGAAATTTTAAAAAAAAATTCAAAAAATTAGCAATTTTCAAACTTTGAATGATTATGCCTTTAATCCAGATAGTCATGCTACCCAAAAAACACTAATAAATAACATTTCCCTCATGCCTGCTTTACATCAGCACCATCTGTAAAATGTTGTTTTATTTTGTTCGCATTTTAGAAGGTTTAATAATGTAGCAGCAATTTTTCATTTTTTCAAGGAAATTTACAAAACTTATTTTTTTAGGGACCTATTCAGTTTTGAAGTGACTTTGGGGGTCCTCTATACTTAAAAATCCCAAAAGTGATACCATTTTAAAAACAGCGCCCCTCAACGTATTCAAAATTGCTATCAGGTAGTGACATGACAGGAATGAAGAAATTTATTTTTACCATCAAAATGTTGATAACTTCTGAACAGACCGCTATAGCAGGCAGACTTTAATGCCGTTATTTGGCCATGAACTGCCATAGCAAACACCAGGACCACACAATCATGGTCTCAGGGTGCCAATGGGGTTAAAGAGGAAGCCCCACACTCTGTTAACCATCTAGATGCTGTAGTAATTATTGACAGCAGCATTAAGGAGTTGAACGACTGATCGTGGCTGATGCAGCACGTTGTCAGCTATAGTGTACAGCTGACAGATACATGATTGCCACCAGTCAGGGGATGCTATTCTCTTATAAAGCAGATCAGTAAAAAGACGTATTGGTGGTCACTAAGGGGTTAAAGGATCATACTTTTCTCATTTGATTCATAATAGTTGACCTATAGCATGAAGAGCTCATTGCAATTATTTAATTTTTCCAATAACTTTTAACAAATGTCCTGGATGAGAGCTTTTACACCAGGAACTGAAAATAATTCAATATGAATAAGGCAATTTTCCTTTTGTCTTTTTTAAGTACATGAGCTAGCCTCTCGTTCCCATAGAAGGGTGATATTGTTCCACTGTATACTGTACATACAAATTTGTCATTTCACTAATGGCAGGGTTGCCAGCTTGACTCCTCATTTTTTCTGGACAACTTCTCAATAAATCTCGACAATTTTTTCATGGACACATTGGAAAATTATAATAAATAATTATGATTCTATGTTATCCATGTCGGGGGACGTGGCCTGGCTATGGAGGAGTGAAGTAGCACGATTCACAGCTTCCATCCCTGGACATTCTCCTCTGCCCTTTTCGTGGCCCTTCTTTAAAGGTTCTAATCACCTCCAATGCCGTCGAAGAAGTCCCTGCCAGCTCACCTTCCTGCGGCCTCAATAGTGAGAATTACTCATTTTCTGAGAAGCATGGCCACTTCAGCGCCAGAGGCTTCCAAGATGGCATCAGCACCTGCAAAAATGCTTCTCTGTGATACAGCACAGACTCAGGTGAGGGGCCCCAGGTCCTACTGCCTTCCACATCGCCCACGGAGAGATTTCTTCCCTTGGGTGTGGAGTCTGAGACCCCTGATATCAAGACCCGGGCCCCGGAGAATACATACCCCACACAGCAGGGGGTCCTCATGCTCACAAAATGGTGCCTTGTGGACAAACAGCTTTCACACTGCTACAGTGTACTCAGAATCAGGTTAGCCTCCAGCCCCCTGTCCTCCTAGCTCAAGTACCTATATCCTCATGCCTATCGCCAATATGTAAGGAGTTTGTTCTATCTATGACCCCTGATAATATTGGAGGATCTTATTATTACTCTTACCTTCCCTCCCCCAGAGCGACATGAATTACCATTACAACATTCCAGCGCTGGGGTCCTGGGTTCATATCCCGCCTAGGACAAGATCTGAAAGGCATAGACTGCTTCAATAAGGGGAGAATTAATTGAGAGGGTGTCATCTACAGAAACACAAATGGCCTCCATTGCACAACAATTGAGTGTACGTGAAAAGCTATCTCTTCTCATACATATCAATTGGAATATTTGACAGACTTGATGGATGATATTGAAAACAGGGGCCATCGCAACAATACTAAGATTGGGGGTCTATCTGAAACTGTAGAACGTCAAGCCCTAGATGAGATCCTACGTCACATATTCTATTCAATTCTAAATCTTCCCCCCAAGACCACATTAGAGTTGGACAGAGCTCATAGATCCCTGTGCCCTAAGCCAAGTGACATTAATAAACCATGGGATGTTATATGCAGGGTCCATAGATACAAGCTAAAAGAGGATATTTTTAACATGGCTCGCAAAATGAATTACATTCTATACCAGGATAATTCTGTTCAACTTATCCCGAATCTCTCACGTCACATGCTACAAAAACAGAGAGCACTGAGACCTCTATTGGAAGCTCTGAAACAGAGGAACATTCTTTATTCATGGGATTTTCATTCTGCCTTTAAGTTCGTAACTTTGAATCCACTCTTTGTTGCCCTAATGACATCCCAACTTTCATCTCCGCCTTAGGGATCCCTCCTCTTACCACCAAAATAATGTACTGGCCAGGTTTGTCGAATACTTCAAGAGGGATAACCAACGACAACCACAGAGGGAACCGCAACGCAAGTTCAGAGGAAAGTTCAGAAGAAGAGAGGATAGAGATCCTTTTGCCAACCCTCCAGACTGAATTTTCCCCATTATGTAATTTGTGGGTTCTTGTTCATCAGTTTGTAGGCCTGACACACTTGCATATGAATGTTTTTTTCTCTTCTTTGCTGTTCCAATTCAACTTTTCAAAATGATATGCTTTGCTTATACAGTTGGTAACGCAGGTTTATGCATTAGATGTTAACTTTTTTTCCTCTCCTCTTACTAACAGGGCTATGAACAGGAGGGGGAGTTTGATCTAGGGAGGGAAGATTCCTCCATAGAAAGTCCATCTCCTATAAGGGGACCTACGTCCTGCAGTGCATTCTACTCTTATATATATATATATATATATATATATATATTTTTTTTTTTATTTTTTTTTTCATTTTTCCCCCTTTTTTCTCTTTACTCAGACTTCTGCTCCTCCCTTTTCTGTTTATCTATTTCTGTTTTTCATTACTTTTCCCACTTCCGCTTTCCCTTCTCCTTTATTTTCCACCAAAACTCTCATAAAGATGGCGTCTATTCAGATCTGCTCATTTAATGCCAGAGGTCTAAACGTCCCATAAAAATGTTCTCGGGTATTACACGCTATGCATAAATAAATGGTCCAAATTCTGTTATTACAGAAAACTCACTTCAAAATGGGGCACATTTCCAATTTTAAAGACAAACACTTTACTCAGTGGCTCCACTGCACCAACCCAGAGTCTAAATGTTTCCTTCACAGCATAATCTGATTATGCTAATGTTAATTTGTTCATGTTAAATTTCTGTTTTCATATAACTCAAGACTTCTATAAAAAAAAAAGCCATTTGTGAATAATGTGTCTTGCATATATCATTATACTAAGCTTGGAATGATTCTGATTCTCTTTTTTGTGTTAATTTATAACAAAAATCCATAATAAAACAGATTGAACAATAAGTGATCCATGTCTTAGCCCATAATTCTGATATGAAGACATCAACTTCATTCACTTTAAAATGATAATTACAGACAAAATAATCTGTGTAAATTTCTTCAGCTCCAAAAAAATCACAGATGCCTTACATTTTTTTTCTTTAAAGATAAGACAAAAATTTGCCCTATTTTTTCAAGCAGTCCTGGAATTTCTGGACGGTTGGCAACCCTGACTAAAAGCCGACAGGTACATTACAGGACCAAACGATGCTCCATTCTCGGCTGACTCTCCCATAGTCACAGGGGCGCTCGGTCAGCCAAAGGCTTCTTTGTTCTCTATTAGAAAGCTGCAAACTAACACATGATAATATTTTAATTTATATAGCGCCAACATATTCTGCAGCGCTTTACAGGTTGCACACACTATCATCTCTGTCCCCGATGGGCTCACAATCTAAATTCCCTATCAGTATGTCTTTGCCATCAGCCAGTGGCTTATCTCCAAGAGAACAATATGATCAGCAATCCAAAATCAGACATGCCCAATCAACATCTCCTCCAACAATCAAATAAAAAAATATAAAACCTACAAGAGAAAAAGTGAGCAAAAATCCTTCTGTAACTAAGTATATAAAGCAAAAGAAGTGCATTTAAATAACACAGTTTTTAGTAATACTTTTTTTAAATCAAAAATAGCATAAAAGCCATATCACCATAACGGTAACTCTGATCGGGACAGTCCTACACTGTCTAATATTAAAACCTTACCATGTGTCAATGTTGACCTCAGTGTGAATAAGGGCAGCAAAAGGACTGGGCCCAACCAGTGGATCACCAGTCTGAGGAAGCCTTATATACAATTTCCAGCTCAGGAGAGGCAGGCCACACCCAACCTTCCTCGAACAATCAGTTGTCCGGCACCCCCCTTACACATAACACTGATATCAATGGGCTCAGTCGACATTAGTATAATGTGTATGAGTACCTTAAGGCACCTGAAAATAGGGAGAATAATTAATGCTGCCATGATGCCAACCAGACCATAGTGCCGTATCATGCCTAAATGATGGACACCATTTTTTTCATTTTAATTTTTTTATGTTTTCTCCACATCAACAGCCTTACCAGATGTAGATTATAAAATTCAGAAGTATTTAGCAATATGTCCCTTGTAATTATTTAGCATTTTGCAGAATAAATGTATGCCTGAGAAGTTACCTGTAGGACCGTGGTGCCACCCGCCCCAATGCGCATTTCGGCACAATGCATTCTTCCGGGGGCAGGGTGACAAATGTAGAGGTTTACACTACATTTAGAATAGAGGGAAAAGACAAAAAAGTGGAGGGATGTGTATTTTCTTTAAATCCAGCTTTAGTCCTGTGCTCCATGAGGACTTTGGGGGGCGCAGTGAAAATGTAGAATCAGTATGGGTAAATGTATATGGAAATGGCAATAATGGAAAGCTGCTAATTGGAGTTTGCTTCAAGCCTCCTAATATACAGGTGCTTCTAAAAAATTAGAATATCATCAAAAAGTTAATTTATTTCAGTTCATCAATACAAAAAGTGAAACACATATATTATATAGAGTCATTCCAAACAGAGTGATCTATTTCAAGTGTTTATTTCTGTTAATGTTGATGATTATGGCTTACAGCCAATGAAAACCCAAAAGTCATTATCTCAGTAAATTAGAATACTTTATAACACCAGCTTGAAAAAATTATTTTAAAAATCCAAAATGTGGGCATACTGAAATGTAAATTCAGTAAATGCACTCAATACTTGGTCAGGGGTCCTTTTGCATCAATTACTGCATCAATGTGGTGTGGCATGGAGCCGATCAGCCTGTGGCACTTTGATTTTCTATATTTATTGCAATATTATGTGTGAAGCAGAGACAGGTATTATATGTGAGGGGCGATATGAATCCCCCAGGATGTGCACAGGCATAGCTGTGATTGCAGTGCAAAATAAAAGTGTTTGGTCTTGCACAAGCTATTTTTCCAAGGAAGATTTAAGAAAACCTGACATAGGCTTTTATTTTTGGAGCAAACTACAGGATGGTAGTGGTGCAGTTCGCTCCCTCCAGTGCCCAACACTGGAGCTGAAGACACTGAAGATATGTGGAGGTGTATTTACTGCTTGGAGGGTGTGAGGCAGTGAGGGGAATTATATGTGTTATGGACCTGGTGGATAGGAGCACCCGGAATGACCTGATGAGTAAACTCAAAATCGGGACTAGCTCTGGGTAAGTGGGAACTCTGCTGACCGCAAACCCTACTTCTATCACACACACTAGAAATAGCCGTGGAGCGTACCTAACTCTCCCTAGACGCCTCTTCACAGCCTAAGAGCTAACTACACCTAAAGATAGAAATAGAAGCCTTACCTTGCCTCAGAGAAATTCCCCAAAGGTAAAGGCAGACCCCCACATATATTGACTGTGAGTTAAGAGGAAAGTCACAAACACAGGAATGAAACAGGTTTTAGCAAAGGAGGCCAGATTTCACTAGTCAGAGGATAGAAAAGGGAACTATGCGGTCAGCAAAAAAGACTACAAAAAACCACGCAGAGTAAGCAAAAAGACTCCCCACACCGACTCACGGTGTGGAGGTGCCACTCTGCACCCCCAGAGCTTCCAGCTAGCAAGGGAATATCATGATAGCAAGCTGGACTAGAAATTAGCAGTACTAAGAAATATATTCAGGAAGCAGTAACAACAAATGAACTAGCAAAGACTTAGCTTCTGCTGGAGTAGACAGGTCCTCAGAGAAGTCCAA
Organism: Ranitomeya variabilis; assembly: GCF_051348905.1. Lineage (NCBI taxonomy): Eukaryota > Metazoa > Chordata > Amphibia > Anura > Dendrobatidae > Ranitomeya > Ranitomeya variabilis. The sequence continues at coordinate 317,077,580 of NC_135232.1, read as the reverse complement.
GAGAGATCTGAACTAATACTGAAACATTGACAGCTGGCATGAAGTAACGATCTGAGTGGAGTTAAATAGGGAAGCAGCATAGCAATAAACGAGAGAAGCTGATAAAGCCAACCTCAGTGACCAGCAGTTCCGCTCGAAGCCACCAGAGGGAGTCCAAGAGCAGAACCAACCAAAGTACCATTCATGACCACAGCAGGGAGTCCGAGAACGGAATTCACAACATATATGCAAGGGACGGTAAGTATCTCCCAGGATGCGCATAGAAGTGTATTGAGGCCGCTGGTGTACATTGCAGTCACAGGCATAGCTGTGGTTGCAGTGCAGAATAAAAATGTCACGCCGCCCGGGTATCAATGCTGTAGGGGAAGCTGCACACAGCAGCTGAGCAAGACGCCAAGTTACTAACCTGAATCCACGGGACCTTTGACATGAAACAGAGTGTACAGGTAATGAAAAGGACCTTAGACCATGTGAGAGAGTGGGAGGAGGTAAGGGGGTGGAGCCAGACGCCGGGGAAACAGACAAGGGACAAGCACTAAAGAATAATCAAACAAGCAGAGGTCATAGCCAGGAGATTATGAGGTACCAAAATGGAGAGACAGGGGATCATCTGAAGCAAAGCCATAGTTCAGTAAGCCAGGAACACAAACAGAGTAAAGCACGGAAAGCAAGATAACACTATGCAAGCCGGACACACACTCCAGAAGTCAAGCATACAGACAGAAACAGAATCTATAGCTGACAGAGAAACCAGGTTAGGAGCAAGTATAAATACCCCTCCTATTTTGGAAAAAAGGTTATCAACCTTAACCCTGAGAGCACAGGACATTAACCATGTCCTGACCATGACAAAAAGTAAGTGTGGACCTGGTCAAGTTATTTGGCCAAGCCCATTTTTAGTAAAACCCATAAAAGGCTTTTATTTTTGGAGTGAACTAAAGGATGGTAGTGGGACAGTTCACTCCCTCCAGCCAGGTCTTACAAGTGGCCCATGGCCACAGATTCCATTTAAAGACCCTGCAGCAAATGGTTGAGTCTGTCTTGGTTTGCAAACTGCAGAACAGGTGGCTCTGTAAGGCTCAGCCTGTGTGAAGTAACACGGAGCCAAGCTAGGCCAAAAATCCTGGCACCCCTTAGCGTGACACAGTGGTGCAGTCACTCACGGCAACAAGTCTCCCATATGGACTGTCTTGATTTTGAGCTGCCATCCGGAGCATACCATTTTGTTTTCCGTTTGTGAGTACGTTGGACATTAAAGACACTTTGTTTTGAACTTTCCTGTGGTCACTGCCTATCTGTCATACTGCACCAACACCGCTGCACTACACGTGGTATTGCAGTATATAGTATGTGATCAGACGATCAAAGATTCAAGTCCCCTAAGGGAACTTGAAAATACAGTAAAAAATTAACACATTAAAAATATATATATATATATTATATGTATATAATATATATACAGTTGTGCTCAAAATTTTACATGGAAGAATTTTTGCTTTCTTGGCCTTTTTCAGAGCATAGGAATGATAACACCAAAACTTTTTCTCCACTCATGGTTAGTGGTTGAGTGAAGCCATTTATTGACAAACTACTGTGGTTTCTCTTTTTAAACCATTCTATGGAGCAGAATGCTTCTCCCTCAAGTTCCTCCTCCCACAAGTAGTATTTTAAAAAACACCACCTGTCATCTATAATTTCAGTCACTGGAAAGCCTGGTTTCACTGAACACAGATTTGATAGATTTACTTGAGATTGAAAGATCAGTCCGGGAGGAGAAAGAGGCATATTTCTCTGATCAGATATATTACAAAGTTTCTTAGTTTCATGTGTACTAATGATTTATTAAATAAAAATGAAAATGACAGTTTCTCTTCCATTAAAAAAACGTTTATGCAAGCTTGGTATTTCTGTAAGCACAGTGATCTGGAGAATGTTTCAAGGTAATTTTTACAGAACATAAAAACAATGGAATAGGTGTAATAAGCAGATCTGTGTATTTTCAAGTGCTGGAAGGAACACCTACTGGTATTTTGGCACTAAATGGATCCCTAAAAAAAGCAAATTTCACCAAGTTAAAGTTAAAGTATGATTTAGAACTCAAATAGAGGATGTACCCCTCATTCAGGGGTGGTCATATTATTGTGCAACCTGTGCCGCCGCAGGGGTCTAAGAGGTCTATAGGTGGAATTATGATGAGTGTGACAAAGTCACTGGTAAAGTAATGGCGGCAGTGATGAGAAACCAGAATATTTTCCTCCAGCACACTACAGGTTGTGAGGGTTAAGTTAAAGTTTCAGACATGGGCTGTTTTTTTGTGGATATCTATAGAGTGGGTGGGAAAATTTCCACCTTATCTCCACCTTCACCTGTGTGATGTCACAATCATGTGGTCAGTTACATGATAGATGGAAGTCACATGGTCTAGGGTTTAAAGGTAACCTGTCAGCAGGATTGTGCACAGTAACCTACAGACACTGTAAGGTTGGCGCCATTATACTGATTAAAATGATACCTTGGTTGATGAAATCAGTCTTGTGGTTGTTTTTTAATCTTTATTTTCAGTTTTGAATTAATGATATGCTCGTGCTTTGAGGCTAGCCTGGAGGGGGGTCTTTATGTGCTGCTCTGCTTAGGTATTCATAATGCAGACTGCTGACAGGTCACTGATCCCTCAGTGACCTGCCCCCTAGTTTGCATAATGAATATCTGTACATACTGAAGAAAAAAGAAGAAAACACTTCTGCAGGCAGCTGCCAGCTGTGGCACCTGCTCTTCTGCATAATCGTATGTTTAAAGTCCCAATATTAAATGTGGTTGATGTTATTCAGATAGAAAAAAAAAATCAATTTTAAAATGGCGCCCACCGCACCTGCGCAGTAGCAGCTATCGCTGTATATAGGTGATCCGAATACTGCTACTGTGCATGCATCGGCGGAGTCATCTTGCTGGAGAAGAAAAAAATTCCTCCTCCAAGATGGCTCCGCCCGCACCTGCACAGTAGCAGCTCTCGGCTGCCCCTGGGTCAGTGAGAGGAGGTGCTGGCCCCCTATCTAACTGGCGTACTCCAGAAAGCTTATTTTGACTTGGCCTTACACAATGACGGGAATATGCCAAGTTAAAAAATTAAGACATTGGTCACTATGTCTGTCAGGGCCCGAAGGGTTTATCACTGTCCATATTATGGTGACAAACCTCCCTGCTCACAGATGCTTGACTTGTTGCATTTGGTCCAGAAATGGTTGCAGCCGAAGCCCTCCACTGCAGCCCAGATGGTCATGTGGGTGGTCATGGAAAGATTTATTCACTCCCTCCCCAGGCCAGTGCAGACTTGGGTTGTCCAGAGAGAGCCCCGGAATTCCGTCGACCTGGTGGGCTTCGTAGAAAGGTACCAGGTGGTCGAGAGGTCCCTAAGAAGGCTAGGAAATAGGGGATCTCCATACTGGGGTAACTCTGCGAGAGCCCAAAACCCAAAAGAGGGGTAGTAGAGCCACCGCTGGGGGATGTCTGCGTTCCCAAGGAGTCGCTGAGAGGTTGCCAAATGCTGCTTGTAAAGACCTGATCTGCTGGAGATGCCACAGGCCTGGACATAGCTGCCTGTTGCCCTATGTCCTCTGAGCAGATGGATTGAAGCCTAGGCCTAGGAAGGCGCTCCTCATACTATGCTTATCCCACCTGCAGTGTGGACTATCAGCCTGGGGAGGGTCCGCAGTCATGTCCTGTGACCATAAACAGAGTACTAGTGTTAGGACTCTTGGACTCGGGGAGTTTAGTGACCCTGATAAGGGCCACGCTTCCTCACCAGCTGATCCCAAGGAAACATGTGGGTGTCCGCTGTATCCACCGGGATGCCAAGGGCTATTCTGTTGCCAGAGTTCTGATAAAAATGAGCCGGGGTACGCAGTCCCATGAGGTCGGGGTAGTCAGAGGCTTGCTACACCCCGTGGGGCAGGACTTCAGTCTGTTCTGGGACTTGTGGGGAAAGCCAGGGCTGCCAAGTGACTCAGACAGGAGGCAGCTCAACCCTGATGAAATCCCATCGCAGTCGAAGATGGATGAGTTCCCCTTGTGTGTCCTGGCTGGTGATGAGGACGAGATGGTGACCAATGAGGCCGAAATTTCTGAACTGGGGGTTTCTGGTGGGAATTTTGGAACTACCCAAATGCAGGATTTGACTTCAAAAAATGCAATTGACAATGTGACTGTTATAAATGGGGTTGCCCAAGAGCCGAGGGCCAACACCAGGTTCCCGTAGTTTGCAGTAAATGAGGAGTTGCTATATCGGGTCACTAAACAGCAAGGGGAAGTATTAGAGCAGCTGTTAGTCCTGGGACCCTATAGACGTAGGGTACTAGATCTGGCCCATGCTCATGTCTTGGGGGGCATCTAGGCATAGATAAAACATGAGACTGAGTCCTTCAAAGGTTCTACTGGCCTGGGTGTCACAGGGACATTGTTAATTTCTGCTGGTCCTGCCCTACCTGTCAGCTAACTGCCCCCGAATCTCACTTTCACAGTCCCATATTCCCGTTACCCATAATTGAAGTCCCATTTGACCGGATTGCCATAGACCTGGTTGGGCCCTTAGTTAAGTCCGCCAGGGGTCATCAGTATATCCTAGTAGTAATGGACTACGCTACGTGGTACTCGGAGGCGGTACCACTAAGAAACTCCTCAGCTCGGAGTATAGTACAGGAGCTAGTCCATATTTTCTCCCGGACAGGTCTGCCGAAGGAAATCCTGACATATTAAGGGACACCATTCATGTTAAAGGTAATGAGGGGGTTGAGCAAGGCCCTCCAGATTACCCAACTTAGGACGTCTGTGTCCCATCTGCAGACAGACAGCCTGGTGGAGAGATGAAGTCCATGTTGACCTCGAAGTCCATGTTGAAGAAGGTCCTGTAGAAGGATGGCAGAGATTGGATTGCCTCCTGCCATACCTACTGTACTCCATCAGAGACATCCCACATGCCTCTACGGGGTTCTCACCCTTCGAGCTGTTATACAAACGACATCCGCGGGGACTACTAGATGTTGCAAAGGAGACCTGGGAAGCAGAAGTTACACCCCACCGAAGCATCATCGAGCATGTGGCCCAAAAGCAGGACCAGATCGCAAGGGTGATGTCGATTGTGAAGGAGAGCCTCCTTCAAGGGCAAGAAGCCCAGGTGAGAGTCAACAACCGAGCCATGAGGCTGAGACCGTTTAGCCCTGGAGACCGGGAATTGGTATTGTTCACCACTGTGAAAAGTAAGCTCCTGGCCAAGTGACAAGGGCCATACGAGGTTGTCGAGAAGTTGAGAGACGTCAACTACAAGGTCCACCAACCAGGGAGAAGAAAGCCATACTAAGTGTACAACATCAACCTGCTCAAACCATGGCGAGACAGGGATCCGGTAGAAGCCACGTGCCTAGGGGCCCATGCTGAAACCAAGGTTGAGGATGTCACAGTGGCAGAGACACTGTCGCTGGCCCAGAAACAACAGTGCTGTGAGCTGCTTCAGCGGAACCGAGACCTGTTTCAGAGTTACCACGGTGTATGCAGGTTGTGGGGTACAAAATCCTGACTGAACCGCATGTGAGGGTGAAACAAAGGTCGTATCAGATTCCTCAAGTTCGCTGTGAGGTGGTCTCCAAAGAGATGAAGAGAATGTTGAGCCTGGGCGTCATTGAGGAGTCAAAGAGCAGCTGGTCCTGCCCTATTGTTCTTGTGCCGCTTCTGTAATGATTACAGGAAGCTGAATGAGGTGTCCAAATTCAACGCTTATCCGAAGTCCTGGGTCGATGAGTTTATTGAGAAGCTAGGGTCAGCCAGATACATCACAACCTTGGACCTAACAAAAAGGTACTGGCAAATTCTTCTGTCTCCAAGTGCCAAGGAGAAGATGGCTTTCTCTACATGTGATGGGTGCTTTCAGTACACCCAGATGCCATATGGCATATGTGAGGTTAATCTGCTAGGAGCCTGGCTTTGTATACCAATTGGGCTCATACAGCTGATTGGAGTGTCCATGGTTGAGTGCAGTCTGATGATTTCCACACATCCATAGACTTGAATGGCCACGTGCGACCCGATTTGCGCTGCCAATCGCAACATGCTGCAACTGTTTTCTCAATCCGAGAAAAAAGATGAGTATGAGAATGGTATGAGAAAAAAGAGCACTGCCCCATAGAATAACATTATTCCAAGTGCTATTCGATAAAACATTGGATAGTACTCGTCCAACGTATACGCTCATGTGAGCAATCCCTTCGAATAATAAAAAATTAAATGGAATTGTTCTCAGGCGGCAATGGTCATTTAATAATGTTATTGTAAAAGTCTTTCATATGGTTTGCTGTTGTTCAAATTATTTAATGAAACATTTAAAAAAAGGAGGTCTGTCACACTGCAGGTAGGTGCAAGCTCCACTAGATGCCACTAGAGTGGAAGCAGGACTGCACCTAAGGAGAGCTAGCCTGCAGTGCAGCAGTGAGGCTACCACAGGTGGCAGCAGAATAGTCAAACAAGCCGGGTCAAATCCTATATAACTATACTATACTAACTATAACTGACATCGCCTGCAAGAAGCAGCGGCGATAAATAGCCATCCTGAACCCAGACAGAGACAGAGAAAGGTTAACTCTTGACATGACCAGACCGGGAAAAAGGGAAAACAGGACTCAAAACCTGGTCTGGATCATGACAGGTCAATGATTTTTTGATAGGACGTTCAACAAGTGCATATATTGGTGTGAAGGTCAGGCATACATGTGATGCTGGCTCTTTTTAATACTATAGCTATAGGTGGAATCTTACCTATGTGTTTTAAAAAAAATGTTTTTTTATTGACATCTTCTTTAAAAGACCTGATTAGTTGTTTCTGGACAACTGAAAGTCGCTGTAGATTTATTTTCTAGTCCTGAAAGCTGCATCATTTTCTTCCAATAATGATTATAGTAACTTTGCTGCTAGTTTGTGTCTTCATTTTAATTGCATGGGTTGGATTCCGAACCCCAGGATATCACCATCATCTTATGTTATAAAAAAACTTTCTTGTTATACCTGAACATGGAAAGTATATATTTAGTACTAAATACATGCACTGTTGCCTTGCAGGTTATTAATCAGCAGAGTGTAGGCTGACAATAGTAAAGCAGGTATATACAAATTATTTCGGAACAACCCAGGTTACAATTCTCCTGTAGATGCCAAAATACAAATGAGAGAGAAGGAAGACAATGAGCCAGCAGTTCTGCATTTTTATGAAGATTAGGAGACTTGGTGACTTTATAAAAAAAAAAAAGCGTTATAAGTTATAATATATGCAGCTGTTCACATTTTTTTAATCTGGACAACCCCTTTAATGCATATTTTGTAAATAATTTAGCAAATCACTTGTGAAAATAAAGAAGACTTCAAAATAAAAAAACAAAAACCTAAACAATGTCACAATGTGACATTAAGAACTGGACTGACCCAATAATTGTCCTACTTTGGAAAATGTTACTGAATCAATAGTGAGCATAGTGAAAATTGGGACTGTATATAGCAGGGGTGATATAAGGCATTTAGGGCACCAAATAAAACTTTAGTACAATTGGTTCACGTCAGCTGGATGAGCAGGTGTAATTTTTCCAGCAACTAAAGCAGGAGAGAAGAATCATACAAATTAACACATAAATTAATAAATAATGCATATTATGACAGTACGTAAGACTTAATTCATCAAAGCTTTTAGTCAAAAATTCTGGGATAAAAAGCTTTGAAAAGTTGCAAAGTTTGTGATGCTCTAAAATTTTGCGACTTTTGCCATTCTCACGCCATTTTCACCCAGCTCCGACAAAGTAGGTGGAGCTGGTGCGGGACAAGGTTGTGCAACTCTCCGCTTATTAAACCCATGAGAGTCTACACTGAGCAAAGGTATGAGGGACAGCACATTTCAAAACCATCAGCATTATCATGAGTTGGGAAGACTTTCCCCAAGTGTTTGGATTGGGTCTTATGGAATTTGGGCTTTCTCAGCCAAAAGAGCATTTTTGAGGTCAGACACTCATGTTGGACAAGAAAGAAAGGCTTGTATTGGAGGTCCAATTAATCCCATCGGTATTTAACATGATTGAAATCAGAACTCTGTTTAAACCATGTGTCGCGGGGTTACTGTAACAGAGAGCAGCCAGAAGACTGCAGCGTCTGATTGCTCCTACTTCTGCACTGAGAAGAAGCACTTCTCCTTTGTTTTAATGGTGTTTATTTCTTTTGGCAGAACAGGGATTAATCGGCCATGTTGAAAAACTCTTAGCTATCAGCTGAGCTCAATTACCCACTCCCATCCCCTTTATAATCTGGGTCCTGATTCAAATCCATGTCAGAGCTGCATGGCTTAGGAGGAGAGGTGTTCTTATTAGAAGGAGTTTTGGAGGAGTTATGTGCGACTGATGCATGGTTTGTAAGTGTGATAATTCTCTTCCTTCTCCTACTTTGGTTTCTCTCCCGTCCTGAACTCCCCGGTGCATTCCTCTGTAATATGTGAGTGAATACTTGCATGCCTGGTATTTTCAGTTACCCTTGCATGTGTTGCCTTGTTTGTCGGGTTGGTGTACTGCGGTGCACAGCAGCACCCCTCTTCCATGGGTGGGGGAAGAGAACAGACGGAGGACTAACTCAGGAGATAAGGCAAGGGTGGCAGCCACGGCATCTTCACCTTCAGAAGTATCCTGGTGAATAGGGTGTAATAATTATAGGGGATAACTCAGGAGACTCTTTGCGTGGAACAAGACAACTACAGGACACAGTTTTATAAGTGGTAAAGTCTATATTATCACACGGTGATTCACACAGGTGCAGAGAGAAACTCAAGTCCACAACACTTGGTGCAAATAATAAACGCAGCTTAGCAGTCTATAGGAAACTTCAGAGGAAAATGCAATCAAGCAGAAAGTCTATGAAGCACAGTTATTCTTGAGGATACTTGACACACATAAATCATTGTCTTAGTCCAGGCACAGATAGATATGCTTATTAGGCAGTTCAAATCATATCTTAGCTCAACCAGAGAGGCCTGGTTAATAGTCTCAGGTTATTGCAAAGCAGCAACAGCTTACATGACCAGCAAATGCAGATGGAAGTAAACACGAACAGCAGATGAAGGAGGATTACTGGAAACTTGTGTATGCAGCAGGAACTCAGAGCAGAGTAGCAAGATCACCACACAGGTTCACAGGAGCAGGTGTATAGCCAGGGAGTAATCAGAGGTCAGGAGCTGGATGCAAGGCAGAATACTCTAGCACAGACTGAAGGCTGGGGTGGAGTTTTAAAGCAGGAGACACAGTGCAAATGAGACCAAAGACGCCATCTTGGAAAAGGGCAGTAATGCACAAAAGGTAAAAAATGATCAGAGTCCTGACATTACTCCCTCCTTAGAAGCAGCCTCAGGATGATCCTGGACCTGGTTTCTCAGGGAATCTCTGATGAAAACGAGAAATCTTCTGTTGGGCATTGATGTTTTCCACAGGTTCCCAAGAGTCTTCCTCAGGGGGATATCCCTGCCATCTTATCAGATATTGGAGCCGATTCCTACGAATCCTGGAATCAATAATTTCCTCCACCACTAATTTTTCTTGCCCATCAATCACCACAGGCTGCGGAGGTGGCACAACACGTCCCTGGAAGGTATTAGGAGATACAGGCTTTAGTAAAGATACATGAAAAACTGGGTGTACTGTTGTGAATTCCGTTCTGGAGCTCCCTCCTGTGGTTGCTAATGGTATTTTTGTGAGTTCTGCTCTTGGGCTCCCTCTGGTGGTTTCGAGTGGAACTGCTGCTCCTTTAGGTAGCTGTAGCAGCTGCCTCTACTGATCGCCTTGCCTGGGTTTGTTATTTAAACCTGCTCTGGGCTTTAGTTCATGCCAGCTGTCAATGTTCTTGGTTGGATTTGGTTCTCTCCTTGGATTTCTCATATGGCCTGTCCTTGTCAGCAAAAGATAAGTTTTTGCTAGTTCTTGTTTGTCCATTTGTTTGGACTCTATTGCTCTGCAAATGTGTCTCTTTTTGTCCAGCTTGTCACTATGTCATATTCAGGCTAGCTGGAAAGCTCTGGGGAAGCAGATTTGCCCCTCCACACCGTGAGTCGGTGTGGAGTTCATTTTTGTAAACTCTGCGTGGATTTTGTAGTTTTTAATACTCACCGCACAGTATCCTTTTCTCTCTGTCTATCAAGTTTAGTATTGGCCTCCTTTGCTGAAATCTGATTTCATTTCTGTGTACGTCATTTCCCTCTCCACTCACAGTCAATATTTGTGGGGGGCTGTCTTTCCTTTGGGGGTTTTCTCTGAGGCAAGATAGCTTTCTATTTCCTACTTTAGGGGTAGTTAGCTCTTAGGCTGTGACGAGGTGTCTAGGGAGGGTCAGGAACATCCCACGGCTATTACTAGTGTTGTTGTTAGGATTAGGAACTGCGGTCAGTAGAGATACCACCTCCTCAGAGCTCGTCCCATGTTGGGTTTTAGCCACCAGGTCATATCAGTGTGGCCTCTTAACCACCAGGTCATAACAGTGTACCTTCATTGTCCTAGGCAGCTTCAGCCGGCAGGCCACAGAGCTCACAATACCGTTGATCTTGAAAGGGCCAATAAATTTCTGTCCAAGTTTTTGTGAAGGAACGTTTAACTTCAGATTCTTAGTTGCTAACCACACGGAATCTCCTACCTTGAACATGGGTGCAGGTTTACGGAATCTATCAGCCGATCTCTTATAACGTTCTTGACCTGTGGTCAGTGATTCCTTCAGAACCTCCAGATTCTGTCTCATCGCAGTCAGCCTTTCCTCCACTGCAGGAACTGGAGAATTAATTGGAGACCTAGGTAAAATACACGGATGATAACCCAGATTGGCAAAGAAATGTGTAAATTTAGTGGAGGCGCTCTGAGAATTATTATATGAAAATTCGGCTAACGGCAACAACTCCAACCAATCATCCTGGAGATGGCTGACATAACATCTTAGATATTGTTCCAGCGTCTGGTTGGTACGCTCAGTCTGACCATTTGTCTGGGGATGGTAAGCAGAAGAGAGACAGACATTAATATTGAGTGCAGAGCAAAACCCCTTCCAGAATCTTGAAGTGAGCTGTGTTGTGAACTCTGTTTTCGGGCTCCCTCTTGTGGTCACTGGTGGTATGGTGTGACTTTTGCTTTGGGCTCCCCCTGGTGGCTTTGTTTGTTATCCTGCTGGTCTCTGGCTATCAGCTGGTTCGTTATCCTCTGGGAGGTTCCTATATAGCTCTGTTTTACTTCACTTGTGGCCGGCTGCCGATGTAATCAGTGCTACTCAGATTCCTTCTGACTACCTTGCTCCCAGTCCATCCAGGATAAGCTAAGTTTTGTTTGCTCATTTTTTGATCAGCAGTGTTTATCATGTTTTCTGTTCCAGCTTGCTAAAATGTAATTCCCTCGCTTGCTGGTTGCTCTAGTGGGCTGAGTTTCTCCCCACACACCGTTAGTTGGTGTATAGGTTCTTGAAATCTCAGGATGGATATTTTGTAAGGGTTTTTTATTGATCGCATAGACCCCTGCTCTATTTTCTGCTTTCTAGTACTAGTGGGCCTCTTTTGCTGAATCTGATTTCATCCCTATGTATGTGCCTTCTTCTTACTTCACCGTTAATATTTGTTGGGGGCTTCTATATCTTTGGGGATTATTTCTCTGGAGGCAAGCGAGGTCTTTCTTTCTCTTTAGGGGTAGCTAGTTCCTCAGGCTGGCTCGAGACGTCTAAGAATTTTTTAGGCACGTTCACCGGCTACCTCTAGTTGTTTTGGATAGGTTCAGATTTGCGATCAGTCCAGTTACCATCTCCCTAGAGCTCGTCCTTAGTTTAATCACTTGCTGATCTATTTGTGATCCTCCGCCACTAGGGATCATAACAGAACTGTACTCCACGGTCAGAGATGATCTCATCCGGAACCCCGTGCAACGGAAAGACATTCTGTATAACCAAGTTCATTGTATCTTTAGCTGAGGGGAGGCCGGTGCACGGAACAAAATGAGCAGCTTTAGTCAGGCGATCAACTACCACCATGATTGTATTCATGCCCCCTAGATATAGGCAGCTCCACAATAAAATCCATTGATATAGACCCCCAAGGGCGAGACGGAATAGGTAATGGTTGTAGAAGACCCGTAGGTGCCACATGAGGAGTCTTGTAATGGGCACATACCTCTCAAGAGAGAACATAGTCCTTGGTATCCTTCAGGCAAGTTTGCCACCAGAAAAATCGGCTCAGGAACTCTTGTGTCTTCTGTACCCCCCTGTGACCAGCCAACTTGGAGTCATGTACCAACTTGAGGATCTGCAGACGGACGACCTCTGGGACGTAGATACGTCGATCTCTGAACCACATGCCACCCTTAAAGAGAAGATTAATATCCACAGGTGGGTTGGCCAGAAATACATCACCTTCATAGGCCTCCCTGCACTCCTTCCACAATTCCTGATCGTGGATAACTCCGATGAAATTGGCATCAGATAGAATGGTCTTGGACGGGGCTCCAGGTACGGAATCCGCAGCATGGATTCGGGATAAAGCATCAGCCTTCCCATTACAAGAACCTGGACGGTACGAGATAACAAAGTTAAATTGATTTAAAAATAAGTTCCAATGAGCCTGATGAGGAGAAAGACATCTAGCGGATCTAAGGAACTCTAGATTGCGATGGTCAGTTAGCACTATGATCTGTTGTGCAGCTCCTTGCAGATGATGCCTCCATTCTTTGAAAGCCGCAATAATAGCCAGCAATTCCTTGTCTCCCATGTCGTAATTCTTCTCTGCTGAGGGTAGTCTACGGGAAAAGAAAGCACAAGGATGTAGCAGACCCTTCTCTCCAGTTCTTTGGGAGAGAATAGCCCCCAAAGCATTATCAGAAGCGTCCACCTCCACAATGAAAGGAAGTGTTGGATCTGGGTGTATCAACAGCGGTGCTGATGTGAAACAGACTTTAAGCTGATCAGAAGCTTCTTGAGCCTGTGATGACCACTTAAAGGGCTTTTCCTTCTTTGTCAAGGAAGTAATGGGACGGACAATATCAGAAAAATTTCGAATGAAGCGTCTGTAGAAATTTGCAAAACCAATAAAACGTTGGACCTCCTTAACGTTATTGGGTACCAGCCAGTCAAGGATAGCCTGAGTCTTACCAGATTCCATGTTCAGCCCCTGGGGAGAGATGATATAACCTAAGAACTGTATCTCAGAACGATGGAACTCGCATTTCTCCAGCTTAATATACAGATGATTCTCTTTCAGACGTCTTAAAACAGTTTAGACATGTTCTTCATGTTCCTGTAGAGAGTCAGAAAAGATTAGTATATTGTCCAAATAGATCACTACAAACTGGTCCAACAAATCTCTGAAAATGTCATTAGCAAGGTGCTGAAATGTTGCAGGGGCGTTACAAAGCCCGAAGGGCATCACAAGAGATTCAAAGTGTCCATACCGGCATCTGAATACTGTCTTCCACTCATCCCCTGGACGAATACGCACCAAATGATAAGCCCCACGAAGATCCAGTTTAGAGAACACCTTAGCATGGCGGACTCTTTCCAGTAATTTGAGAATCAGAGGCAAAGGGTAACGGTTTCATACGGTTACCTTATTGAGTTCTCGATAGTCAACACATGGTCTCAGGGTCCCATCCTTCTTCTTTACAAAAAAGATAGGTGCCCCTCCTGGTGAGGAAGAAGGACGTATGAAGCCTTTGGCCAGATTTTCATCAATAAACTCTTTTAAGGCTTGAAGCTCAGGTGCCGCCAAAGGGTATACATTACCAAAAGGAATGGCTGCCCCGGGAAGCAGCTCAATGGGACAGTCATAATGCCTGTGTGGAGGAAGCTGATCTGAATTCTTCTTGTCACAGATGTCAGAGAACTCTTTATAAGCTGGAGGTAAAGAAAATACCTGTACATGTGGTTCCGTAGCCGTGGACTCAGGGACAGCTTCTGTTAACGCTGAGTTGCTTCTTGTTGGGAAGATAATCTCCTTGGTGTCCCAGTTGATAATTGGGTTCTGAGAACGCAACCAAGGAATGCCTAAAATCACAGGAAAATGAGGAGAAGAAATTAGCAAGAAAGAAAGTTGCTCCTGATGCTTAGGCTCCAACAAAATTTCAAGGGGTACGGTCTCCTGATCCACAGGCCCAGAGATTAAAGGTGACCCATCCACTGTTTCCATGGTAATTGGAGAGGCTCTTTCCTGAATTTTAATACCATGTTCCTTGGCAAATGCGATATCCATGAAATTGCCACCTGCACCAGAGTCAATCATAGCTGAACTGGAAATCCACTGTCCTGAACACAGGATCTTAATAGGGAGAGAACAGTGAGAGTTCTTTTCCTTCAGCTCCTTGGGGGGTGAAGTGATAGAAAGTGAATGGAATACAGCGTTTAAAGGCAGGCTACATTCAGAGATGTCAGATTCATCACCACAGTTGTCATACTCCCCTATTGCTGCTAGCACCTTGTTAGGTCGTCTAGGACACTTAGGACAATTGATCAAGAAGTGGTCAGACTGGCCACAGTAGAAACATAGACTTTCACGCAGGCGATGCTCCCGGTGCTCATTGATCTCGCGCCTCTGAACTGAATCAATCTGCATGGGCACCTCCTGCACCTCCCAAGAGGTTCTACCTGCAGGCTCTTTGGAAGGAAGGGAAAAGTTAGAAACACGGTTATATGCAGCAAATTTCTCCTGCCTACGCTCAGTAAGGCGAATGTCTATGCGCACACAATGCTGTATAAATGTCTCTAGCTCTTGTGGCAACTCAGAGCGGGCTAGTTCATCTTTTACAATACTAGACAGACCCCTTTTAAAAATAGGCAATTGTGCATAACTGTCCCAATTGGTATCTACCGCCAATCTCCTGAATTCAGTGGCATACTCAATAACAGAACGTTTAGCCTGGCGTAAAGACAACAAAGCAGATTCAGTGGTTGCACGGCGATTAGGGTAATCAAATATTAATGCCATAGCGGCCAAGAAATCATCCAAGTCATTTAACCGTGGGTCACGAGACTCAATCATCGGATTCGCCCAGGCGAGCGTGAGGTCAGTAGCATTATTACACACAATACTTTGGATCTATCAGTAGGAAAACGGTCAGCATGCACATCAAAATATAGCATACATTGATTCACAAAGCCACGAAATTTGTCGTGATCACCATTAAATCTGAATGGGGGCAACTTAGGTGGGCCAGCTGGTGGCTGTTGCCCAGAGGGTAAATTCACTTGTGCAGCTATTTGTGTGCTTATGTCCTGAAAAGCCCGTCCATACTGGGACTCTATGCCAGCAAGTTTGTTTTCCTGGGCTGCCATGCGGTTGCTCAAGTCCTGCAAAGTTTGACCAAACACTTGTTGATTGTGTTCAAAGCTTCCAAACTTCTTTTGCAGACCTTCCACATCTTTCTGCAGTGATCTAATTATGGAAAACACCTGCTCTAATTTGCTTTCTGCAGTCATTGTTCCAGCAGTCTCCTTTTCTTTTTTTAGGCTAGAGTATCCTGTAATAGTTATAGGGGATAACTCAGGAGACTCTTTGTGTGGAACAAAACAACTACAGGACACAGTTTTATAAGTGGTAAAGTCTATATTATCACATGGTGATTCAAACAGGTGCAGAGAGAAACTCAAGTCCACAACACTTGGTGCAAATAATAAACGCAGCTTAGCAGTCTATAGGAAACTTCAGAGGAAAATGCAATCAAGCAGAAAGTCTATGAAGCAGTTATTCTTGAGGATACTTGACACAAATAAATCCTTGTCTTAGTCCAGGCACAGATAGATATGCTTATTAAGCAGTTTAAATCATATCTTAGCTCAACCAGAGAGGCCTGGTTAATAGTCTCAGGTTATTGCAAAGCAGCAACAGCTTACATGACCAGCAAATGCAGATGGAAGTAAACACAAACAGCAGATGAAGGATGATTACTGGAAACTTGTGTATGCAGCAGGAACTCAGAGCAGAGAAGCAGGATCACCACACAGGTTCACAGGAGCAGGTGTATAGCCAGGTAGTAATCAGAGGTCAGGAGCTGGATGCAAGGCAGAATACTCTAACACAGACTGAAGGCTGGGGTTGAGTTTTATAGCAGGAGACAAAGTGCACGAGACCAAAGACGCCATCTTGGAAAAGGGCAGTAATGCACAAAAGGTAAAAAATGTTCAGAGTCCTGACATAGGGTGAGCTAGGGCACCCCTTTGTGGTAGGAACAGGGAAGGAGCCCCTGGTCCCGGGTCACCAGACAGCTGAGTCGTGACACCATGTCTTTTATAGGGAGCATGAAGGAGAGATGTGTTGGCCTGGCTAAGCCAGGAAGGAGTCTGGTGTCAACAGGTTGAACGGAGTATGGGTAAGGCCCTGTAATGCATTCTATGCATATGGGTAGGGGCGGGAGGTCTTTGCATTTAGTTTAGGCATTGTTGCATGGAGTGTGATGTTTACCAAGTAAGTGCTAAACTAGGATACAATTGGCCCAATCGAGTGACAGGCCAACACTTTGGTCACCAGCAGTGTCCACTGGTCCAGTGTGGTGAGATGAGAGTTACTAGGGAACTGTTGAATTGGAGCAGTGGAAAAGAGGTCAGTTTGTGTAACACAGAGACCTGTAAGGACCTATAGGAGTAGTAAACTTTATGCCAAGGAAGGCTTTAGATGGGTTTGGTAGTGAGATCAAGAAAATCCAGTAGAGAATATAGCAGTTAACTGTTGGCCCTGTAATACTTTCATTCTGCCTAAATTGCATTGGACAGTGTGCTGTAGACAGTGGAAGAATTGCCCATCTCAAGCCATTAGGAGAGACAGGGTATCTAAGTGGAAGGCTCCAATCCAAAAAGCAGAACTCAGCAATTCGTTAAAATTAATCTTTATTACAAAATTGCAGACATATACAAAAACCAATGGGTTAGGGACATAGTTCAACTATGAGACAGCTGTTTCATATGATCACTATACTTTCTACTTGTGTCCAGTGGTGGAATGTTTTACACTACACCACATTATTATTTGCTTCCCTGGGGCAGTGAAATGATAACGTCTTCTACCCTAGGTTACCAGAAATGCTAAGATGAATATCTGTATCTGGAGGTTAATGTCTCCATCTCTGGTGATCTAAGGCCGGAAATTGATTTTCAGTATTAAAGGATTATTTAAAAAAAGGAGTATTGTTGTATTCCTGCTGTCCTTTGTTTTACCTCTCCCAACAAGGTCCAGCTTTGGGCTTGGAGCAAAAGGGATTAGACTAGAATGGACAGAGATCTCCCCCCTTCTTAAAAAGACTGCCATCCAGGGTCCCTCATCTATCATAGACTTCTCCTCATGTCACCCCTTCTCGCAGAGTGCTTCTTATATCTTAGTCCTCAGCTCCATTACAGACTGCGCCCATGGTTTCCCACCGTGCTCACATATACGGCACCCTATGCTTCTCTCCGTTACACAGACGTCTAATGCCCTAATGTCTTATTTTAAAGGCTACTCCTATAGTCCCTCATATCCCTTTTAAAGACTATTCCCATGGTACCCCTCTCTCAAGGATCGCTCCTCAGTTGCACAGACCTCTGCTGATGTCCTTTCTGCTACACAAGCTACACCCCATGCCCACCTTTGTTACACAGACTGCCACCTCTGCCCACAAATTCTTCCATCATGCCAACCACTTGCAGACTACTCCCCTTGCCCATTTCACATATACTGCTTCCCACACAGTTCTGGTTTTATTAGGTACATAGATACATACACTTTGCACATTGACTTTTCATGATTCCTATCATTTATACAACAAATAATTGATTGTTAAATGTTTTAGGTTTATTTGATATACAGAAAATAGAAATGTTTTTGTTAGCACAAAGCAAAATGAGCTTCGTAGCTGGAGGGGGGAATTTATTGTCGTGGGAGTGTCACATCTTCAATTTAAGAGAACTTGACAGTGGTCTAGCAGCAATCTGAATGTATGCAGAGTTATGTAAACCCAAACATTTATATAATGTGCCCTGTCTTATGATGCCTCATTTATAAGATACTGTCAGTTCACTACACACACCCATGCAATAGACAATGTAACACTGCTCCTGTCCTGACATGATTGGAAACTTGGAACAAAGCCCATTATTGTGATGCAAGGAAGTTATATTTGAGGAAATGATGAGCACAGGATATAGGGCAGGAGCTCTTCACTTACATATTGGATATCATACCTGCAACTTCTAAGCCGTGAGTAAAAGACATGTAGACCTTGTGACAGACACTGGTAGTGGCGATGCTGGTCTATACTATACTCTACCTATTAATCTCATTCAATTAAGGTTGAAACGCTATGATGAGCACTTTCTCCTCCTCCTTTTGTTCATCTTCAATAGCTTCCTTATAGTCAGTGTCCTACAGTTGCTCAATCTTGTACTTTACCTTGTTGGCTCTACTCATATAGCGTGACCAATTGTTTTTCCATCCATTGTCAGGAGAGATTTTAACCAAGTCAGGTAAGCTATGACTCTTAGAAACTTATGCTTACTGATGATGTTGGAATTGTTTGCTGAACAGGGCAATTAATGAAAATTTGAGAATTTGCAACTACATGGAATGGACTTACGGATTAGACTGGACATAAATTGTGCTAAAGGTACCGTCACATTAAGCGACGCTGCAGCGATATAGACAACGAGCCGATCGCTGCAGCGTCGCTGTTTAGGTCGCTAGGAGACGTCAGACACCGGCAACAGCAGAACGATGCAGGAGCGATCCAGTGACGTACTTATCGTTCTCGCTGGTTGTTCGCTCCAGTTCGCTCCATGTAAAACATTGCCGATCTGACAACCAAATAAAGTTCTGGACTTCTAGCTCCGACCAGCGATATCACAGCAGGATCCAGATCGCTGCTGCGTGTCAAACACAACGAGATCGCTATCCAGGACGCTGCAACGTCAAGGATCGTTGTCGTTCTCGTTGGAAAGTTGTTTAGTGTGAAGGTACCTTTAGACTACTTTTACACTTTATTTTCTGACCAGTATTTAAACTCTTCTGGTAGAATTGAAAACTGGAGTTGTAAAGCTGTTAGCTTATATAAGTGGGCTCATCATCTGAAATTGCCTGAGATGTGATTCGAGTAAAATAGGATTTATTAAATATATTTAGTAATTCAAATATTTTTATAATTATGTGTGCAACATTATTAGCAAACTAAAGTGTCCAACTTTGCCAGAAGAATCTTTTTGAGAAGACCAAACCCACCTACAGATTTTTCTGTGACAGATTCCATTATTTTGCCTTTATATTGGCCTCTTTATTCAGAGCGTCATTCCCCTAGAAAACTATTTTCCACCGCAATTTTGGTTAGTGGACCTCAACAGTTTTTCTCTACATGGTCTTGCCACCCATCCTCTAAGTTTTTGCAGCTGTTTTCCAATGTAGTTCTCAAAATGTACTTCTTCATTGAAAGGAGAACGTTTCGGTTGTAATGTACGTTGCTTTTATGACACTTTTGAAATTCTGCCAACTTTTTAAAAAGTTGTTTGGACTGGTGTAATAACAGCAATAGGTGCCACATTTTTCTGCAAAATTTCATACAGTTTTACATTAGAATTTAGGGCCATGGTTTCAAAGCAGTTTACTTGTCAAATAAAGGACACACCATGCTCCACCAATGTACAGGTACTCTTAATCACCTTCTGATATGTGAAGAACATGTACAAAAGGCTCAAAGGCAGGACCTGCTGCATACCACCTGTTCATAAATACAGAATTTAAGTGGTTAGATCCATGGTGGGGCAATGTCTACCACCAAGATATGTAATAGTGGACCAACCGCTTTAGCCAAGAAATCATAGTAGATCATAATGATATCCTGATAACATGGACAAGGACAATAGAGGCAAATGTTTAAACATGTCATCTGTGTAAATTGTTATAAACCACAGAAATAAATCAGATCAGTGTATGCAGTGCATATACTTAATTATAGAGTTCACCAAGAGATTGCTAGTAGAGATTGCACAAGAAACACAAATACAGGAATGAAAATGGGTGTGAGAAACTCTATAAAAGTCCCTGTCTCCATGTTTCCATAGGGCTTGCCCATCATCTTATGTGGAGTCTTCATCAATAGTTGCCAAGTTGACATCAGCAGGATTAACAAGTCTCCCCACACCCTTCCAACGTGGATGAGGTGTGTGCTACACTCCCCTGTACAGCAAAGACGTCTGCTGATGTAAGGTTTGCTTGGTAGAAAGTTGTCCAAGTCATCGAGGATGAGTGGTTGCAGTTGTCTGCGTCCAGAGACTGATTCAGAGGATGAGGTGAGTGATATTGTCTCTACAGTCTTCACTTTCACAAATGACTTATTGTTTCAGAAGGATTAACAGTTGTATTAATTCAGCAATCCGCTTACATAAGCATACTTGTAGAATTACTTGGCATGTGAGCAGTGCACGCAGCAGCAAGTCAACGCCTTGTGAGATTGTATACTTACCTGTGACTGAAAGCAAAATCCAATGTCCTCACATCTCTACCTTGTATGAAGTGTGATATGATGTTTTTCAGGCTGCCTATAAAAAACTGGATCGGCCTTCTGCTATTCTGTTAGGCCCACGGGTGAAATACCTAATAATGATTTGATTATAATGTCCTCCCAACAAATTTGTGAACAGCAACTATAACCAGTGAATGTGTACAAAAGAATGCCAGAGACCCATATGTCTCACATAATATAAGTTATGGCGATCAAATCTGAAACCTTTTGAGTTGCTGAATAAATGTACTTTGAACTGGAGACCAAGGGCGGACACTGACAGGCCCCTGTGCAAGAAATTTATCTGGGCCCCCTTCCCTGCCCAAAACGCCGCTTGTGATGAGGGTAATCTGGCAATGGACCCCCGAAGCCTCAGGCTACTAGCAACAGGTCAGATTGCCCTCATCATTACTGCTCTATATGCTGTGTGTATATTATATACAGTGTATTGTATATATATCTATAATATAACGCTGGGAGCATCACTCTGTCCGTCCCCTTTATAGACTGCGCAAACGCCTGCGCAGTCTGGACCCCACAGAGTGACACAGCCCAGGAGATCGCAGTATGCGTAAGCACTGAATGCATACCGCGATTTCCAGCGGGACGTGCCAAGAGGGTGAGTATGCTATATTCACCTGTCGCCATTCCACTGCTGCACGCCGCTCTGTCTTCTGCGTCCTTTTCACGTGACGTTCAGGTCAGAGGGTGCGATGACGTGCTTAGTGTGCGTCGCCCTCTGCTTGAACAGTCACAGCCAGAGGACCCGGAAGAAGGAGCGGCGTCCAGCGGTGGAACGGGGACAGGTGAATATAGCAAGTGCCGGGGGCCTGAGCCAGCGGCGACTCCGGGACCTGACCCCCATAGCGCGCCAGTGTCCCCGCCTGCTCAGGCCCCCGGCACTCGGCACTCAGCGACGATAGGTGAGTATGTCATTTTTATTTTTTTTTATTGCAGCAGCCTACAGAGAATATTATACTGTACTATGGAGCATCTTATGGGGGCCATCAACCTTTATGGAGCAGCGTACGGGGCATATGGATGGGAGCAGCACATGACAGAATAGGGCACAGGATGGGAGCAGCACATCACAGAATGGAGGCGCAGGATGAGAGCAGCACATGACAGTATGGGGCGCAGGATGGGAGCAGCACATTACAGAATGGGGGTGCAGGATGGGAGCAGCACATTACAGAATGGGGGCACAGGATGGGAGCAGCACATGACAGAACGGGGCGCAGGATGGGAGCAGCACATGACAGAACGGGGGCGCAGGATGAGAGCAGCACATGACAGCATGGAGGCGCAGGATGGGAGCAGCACATGACAGGATGGGGGTGCAGGATGCGAGCACCACATGACAGGATTGGGGCGCATGATGGGAGCACATGACAGGATGGGGGCTCAGGAAGAAAGTAGCACATGACAGGATGAGGGCGCAGGATGGGAGCACCACATGATAGGATTGGGGTGCAGGATGGGAGCACATGACAGGATGAGGGCTCAGGAAGAGAGTAGCACATGACAGGATGGGGCGCAGGATGGGAGCAGTACATGACAGGATGGGGGCGTAGGATGGGAGAAGCACATACCAGAATGGGAGCACAGGATGGGAGCACCACATGACAGAATGGGAGCACAGGATGGGAGCACCACATGACAGGATTGGGGTGCAGGATGGGAGCACATGACAGGATGAGGGCTCAGGAAGAGAGTAGCACATGACAAGATGGAGGCGCAAAAACAGGATGAGGGCACAGGATGGGGGCGCAAGATGGTAGCAGCACATGAAAAGATTAGGGCGCAGGATGGAAGCAGTACATTCCAGGATGGAGACCATATACCAATATAAATGCTTGCCATCCATGCGTAGAACGGGTTCAATAGCTAGTATATATACTCTATATCAGGGATAACTTCATCATTTGGTGACTAACACTTTAAAGAGCCAAAAACAAATGTGTTCACACACACCGTACATACATTCACACATATACAGTACATACATGAACAAACAGATACACACAGATACCGTACATACATACACACATATACACACACATATACCATACGTACATACACACAGATACACATACATATACCATACATACACACAGATACGCCCACATATACCGTACATAAACACACATATACAGTACATACACACACTCAGATACACACATATATCGTACATACAGTATACACACACATATATACCATACATACAGTGCCTACAAGTAGTATTCAACCCCCTGCAGATTTAGCAGGTTTACACATTTGGAATTAACTTGGCATTGTGACATTTGGACTGTAGATCAGCCTGGAAGTGTGAAATGCACTGCAGCAAAAAAGAATGTTATTTCTTTGTTTATTTTTTTTTTAAATTGTGAAAAGTCTTTTCAGAGGGTCATTTATTATTCAACCCCTCAACCCACCAGAATTATGTTTTGCTCCCCTAAAGTATTAAGAAGTAGTTCAGGCACAAAGAACAATGAGCTTCACATGTTTGGATTAATTATCTCTTTTTCCAGCCTTTTTCTGACTATTTAAGACCCTCCCCAAACTTGTGAACAGCACTCAAACATGGTCAACATGGGAAAGACAAAGGAGCATTCCAAGGCCATCAGAGACAAGATCGTGGAGGGTCACAAGGCTGGCAAGGGGTACAAAACCCTTTCCAAGGAGTTGGGCCTACCTGTCTCCACTGTTGGGCGCATCATCCGGAAGTGGAAGGCTTATGGAACTACTGTTAGCCTTCCACGGCCTGGACAGCCTTTGAAAGTTTCCTCCTGTGCCGAGGCCAGGCTTGTCCGAAGAGTCAAGGCTAACCCAAGGACAACAAGGAAGGAGCTCCGGGAAGATCTCATGGCAGTGGGGACATTGGTTTCAGTCAATACCATAAGTAACATACTCCACCGCAATGGTCTCCGTTCCAGACAAGCCCGTAAGGTACCTTTACTTTCAAAGCGTCATGTCAAGGCTCGTCTACAGTTTGCTCATGATCACTTGGAGGACTCTGAGACTGACTGGTTCAAGGTTCTCTGGTCTGATGAGACCAAGATCAAGATCTTTGGTGCCAACCACACACGTGACGTTTGGAGACTGGATGGCACTGCATACGACCCCAAGAATACCATCCCTACAGTCAAGCATGGTGGTGGGAGCATCATGCTGTGGGGCTGTTTCTCAGCCAAGGGGCCTGGCCATCTGGTCCGCATCCATGGGAAGATGGATAGCACGGCCTACCTGGAGATTTTGGCCAAGAACCTCCGCTCCTCCATCAAGGATCTTAAGATGGGTCGTCATTTCATCTTCCAACAAGACAACGACCCAAAGCACACAGCCAAGAAAACCAAGGCCTGGTTCAAGAGGCAAAAAAACAAGGTGTTGCAGTGGCCTAGTCAGTCTCCTGACCTTAACCCAATTGAAAACTTGTGGAAGGAGCTCAAGATTAAAGTCCACATGAGACACCCAAAGAACCTAGATAACTTGGAGAACATCTGCATGGAGGAGTGGGCCAAGATAACTCCAGAGACCTGTGCCGGCCTGATCAGGTCTTATAAAAGACGATTATTAGCTGTAATTGCAAACAAAGGTTATTCCACAAAATATTAAACCTAGGGGTTGAATAATAATTGACCCACACTTTTATGTTTAAAATTTATAAAAATTTAACTGAGCAACAAAACATTTTGGTTTCTAAGATTTATGCATCTGTTAATAAATCCTGCTCTTGTTTGAAGTTTGAAGGCTCTAACTTATTTGCATCTTATTAAACCTGCTAAATCTGCAGGGGGTTGAATACTACTTGTAGGCACTGTACACAGACAGATACACACACATACCGCATATACACACACACAGATACACACATATACCGTACGAACATACACACACATATGCAGTGCCTTGCGAAAGTATTCAGCCCCCTGGAACTTTTCAAACTTTTCCCACATATCATGCTTCAAACATAAAGATACCAAATGTAAATTTTTGGTGAAGAATAAACAACAAGTGGAACACAATTGTGAAGTTGAACGAAATTTATTGCTTATTTTAAATTTTTGTGGAAATTCAAAAACCGAAAAGTGGGGCCTGCAATATTATTCGGCCCCTTTACTTTCAGTGCTGCAAACTCACTCCAGAAGTTCATTGTGGATCTCTGAAAGATCCAATGTTGTCCTAAATGCCTAATGATGATAAATATAATCCACCCGTGTGTAATCAAGTCTCTGTATAAATGCACCTGCTCTGTGATAGTCTCAGGGTTCTGTTTGAAGTACAGAAAGCATCATGAAGACCAAGGAATACAACAGGCAGGTCCGTGATACTGTTGTGGAGAAGTTTAAAGCCGGATTTGGATACAATATGATTTCCAAAACTTTAAACATCCCAAGGAGCACTGTGCAAGCGATCATATTGAAATGGAAGGAGTATCATACCACTGCAAATCTACCAAGACCCAGCCGTCCCTCTAAACTTTCATCTCAAGCAAGGAGAAGACTGGTCAGAGATTCACAAAACTTGTAAGCTAGCAACTAAAGTCCCCCAACACAGCGTAAAGAATCAATAATGTCTTTATTGAAAATACAAATTTTAAAATGTTTTAAGGAGATAAGAGCAAACTGAAAAAACAGGATGGAAAGAAACATACATTGGACGGGACATATGATGACAGTATCCTGGGTATAAATATACCAAGTGTATTATATCCAAGATAAAGAATTTAATATCATCCGCTTGAGGCACAGTTCAATATTGCATATAGGTAAATACAGAGTAAAGTGCATGGTGCTCATAACCAAAAGAGTCTCAAGACAGATATAAAATACTTAATACATCACACACGTATCTGGGAGTTCCTCTCTCCCTGATTGGCCTCAGGAAAAAAAAGTGTAATAAAGTATAAGGGTATGTGCACACGTCAGGATTTCTTGCAGAAATTTCCTGAAGAAAAACGGAAATTTTCTGCAAGAAATCCGCATTTTCTTTTTTGCGTTTTTTTCCCTTTTTTTTGCGTTTTTTTTAGCATTTTGCAAGCGAAATTAGCTTGCAGAATGCTAAAGTTTTCCAAGCGATCTGTAGCATCGCTTGGAAAACTGACTGACAGGTTGGTCACACTTGTCAAACATACTGTTTGACAAGTGTGACCAACTTTTTACTATAGATGCTGCTTATGCAGCATCAATAGTAAAAAGATATCATGTTAAAAATAATAAAAATGGTTATACTCACCCTCTGCAGACAGCCGATCTCCTCAGCGGCGTCCGTTCCTATAGATGGTGTGTGTGTGCAGGACCTTCGATGATGTCGCGGTCACGTGACCGCGACGTCATCGCGGTCATGTGACCGCGACGTCATCGCAGGTCCTTCACACACACCATCTATAGGAACGGAAGCGGCAGCATGCACCGATGAGAGGCGGGAAGACTCCGGGGGCCATCGAAGGTGAGTATATGACTATTTTTTTAATTTTAATTCTTTTTTTTTTTTTTACCAATTATATGGTGCCCAGTCCGTGGAGAAGAGTCTCCTCTCCTCCACCCTGGGTACCAACCGCACATGATCTGCTTACTTCTCGCATGGTGTGCACAGCCACATGCGGAAAGTAAGCAGATCAATGCACTCCTGGGTGTGCGAAATCTCCGCAATTCCACAAATTTAATGAACATGATGCTTTTTTTTCCGCGATGTGATTTTTTTGCGGAAAAAAATGCAACATTTGCACAAGAAATGCAGAATACACTTAAAATAATGGGAGGCATATGTAAGCGTGTTTTTTGCGTTTTTTTTTCGCTTTTTTATAGCGAAAAAACGCAAAAAAAACCAAAAAAATACTGAACGTGTGCACATGGCCTAAAGTGCATAATCCCCTAAAGGCAATCAAGGACAGTGTCATGCATATCAAAGATCAAGGGAACTAATTAGAGCAGCAAAAGTAAAAACCACAGATAAATATAAATACCCAGAGTTCAGTTCCGTCCAGCGTACCCCTTGACGCGTGTTTCGATGGCAGTCTTCCTCAGAACGGGTGCATACTGTACACAATACTTTACCCAAAACGTCCCATGTAAATAAAACAACACGCAATTTTTTAACCAAACTTTTTTAATGCATGGAGGTCGGTCACAGCCAAAAAAGACGTGCTTAGCACATGGGTACCATAACTCTCAAATAAGGCATGATTGGCCAGTTAAACAGGTACAAATCATTATGCAACAGCAGAACTCCTGGTGTAAGTCAGACTTCGGGCAGGAAAAAGCATCATGGTATAACCATTGACCGCAGCTGTGACTTAAACAAAACCAACAATAACAACTAAAACACACTGTACAGATGAAAAAGGGGAGGGAGGGTGGACAGGACAACCTCCGGGTCCCATGGCTGTGAGCAGAGAGACAGGAAGAGGCAGGGTCTGCATTTATAAAGAGGGGAACAAGGGTGGAGAAAACAGACCATTGGGTGAAAAACCAGGAGGAGACGAGAAAGACCATGGGACACTAAGACCTTAACCACTTAAACAGGGCACAGCAGTCAGGGGGCATGCAATATAAGATTGATGTGCCCTTCATAACCACATCGCTATAGAAACCCCTCACACATAGACATTAAAACTAGTGATGAGCGAGTGTACTCGTTACTCGAGATTTCCAGAGCACGCTCGGGTGTCCTCATAGTATTTTTTAGTGCTTGGAGATTTAGTTTTCATCGCGCAGCTGAATGATTTACATCTGTTAGCCAGCATAAGTACATGTGGGGATTCCCTAGCAACCAGGCAACCCCCACATGTACTTATGCTGGCTAACAGATGTAAATCATACAGCTGCGGCAAGAAAAACGAAATCTCCGAGCAATAAAAAATACTCGGAGACCCCCAAGCGTGCTCAGGAAAACCCGAGCAACGAGTACACTCGCTCATCACTAATTAATACACTTTCTGACTCTCTTCTACCATGCATCAGTTATTGATCTGGCTGTCCCTCCCATGCATAGCAGAAGGCAACGAATCAATAAAAAAAACCTTGGAACGCCAATCTCACAAAAAAGCTGCAGCAAACATTCAGTGTTGCAAAGTGGCACTGGAAGAAAATACACTCACATAATGACTTCACCGCCTTCAGATAAGCAATTTTCACATTCAAGTCAGCCCTCACCTCTGCTAAACAGGAATATAATACTTCACAAGTGTCATAACCCCAAACAGTTATTGAACGCTTTTAACTCCTTCCCTCATCCACTGTTGCCCCCTCAGACTCCTTCATTCCTGACTTTGCCTTTTATTTAAAAACAAAATCGATCACATCAGACAAAGCTTTAATGTTCTACCACCAAAACCTCTCTGCATCACAGACAAATGATCTTCCCCAATAACCTTCTTTTTCATCATCACTGAAAAACAGCTTCTCCAAATCACATCTCACAACTGGTGTGCATGACCCTATCCCATCTCATCTCCTCGACAACCTTTTCACCGTCTTGATTCCAGTCTTGACCTATTTCTTCAACTCATCATCAATCTCTGGTATCTTCCCATCCACTTTCAAACACACAACAATTGCGTCAACCCTGAAGAAGCCATCATTTGATCCAACCTTTATGTCCAGCTATCGCTCCATGTCACTCCATTCGACTCCAAACTCCTTGAACAGCATTTCCACATTGAATTTTTCTCCCATCTGTCATTCAACAAACTCTTCAACAACCTACAATCTGGCTTCGGTTCCCACCATTCCACTGAAATGGTGCTAACCCAAATTACCACCAAAATTAACAGATAGTATTCTTGATCTATGTTATGTGCATTTAATATGTATGTAACCCCTTTTTACATTTAAAGCATCCTAAAATTAAGGGTGCTTTAAAGGAAATCTGTCAGTAGGCTTTGGCTATGTAATCTGATAACAGCATGAGGTAGGGGCTAAAACATTCAACACTGTGCCGTTTATTAAACTGTGTGCTGTTTACTTACACTGAAGGTTTTACCACTAGGATATTATCATTGCCAAGTCTGAGATGCTCGTGACTGCTAGTCCTATTCCTCCTCCTCCTGGGATAAGCAGCTTACTGTCAATAGACCATGTGCATAAGGAGCCTAGTGTGGGTGGGGTTAGTTTTCCCAGGTCTGCTACATTCTTGTGTCAGAACTGTTGCCCCCAATAAGCTAAGTGATACATCATTGGAATCAGTGTCTCTTTTCCTACATCATGCTGCTCTCAGATGAGGTAGCAAAAGCTACTGCTAGACTCACTTTAAAAATACATATTATTAATAATAATAATAATAATAATAATAATAATCCTCTTGATAAGGAAAACTTGCATATTATGGATATCGGATAACTTCCAATTTTGGTACAATCCCTTTTTAGCTACATGGGATAAAACGAATGGCACGGATCTTTAAAATTTGTTAATCTGACAACTCTGTGTTCCCTTTGTAATAACTTAGACATGCTGTTGTTTGTCAATATTGTGGTGGATCAATACTATTGTATATTATTTCTGGTGCAGATCATTGTATATGTTTTTTTTTTCTACTAATAACTTCCTAAATTATCTACTCTATATCTTAAACTAAATATTGAAAGGTGAAATATACATTGAATTTAGTTCTTACAGCTGTCTCCAAAGTTTTTCACTGACGCAAATTTTGGTTTTCACAACGTTTGATGCTTCATTGTTATTATATCTTAGTTGGATGTTTTTATGGTTGCTGAGGTACAATTATAAGCAGTCCATAAGATTTCAAAGATGACACTTGCACAGGTCAGCCCTGGTCTCTGGACGCCGGGTATTCATCTTATAAGGTGCATTGACAGTGCGCTCTGCTTTGTTGCCAGCTCATTACTGCTGATCCAGAGAGAGTTCACTGTCTTTGTGCACATCCCACAGTGCACATCATGCAGGGACTAGCCCAGTCCCTGAAATGAAGGTCCCTGATGATGATTAATTTTAAGGGAGAGCAGAGGCTTTGACCGTGACCTCCGATGACACTTTGTTTGAGTATCCCAGCTTGCACTGGAATTCTCAAATGAAGTGTCTTCAAAAAAGAAAAGCAGTTGTATAGTGTAGTTAAGGAAGGATAGGGATTTTTTCATTAAAGTATCAAATATTTTAGATTATGGCATTAAATAGATAGGGATTCAGAATGAAAATTACTTTCTCTAAGTTTCCTTCACACTGTTTGGAAAATCAGGAAGAATGATTATCCAGAGAAGAAAAGGTGAGCACTACTATGAGTTCTGTCATGCCAATAGTAAAACATCCTTCTACCACTTGTGTGTGTTTTTTTTCTTTTTTTTGCCTAAAATTACTGCCATTCATATGTCAATCCTCAAAAAGCGAGAATGTAATGGGCCAGGGTGGCAGTCATACCGAGGGGCTTCTGTATTTCCTCACCCTGGCACTCCGCTACATAAACATCATGTCCAGTCTGAGTAATGTGTGTGCATTGCAGGGCCAGACTGGCCATCTGGCATTTCTGACAAATGTTAGAAGGGCCTGTCTGGTCATGGGCTGCCTTGTCTGCTACATTGTTAACAGAATCGATGTTCTCAAGATACCCATACTGTCAAGAGTTGTGATGGAGCACAAAGTTGCTGACTCCGTCACCCCAGCAGGCCACGGGTATCATTAGAAATATTGGTCTTGTAGAAAATCGTCCTTTCCTACATCCAGGGTAATATTAGTAATATATCCCATCTGGTTCATGGGGACAGGGACAACATGGGCCTGTGTGATTTCAAATGCCAGGTCTGAATTTCAGCCCCAGTCCGTACCTGGTGCATTGCCAGTCACTCACTTGTGAAATTGAGTTTTCCTCAGATTGCTGCATTCCAGAGTTCTTCAGCACCACACAATGAAGGTCCGAGTCCAAGTTCATTTTTAATAAAACCACTTTACTGAGCTTGTCCAGTTTTATCACAGACACGGCACCGTAATCTTCATACTTCAAGGACATTCCTTTCCCTGAACTGTTCCTGATCCTTCCTGCCATTTCTCGTTCCTCCGGTACTGCAGCTTTCTGAGTAGCCATGCTAGCTTCTTCCTGATGCTCCCCGCCCACTTTCCCCATTCTGGGCAAAACTAAAGAATGCCACTGCCAATCCTTGTCAGACCGTAGGTGTTGGACGTTCCGGGATTTAGCATTAAGCCCAGCAGCTCTCTCTCTCTCATATGGCTCTGATCCTTTCCACCTCGTGTCTCATACCACCCATAGGGCCTGGACTCTTAAGCTTCTCCTCACAGACTCGTTCCTCTCACAACTTGACAGCTCTGCTCAACTCTTCGAACTGATTACCTCAGGGAGACACCCTTCCCGCCAAAACCTGGCTAGCCCCCTTTCTCAACTGTCACTACTCTGGCTGAAACCAGTTCTGAACTTAACTCAATCTAATCTCCTACTCTACAGTGCCCCCAGTGTTCAAACTCCTAAATGACCCCTTATTAATACTTAACCTTACCCTATCCCTAACCCATAAATATATATATATATATATATCTTACTCAGTACCTATACATAAGCATGCTGTTTCACATGTTAGTACACAATAAAACAATATCACACAACACATCACTTAGCATGTGAAACGTACCCGCTTTATTAGGTGAGTGTGCAAAGGCATACAGGGCATAAGCTTGCCCTCAATACACCCCTTACAGGAGGACAAACAAAAATACAGAATTTCTGATAAATTTCAAATTGTCTCTTCAGAGAGGAAGAGGACTAGAACTCTAGTGCCACCTATTGGAAGTAGCAATCCTAACAGTCAATGTCGACCCTTTAATGAGCCTTGTCACATGACTTAGGATAAAAGCCAAACCAGAATCTCAATTTGCAGACACTGTTTCAGGTTACTGCCCCTTATCATTGGAGATCTGGTTTGGCTGAGAGAGAGGCGTGTGACCGGGATCCAAGAAGTATCGTTTCTCCTTGCGGAGAGTGACATGTTAAGATGAGGAGACTTAAAGCTGTTGCTACTTCCAACAATAGGTGGCACTAGAGTTCTAGTCCTCTTCCTCTCTGAAGAGACAATTTGCATATTTCCCAGAGGAGCATTGTGGCTTTAAGTCTCCTCATCTCAACATGCTTAACATGTCACTCTCCGCAAGGAGAAACTATGCTTCTTAGATCCTAATAAATTTCAAGCACTGATTAGACAAGAATTGGTTGTTATTAACCAGGATTTAGCCCAGAAGCTGATATCTAGCTGCCAGGGCAAAAGACAAAAGTCTTGAAAAATAAGGGTCAACGCATTAAATATTAAGCCTTTGCATAAGGATGATAAATTTGTCAATAACAGTGCATAAACGTATGAAATTCTTATAATTGTACTTCAGTAACCATAGAAACATCCAACCAAAAGCCCTAAAAACACTGAATCAGAACACTTTGTGAAAACGAAAATTTGTGTCAAACTTTTTTGACGACTACTATACTTATATTTTCCAACACTAATTGTTTAATGTTTTCTTACTAGTACAGGGAAAGTTCTGAGCAAGAGCCAAAGGAAGAAGTGGTCAAGAAGGTGGAAGGAGATGTGATCCTGACTGCCGCCGTTGCAGGTGCAGCATACAGAGCTCAGAACAATCGAGATCGCGAAAAGGAACGACAAAAAATAAGGGAGCGGGAAAAAAAACGGGAAAATGAAAGGCATAAAGAAAGAGAGAAAAGTATGGAGAGGGAAAAAGAGAGAAGAAGACAAAGAGAAAGACAGAGACAAGCAGAGAAACAAAGACAGAAACAGGCTGGCAAATATAGGCAGAAACAAGCAGAAAAACAGAGACATAAGAAAAAATAAATAGCCACATTTTGTCTGTAATCAAGTTCTATTTCTTGTGTATCCTTAAAAAAAATCAGAAAATCAATTAACCTTGGGGTATGTGTAACAACCCACTCTATAGGTGCCATTTCAATGTATGAAAAAATAAATGAACTATTTTATTTACAGGTAAGCGGACTCCGTCACCCCAAAAATGTACTTTAAATGGGCTATACAGTGCTGTAGGGGATTTAGCCCCTTTAACAACCCGTGGCATGGCCAAGAGTTTGGTGCACCGTTATGCCTCCTCATTTGCATACTGCGGCCCTTCCCCTACTTCTGATTGACAGTGCTCTCTTCCCAGTATTGCTCCATACTGTATAATTAGCCCCATAAATTGCTCCATTCAGAATCAGAATAAAGGACTCCATATAATGCATCATACAGAACAATGGACCTCATATAATGCTTCATACAGTATAATGGGCCCTATATAATGCTCCATACAGAATCAGAATAATGACCTCCATATTACATGTCCCCATATAATGCTCCATACAGAATGGGCCTCATATATATCTCCATACATTATGGGCCCCATATAATGCTCCATGCAGAATGGGCCCCATACAATGCTCTATACAGAATAATGTGCCCCATATGCTTTATACAGAATAATGTGCCCCATATAATGCTCCATACAGAATAATGGACCCCATATAATGCTCTATACATAATAATGGGCCCCATACAATGTTCCACCCATAATGAGCACCATATAATGCTCCAGACAGAATAATGGGCCCCATATAATGCTCTATACATAATAATGGGCCCCATATAATGATCCATACATAATAATGGACCCCATGTAATGCTCCATACATAAAGTGCCCCATATAATGCTCCATACATAATGGGCCCCATATAATGCTACATACAGTATAATGGTCCCCATATGTTGCTCCATACAGAATGGGCCCTATATATATATATATATATATATATATATATATATATATATATCCATATAGTCAGTACTCAGTACCCATAAAATAATATGCCATACAGAATGGGCCACATATAATGCTCCATACAGAATGGGCCCATATAATGCTCCATAAAGAATGGCCCCATATAGTGCTCTATACAGTATGGGTCCCATGTAATGCTCCTCACAGAATGATCCCCATATAATGCTCCATACAGAATGATCCCCAAATAACTCTCTAAACAACATGGGCACCATATAATGCTCCATACAGAATGGACCCCATATAAGGCTCCATACATTAAAAAATAATAATAAAATACTCACTTTTCCTCGCTGGCTGCAAGTCCTGTCTCTTCAGTGACAAGTACCTCTCTGCACTGCTCAGGCAGAGGTAGCGCTGTAGTGATGTCATCGCACCCTCTGCCCTGAGACATCACTGAGTCACAAAACGTGAAAGAGAAAGAACCTGCGGCCAGCCAGGCAAGTATTGCAAACAGTTTAAAGTACGGGGCCCATAGCGCACTGGTATCTCTGATGGCGAGTGCCCCCCACTTGCTTAGGGCCCCAACACAGTGGGATCAATCTGCTTGTAGAGGGAGGGGTCTAATCATTGATCATCTATCCAGTTCTTCAATATAAGATAGGTGGGTGTGCTTAGTAAATGACTATTGAGTTTTATTTATCATTAAAATGAATGTACTCCAGTATTCAGGAACTTGCACAAAGCAATGAGCGGGGTTACTGTATATAGCAAGTACATCGCTTAGGCTAAGTGCCCACTTTGTCCATGCACCTATCCTACAGTATACATCTAGGCAAGGCTTTTCCAGATGAGTACCGGGGCCGGTGTTCACAGGGGGATATCACTGTGGCGACCCGGGCCCATGTAAAAGGGGTATTTGAATAAAGTTTTTGTTCGTGACGCCACCTGTGGTATTCGGTCAGTGGGTACCAACGCTGCTTTAACCCCTTCCTGACATCGGACGTACTATCCCGTCGAGGTGGGGTGGGCCCGTATGACCGCCGACGGGATAGTACGTCCAGCGCGATCGGCGGCGCTCACGGGGGGAGCGCGGCCGATCGCGGCCGGGTGTCAGCTGCATATCGCAGCTGACATCCGGCACTATGTGCCAGGAGCGGTCACGGACCGCCCCCGGCACATTAACCCCCGGCACACCGCGATCAAACATGATCGCGATGTGCCGGCGGTGCAGGGAAGCATCGCGCAGGGAGGGGGCTCCCTGCGGGCTTCCCTGAGCCCCCCGCAGCAACGCGATGTGATCGCGTTGCTGCGAGGGTCTTACCTCCCTCCCTGCCTGCTCCAGACCCGGATCCAAGATGGCCGCGGATCCGGGTCCTGCAGGGAGGGAGGTGGCTTCACAGAAGCCTGCTCAGAGCAGGCACTGTGAAGCAGCCTGCACTTCTCGCAGATCGGTGATCTGTCAGAGTGCTATGCAAACTGACAGATCACCGATCTGTATTGTCCCCCCCTGGGGCAAAGTAAAAAAGTAAAAAAAAAAATTTCCAAATGTGTAAAAAAAAAAAAAAAAAAAAAAAAATATTCCAAAATAATGAAAAAAAAAAAAATATTATTCCCATAAATACATTTCTTTATCTAAATAAAATAAAAAAAACAATAAAAGTACACATTTAGTATCGCCGCGTCCGTAACGACCCGACCTATAAAACTGGCCCACTAGTTAACCCCTTCAGTAAACACCGTAAGAAAAAAAAAAAAAAAAACGAGGCAAAAAACAACGCTTTATTATCATACCGCCGAACAAAAAGTGGAATAACACGCGATCAAAAAGACTGATATAAATAACCATGGTACCGCTGAAAACGTCATCTTGTCCCGCAAAAAACGAGCCGCCATACAGCATCATCAGCAAAAAAATAAAAAAGTTATAGTCCTGAGAATAAAGCAATACCAAAATAATTATTTTTTCTATAAAATAGTTTTTATCGTATAAAAGCGCCAAAACATAAAAAAATGATATAAATGAGATATCGCTGTAATCGTACTGACCCGAAGAATAAAACTGCTTTATCAATTTTACCAAACGCGGAACAGTATAAACGCCTCCCCAAAAAGAAATTCATGAATAGCTGGTTTTTGATCACTCTGCCTCACAAAAATCGGAATAAAAAGCGATCAAAAAATGTCACGTGTCCGAAAATGTTACCAATAAAAACGTCAACGCATCCCGCAAAAAACAAGATCTCACATGACTCTGTGGACTCAAATATGGAAAAATTACAGCTCTCAAAATGTGGTAACGCAAAAAATATTTTTTGCAATGAAAAGCGTCTTTCAGTGTGTGACGGCTGCCAATCATAAAAATCCGCTAAAAAACCCGCTATAAAAGTAAATCAAACCCCCCTTCATCACCCCCTTAGTTAGGGAAAAATAAAAAAATAAATTTTTTTTATTTATTTCCATTTTCCCATTAGGGTTAGGGTTAGGGCTAGAGTTAGGACTAGAGTTAGGGCTAGGGTTATTGCTAGGGTTAGGGCTAGGGTTGGGGCTAGGGTTGGGGCTAGGGTTGGGGCTACAGTTAGGGTTGGGGCTAAAGATAGGGTTAGGGTTTGGATTACATTTACGGTTGGGAATAGGGTTGGGTGTGTCTGGGTTAGAGGAGTGGTTAGGGTTACTGTTGGGATTAGGGTAAGGGGTGTGTTTGGATTAGGGTTTCAGTTATAATTGGGGGGTTTCCACTGTTCGGGCACATCAGGGGCTTTCCAAACGGGATATGGCATCCGATCTGAATTCCAGCCAATTCTGCGTTGAAAAAGGAAAACAGTGCTCCTTCCCTTCCGAGCTCTCCCGTGTGCCCAAACAGGGGTTTACCCCAACATATGGGGTATCAGCGTACTCAGGACAAATTGGACATCATCTTTTGGGGTCCAATTTCTCCTGCTACCCTTGTGAAAATACAAAACTGGGGGCCAAAAAATAAGTTTTGTGGGAAAAAAAGGATTTTTTATTTTCACGGCTCTGCGTTGTAAACTGTAGTGAAACACTTGGGGGTTCAAAGTTCTCACAACACATCTAGATAAGTTCCTTGGGGGGTCTAGTTTCCGATATGGGGTCACTTGTGGGGGGTTTGTACTGTTTGCGTACATCAGGGGCTCTGCAAATGCAAGGTGACGCCTGCAGACCAATCCATTTAAGTCTGCATTCCAAATGGCGCTCCTTCCCTTCCAAGCTCTGTCATGCGCCCAAACAGTGGTTCCCCCCCACATATGGGGTATCAGCATACTCAGGACAAATTGAACAACAACTTTTTGGGTCCAATTTATCCTGATACCCTTGTGAAAATACAAAACTGGGGGCCAAAAAATAAGTTTTGTGGGAAAAAAAGGATTTTTTATTTTCACGGCTCTGCGTTGTAAACTGTAGTGAAACACTTGGGGGTTCAAAGTTCTCACAACACATCTAGATAAGTTCCTTGGGGGGTCTAGTTTCCGATATGGGGTCACTTGTGGGGGGTTTGTACTGTTTGCGTACATCAGGGGCTCTGCAAATGCAACGTGACGCCTGCAGACCAATCCATTTAAGTCTGCATTCCAAATGGCGCTCCTTCCCTTCCGAGCTCTGTCATGCGCCCAAACAGTGGTTCCCCCCCACATATGGGGTATCAGCATACTCAGGACAAATTGGACAACAACTTTTTGGGTCCAATTTATCCTGACACCCTTGTGAAAATACAAAGCTGGGGGCCAAAAAATAAGTTTTGTGGGAAAAAAAATATTTTTTATTTTCACGGCTCTGCGTTGTAAACTGTAGTGAAACACTTGGGGGTTCAAAGTTCTCACAACACATCTAGATAAGTTCCTTGGGGGGTCTAGTTTCCGATATGGGGTCACTTGTGGGGGGTTTGTACTGTTTGCGTACATCAGGGGCTCTGCAAATGCAACGTGACGCCTGCATACCAATCCATTTAAGTCTGCATTCCAAATGGCGCTCCTTCCCTTCCGAGCTCTGTCATGCGCCCAAACAGTGGTTCCCCCCCCACATATGGGGTATCAGCATACTCAGGACAAATTGGACAACAACTTTTGGGGTCCAATTTATCCTGATACCCTTGTGAAAATACAAAACTGGGGGCTAAAAAATAATTTTTGTGAAAAAAAAAAGAATTTTTATTTTCACGGCTCTGCGTTATAAACTGTAGTGAAACACTTGGGGGTTCAAAGCTCTCAAAACACATCTACATAAGTTCCTTAGGGGGTCTACTTTCCAAAATGGTGTCACTTGTGGGGGTTTTTAATGTTTAGGCACATCAGGGGCTCTGCAAACGCAACATGGCATCCCATCTTAATTCCAGTCAATTTTGCATTGAAAAGTAAAATAGCGCTCCTTCCCTTCCAAGCTCTGCTATACGCCCAAACAGTGGTTTACCCCCACATATGGGGTATCGTCGTACTCAGGACAAATTGCACAACAACTTTTGTGCTCTAATTTCTTCTCTTACCCTTGGGGAAATAAAAAAATGGGGGCGAAAAGATCATTTTTGTGAAAAAATATGATTTTTTATTTTTACGGCTCTGCATTATAAACTTCTGTGAAGCACTTGTTGGGTCAAAGTGCTCACCACACATCTAGATAAGTTCCTTATGGGGTCTACTTTCCAAAATGGTGTCACTTGTGGGGGGTTTCAATGTTTAGGCACATCAGGGGCTCTCCAAATGCAACATGGCGTCCCATCTCAATTCCAGTCAATTTTGCATTGAAAAGTCAAATGGCGCTCCTTCCCTTCCGAGCTCTGCCCTGCGCCCAAACAATGGTTTACACCCACATATGGGGTATCAGCGTACTCAGGACAAATTGCACAACAATTTTTGGGGTCCAATTTCTTCTCTTACCCTTGGGAAAATAAAAAATTGGGGGCGAAAAGATCATTTTTGTGAAAAAATATGATTTTTTATTTTTACCGCTCTGCATTATAAACTTCTGTGAAGCACTTGTTGGGTCAAAGTGCTCACCACACATCTAGATAAGTTCCTTAGGGGTCTACTTTCCAAAATGGTGTCACTTGTGGGGGGTTTCAATGTTTAGGCACATCAGGGGCTCTCCAAATGCAACATGGCGTCCCATCTCAATTCCAGTCAATTTTGCATTGAAAAGTCAAATGGCGCTCCTTCGCTTCCGAGCTCTGTCATGCGCCCAAACAGTGGATTACCCCCACATATGGGGTATGAGCGTACTCAGGACAAATTGTACAACAAATTTTGGGGTCTATTTTCTCCTGTTACCCTTGGTAAAATAAAACAAATTGGATCTGAAATAAATTTTGTGTGAAAAAAAGTTAAATGTTCATTTTTATTTAAACATTCCAAAAATTCCTGTGAAACACCTGAAGGGTTAATAAACTTCTTGAAAGTGGTTTTGAGTACCTTGAGGGGTGCAGTTTTTAGAATGGTGTCACACTTGGGTATTTTCTATCATATAGACCCCTCAAAATGACTTCAAATGAGATGTGGTCCCTAAAAAAAAATGGTGTTGTAAAAATGAGAAATTGCTGGTCAACTTTTAACCCTTATAACTCCGTCACAAAAAAAAATTTGGGTTCCAAAATTGTGCTGATGTAAAGTAGACATGTGGAAAATGTTACTTATTAAGTATTTTGCGTGACATATGTCTGTGATTTAAGGGCATAAAAATTAAAAGTTGGAAAATTGCGAAATTTTCAAAATTTTCGCCAAATATTCGTTTTTTTCACAAATAAACGCAACTTATATTGAAGAAATTTTACCACTATCATGAAGTACAATATGTCACGAGAAAACAATGTCAGAATCGCCAAGATCCATTGAAGCGTTCCAGAGTTATAACCTCATAAAGGGACAGTGGTCAGAATTGTAAAAATTGGCCCGGTCATTAACGTGCAAACCACCCTTGGGGGTGAAGGGGTTAAGGGGTCCTCTGGGGTGATGTTATGGCAGCTAGATGGTATAACTTCCAACAGGTGAAATGTGTCCCCAGGGCTCCCGGTGTGTAGATGGAAGATGGTGAATGGCGCAGTAAATAACGAGGACACAGGTTTGCAGTCTCTTTACCTTGTTTACTGAAGACTTCAGGCAGCCACAGTCCAGGGTACCAGATCACAGGGTAGGCAGGGTCTGGCTGGCTTGGAAGCGAATCCAGAGTTCCCTTTACCAGGTGGAGTTAAAAGCCTTCCTCTAGCCTGGTGGTGTTGTAGTCCCTTACTGCCTATGGCTTCAGATAAGGTCCTCACAGTTCTTCTCTCTGTCCCTCATATAGGATAGGACATAACCCATATGACTGGTGACTTGAGCCTTTTTACAGGGACTCTAGCACGCCCCGGGCTCTATATGTGTCACCGTGCCTCCTGGGTATTAAGGCTGACAGGTAACTTGCAGTTCAGCTGTACTGCCGGTCTCTGATGTAAGTCATAGAGTCCTTACAACCTCGGTGGTCCAGGTACCGGTTATCTGCGCCTCAGAAGGAGGCAGCCTGCTCTTAGCTGGTCTCCCCTGATGTTACTCTCCTGTGCTTCGCTCTCCTGCACGCTCACTGAACAATGTTCGGCTTTCTGTATCTCTCCTTCCAGGAGCTGCAGTACTTCAGACTACACGGCCCCTTCAGACCTTCTGACCCTCTAGGTCGGTCTGCTTCCTTCTGTCTCTCTGACAATCTGATCTAAACTGAACTCTTTCCCTCCAAACCACAATATATATAGGGGAGTCACCTAGTAAATAGGATCAAAAGCTCCCTCTTGTGGCCTGGA
The DNA here is from genome assembly GCF_051348905.1 of Ranitomeya variabilis. Classification (NCBI taxonomy): domain Eukaryota; kingdom Metazoa; phylum Chordata; class Amphibia; order Anura; family Dendrobatidae; genus Ranitomeya; species Ranitomeya variabilis. The sequence continues at coordinate 317,037,545 of NC_135232.1, read as the reverse complement.
GTGTGAACATGTTGTGTGTATGGTGGTTACCTGATAAAAGATATCCTTCATCGCTTCCAAACGTAACATCACTCTGCCAATGAGGAAAGCAATGCTACTGTGACGACCAGGACCCTGGGGCGCCACACAGACGTATACTGTAATATCATGATAGCCAACCATTTATCAAATGCATGCCAAAAGTGTGTTCTTTCAGCCGCAGTCTGTCAGGCATGCACTTATGTAACTGTATAGGATATTGCACTTTTCTAAAAAGAGGGAAACTGCAAAGAGATGTAGACCATGTGCTATACGTCTCTTTCCAGTGGGTCCCCATGTGGACGGATGCTTCAGGATCCATCCTGAGAGTGCACACTGATAAGTGCATACCTCCCAAGCATATGCAGCCAACAGTGTCCTCAAGCACAGTGCGTACCTACCCTTAGTCCAGGCCACTGCAGAAGCAGTTTCAGCTGATTATGAGAGTGTCGGACCCCAGCCAATCTTATGTAACAAGGTGGCACAGGGTGGTAGTCGTGGGCGAGTCTACTAAGTTACAATCAGTGAGCACCCTGGCTCCTTGCACATGAAACGACACGTGAAGTCCCAGTCCTGCAGTACAGTCATTTACCTTCATCACACACTCACTTCAGCCACTGGGAATGCGTCCACAGAATGCACCACAAGCCACAATTCTGTTCCATCATTTGAACTTTTAATGAACATGAGTTAAATTAAGTAAATGCAGTAACAACTCCTGAGTTGTCCCTATTAAAAGATGTTTCTCCATCAACAATAGCAGCAGCAGAAGCATAAGCTCCCAATCGGCTTCTGGGAGCTAACAGTCTCTTGGAGGGCACCTCCTCAGCCCTAGTGCCCATTCTTATTGTCCGACAGTCCTGTGGCAATCTTTTTTCCAGCCGGGGGTCCTTTCTGTCCCAAACGGGGACACCCGCATTTCCCAGACGGGGGTCCCTTTTGTCCCAGACAGGGAGACATGTCCTGCCTCCGTCAATCATGCCCGGACTAGTGATGTGTCATTCACGAATGATCCGATTCAAAGAGCCCGCTCCCTGCTGTGAACAACAGGAGCCGGCACCCCAGAGAGAGCCACTAAAATCCCTGAATGTCTCTCACTGGGTGTAAAATCCCTGTGTTTGGCAGACGTAACTCCGCCCACCAAAACAAAACTCCACCAACTCATCAATTTAATTGGCTACTAGCAAGTGGGTGTGGTTTCTGACGTAGGTGGGCAGGGTTTCGGACGCCTTACATCAGTATTAATGTGTTCACATATTGTGAACACATATTTACTAGGGATCCATTTAGGATCCAAAAAGATTCGGCTCTTTTTTAGTGAGCGGAGCTATGACAGCAAGATCACCAAAAAGAGCCGGACTGCTCATCACTAGCCCGGACTCTGCTAGGGAGACAGGAACTTCCTGTCCCTTTGAGGCTGCTGACCCAGCCTCCTCTGGTTAACCACTTCTGTCCCTAATCTACACATAGGCACAGACAACATATTACAGTACACTACACAGACATAGAATTAAAGGGAACTTCACACAGTACACATACAGCCATAACACAGAAAACAGTAGTACCATAGTAGACATATAGACACTTTGATACATAGCCATCTATTAGAGCACTGCAGTCTGCAGAGGGAACACATGCCCGGCATATGCAGAAGGAGGGAGCAACCAAAGGTCTCCGCCACCTTCCTACACTTATATTTAGATTAGTCATCAACTGTTAGGTCCTGGAAAACCCTTTTAACAATGTATGCGGCACCTATCTCCTAAAGTACAAGTTGGGCACTAAGTATTGAGCACTAAAATGGCATATTTGCAACTTTCACTCTGAAACATCTATTGTGCACTAATTTCTAGAAACCAACCGTAGGGTCAAAATAGTCACTACACCCCTAGATGATTTTGCATGAGAGAAATTTGAAAAATAAGTGCACTTATTGAGGCTTTCCTTTGGGGCTCTGCTCATAGTGCCCACAAACAACTCCAGGAAACTCTGCTTCCTAAAAGCCAATTAGTTCTAACTCTCTTTTGAGCTCTGCCATATGCCCAGACAGAAGTGTATGACCACTAGTGATGAGCGAGTGTACTCGTTGCTCGGGTTTTCTTGAGCACGCTCGGGTGGTCTCCAAGTATTTGTTAGTGCTCGGAGATTTAGTTTTCGTAGCCGCAGCTGAATGATTTACAGCTACTAGCCAGCCTGAGTACATGTGGGGATTCCCTAGCAACCCCCTCATGTACTCAGGCTGGCTAGCAGCTGCAAATCATGAAGCTGCGTCAACAAAATCTAAATCTCCGAGCACTTACAAATACTCGGAGACCACCCGAGCGTGCTCGGGAAAACCCAAGCAACGAGTATACTCTTTCATCACTAATGACCACATATAAGATATTGCTCCATTCAGAAGAAATTGCTTTATGAATTTTTGTGTCCTTTTCCTCCTACTTTTCTTTGAGAAAATGAAAAATTTGGGTCTGAAACAACTTTTTGCTTAAAAAAGGTAATTTTTAATTTTCACATCCCAATGTTCTAATATTCTGTAAAGTGCCTGTGGGTTCAATATGCTCACCACCCTCGTAATGAATTCATTGAGGGGTGTAGTTTCCAAAATGAGTTCCTTTGTAGAGTGTTACTGCTCTTCTGGCTGTACAAGGGCTCTACAAATGCTGCAAGGAGCCCACAAAGTCTGCATCCCAAAATGGCACTCCTTTCTTTTGGAGGTCTACTGTGTGCCTGAACAGTTGTTTTCCCCAACATATGGAACATCAGCATACTTATGAGAAATTGCACAACAAATTTGGGGATTCATTTTCTCCAGCTACTCTTGTGAAGATGAAAAATTTGGGGCTAAACAACATTTTTGTGGGAAAAATATAATTTTTAATTTTCACGGTTTAGCATTTTAATTCTGTGAGGCACCTGTGCATTCAAGGAGCTCACCACTCCTCTAAATTAATTTCTTGAGGGGTGTAGTTTCCAAAATAGGGTCACTTATGAATGTATTTCACTGTTTAGGCACATCTGGGGCTCTGCAAAGCTAATATGGCATCTGCTATCCAGCCAATTTTACACTTCAAAAGTCAAATAGTGCGTCTTTCCATTTGAGCTCTGCCAAGCACCCAAACAGCAGTTTTCCCACCACATATGGAGTATTGTTGTACTCAGGAGAAATTGCACAACAGATTGTACTGTCCGTTCTCTCTTGTTACCCTTGTGAAAATGAAAAATTTGGGGCTAAAGCAACATTTTTGTGAGAAAAAAATTGTAATTTTTATTTTTTTTCCTTCCCCATTGCTTTAATTCCTGTGAAGCACCTAAAGAGTTAATAAACTTCTTGAATGCATTTTTTTAAATTCTGTCACTTTAGGTATTTTCGGTCACATATGCCCATCAAAATCACTTCAAATATGATGTGTTCCCTAAAAAAATAGTTTTGTAAATTTTGTTAGAAGTTTATCAACTTTTAAGTCTTCAAACTTCCTAACGAAAAAAAATTCTGTTTCAAAGAAGATGCTGTTGTAAAGTAGACATGTGGAAAATGTTATTTTTTTAGCAGTTTTGCGTGATATAAGTACCTGGTTAAAGGGATCAAAAATTGAAGGTTTGAAAATTTATTTACCACTTTCATGAAGTACAATGTGTCACTAAAAATAGTCTCAGAATCACTGGGATATGTTCAAGCATTCCAAAGTTATTACCACTAAAATTAACACTGGTCAGAATTGAAAAATTTGGCCCGGTCAGGAAGGTGAAAACAGACTTCAGGGTGAAGGGGTTGAGCATCAGGAATTGAAAGCCAATATCAAGGTGGCAGTCTACAGGGGGTGCCACCAGCTCATGCACATTTTTTTTTCTTTCTTCTACGCTCTCTCTTGCTTCCTTCTAGACTTGCTAGTATAACCGGCAGCTTAATAGGATAGGGTTGGGCCGTGGGACACTTGAGTCACACTTAGCATCAAAGGAGCTGCTCTCCTTACTCATCACATGTCCTGGCTAGCAGCTGCTGCTGTTGTGTAGGTGACCATATAATATCTTCATATTAGCTAATCAATCAACCAGTAGCTTCAGCAGCCGTTATCACCAAGTTTTCTAAAGGTCCTAAACAGTACAGATCACTCTCTGTGAGAAAGGTAATAATCCCTATTATCTCTTCTACAGCCTGTGAGGCCTGGCCCCTGAACACTGTCAGATCTGCAGAAGCCACAAGTGTCCCATCCAAGTGCAGTCCAGTCAGTAACCAGGGACTATTCTGCTCCTCTCACTGGAAAGAGCAGCCGAGGTGTAAAGAATATAGAAACTATAACACCTATAAAGGTTTCCAGTCATCTTTCCTAAAATAGTATACAAAAACACACCCCTGTCTTGCACGTCTACATAAAATGGAGGCCTTCATGCTATTGATACTTTTATTCTTATTATTCAACTACCTACAATAATCAATAATGGCATAGAAGCATACAATATGACAATAACACCATTCACTTACAATAAAATGCTTATCTATAATGAAATGCTTCTGAATATGAAGACAAACTCACCGTTATCCCATCACACTATGATGGTATAACGTATAAGGTTAGGTTCACACTTGTGTTGGAGTGTCTATCAGGTATCATTGTGACAGATCCTTGCCCTATATGAATTTCATATTCTGTTCCTGTAATACAGGGGTGGTGAACCTCAACCCCGCGGGACGTTTACGGCCCTTGATGACCTATTATCCGTCCCCAGGGCAGATTCCCGGGGACCGCGGTGCTTGGGCCGGCAGCTGTATTTTGACAGCCACTGGCCATTTATTTTCTTCTTGCTTTGTGAGCATGCCCACGCAGTGTTTACTACTGAACGCTGAGGTGTGTGCAATGAAAGAATACGTCCTGACATTGGTGCCAGCATTAGGGCGTACTTTGTGGGCAGAGTTAGTACGGCCCCCGAAGGGATACTGGCAAAAAAGATCCCCACCTCTGCTGTATTAGAATGTGAAAATGGAATTCCTATTGCTGGTGTGAACCCATGCGTATTCAGTTACTGTATGTTGGTGTTAATTAGTAGCCGTATGGTGGTTTTATCTTGTCACTACTGTATGTCCATGTTTAGACTTGCACAGGCCCACCGAGGAACCAGGGAATCCTCGATGGGTCCCCGAGTCGGAACATAAGGATTGCAGGCGCTGATGGTGTGACTGTGACAGGGACAGAAAAGCATTGCATAGCAGAGAGCCATTAGCTGGCAGTACACTACGGTATATACTACATATAGAGCTCTTGCGTATACTGTCCCTGTGATCACTGTATTACCCGTGGAGGCAGATTTTCAAGAAGATCTACTGTATGTCCTGCCCATAGATCGTAACAGCTTGTATATTTATTAAGAAAGACGTGCATTTCTCTGGAAAAAGAAATCGGATCACAGATATCAAGGTATCATTTTATTCAGCTTCCTATGACCTGCAAGCCAAGTAGATGGCTTAGGAGGGGTGATCTTATTAATACATTCCCTTTAAGTCTAAATTGTCTGCAACACAAAGGGGTTAAAATTACAATGGAACTGTAGGCACAGGCACATTATACAGTGGTGGTTCCCCAAAGTTTAGAGAGGCGGTTATTTAATCTTCCAGGCCATTCATTTATTGCATTTAAAGGCATCCGTATATCCAGCAGTCCAAAATTGGCATCACATGTGCATGTTTATTTGTATCCGTTATCAAAGCTTATGAAGGCATCTAAATATAAATGGAGTTGCAGTTTGACAGTAAAACGGAAAAACCCTTCATAAAGTGTCAAAATCTTTCCATACTCTGATTTTTAACATCGTTTCTCAGTACCACATTACTGCCACACAGTGGCGCCAGAGATATTGCTAACATTTCAGACAATCTAAATGACAACATAGATTTATCCTGATCGGTCATAATAACATAATCCACTACTTCAATAAATGGTCTCAACAAAAGAAAAGAAAATTCTGCTGCTATATGATTTGTATAAACACAAACAATACTTCAAATACCAATATAATATTACATCAGGTACCAAATATTCAAACAGTCTGAGAATACATTACCATTGCTCAAATGAAGTCTCTTTTTTCCATATGTGTTGTATAGTAGGATGGAATCTCTAACCAGAAAATTATTTTATTAGCAACTACATATACAATCCTTAGATCCTGTGCATGTGGCCAACTGTAATGTGCTATTCATATTATTTTTGCTGATCCAATCTTTCAATCCCAAGTCTTGAGAATGGACATTATTAACTTACAAGTTGCCGGAACATCTGATATTTTAACTGGAGTGTGGAGTCGTACCTAACGTCCAAATTTGTTTCGCAACATACCTAAGGAAGATAAATAAAAATAACATGGATGATTAGACTTTTTCACAGTGCTTAGAGTTGAAATGTTTCAGTTTTCTAGTATGGTCTGTATGACCTTGAGTGGTGAGAACATTAAAGGAAGACCAAACTATTGCATTCAAATAAAAAGACCATATATAATACTGGAGTCTGGTGGCAAATTGACCAATACAATTTGGGTTTTATAAAACAGAAAATCCCTTTACCTAGTTGTATGTCCCGATTTACTAGTAAAATATGCATTCATGCTCCTTATATAACTAACAGCTTTGTCTAGGCCCTCCACCTTACTGACACTCCTAGCATGAATATATGGTACGCAAGGAAGAATCCTGCTTTTCTGCTGTCTAAAGTGGAAACCAAAACGGTGTCCCATTGCACAGTGCAATTTAAACTTGCAATGAATAAGCACAATTCTGCCATTTCTTATTCTTTCACTGTATTAATTCACTATTATTTAGTCCCCTTAGGAGACTTGAAACTGCCACCATCTGTACAGGAGTACAGCACTAGAACTACCATCTGTACTTGAACACAGCACCAAAAACAACATCAGTACAGGAATACAGCACGAGAACCAACATCAATACATACAAACAGCACCAAAAGTATCAGTAAAGGAATTCAGCACACAAACTGAAATCAGTCCGGAAATACAGCACCAGAACCACAATTGGTATGTGATTAGAGAACCAGAACCACCATCACTACAGGAATACATTATCAAAGCCACTGTCAGCACATGAATACATCACCAGAAGCAACATCAGAACATGAAAACATCACTAGAACCTCTACAAAGACACGGGAATTATCACCAGAAACAATATCAGTACATGAATGCATCACTAGAGCAATCATCAGTACACTAATGCATCCACAGAATCACCATCAGTGCATAAAAACATCACCAGAATCACCATCAGTTCAAGAAGGTATCACCAGAAACACCATGAGAACATGAATGCATCACCTGAACCAACAGTAGTACATGAATACAGCACCAGAACAATCATAAGTACATGAAAACAGCGAGAAAGAGGAAATGTTTAACTCACCTGCATATGATCTCAAGCAGTTCAGAGCAACAGAGGCATCTATGCCAAGACGCAGTAAATTCAAGGTAAAAAGGGAGAGGTCCAGCTTCACAAACATGCAAATATTTGTTTGTGGATGAGTACAAAAAGCTGTGCAAACAAAATTAAAGTATCATTAAAACATTAATGCGTTTCTGGTGCATGACACCTTTAATCATGATGTTAGTAATGCATTATCAGTGCTCTTAAATATCTTCCTTCATTAAGGAAATGCACTGACATCTTCTCCAGCTAGCTAAGGCTATGTTCAGATGTCCAGTAGTGATCAGTTAGAACAGATCCCGCAGTCTTCTCTTTTTTTCATTTGTAACGGATTCATTTTTGGTTACTGAATCCATTGTGTTTGGGCCTTAAAGGAGGGGGACAGGTGCTTTTGTACGTTTTTGGCAGGGCATACATGATCAGCATTAGAGGATCAACTATCTTAAGATGTTCAGCCTCCTTGGTGGAAAAGAGATCAAGTGCTAAACCATGACAGATCATCTTATGAAAGGATCTATTGCATGAATTGGTGGGATTCCTATCCAATGGTTTGTAATTATTATTATCTGACAACATATTGTTAACCCATTCAACATTGTTATCAGTGTCCATCACAACAACAGAGCATCCCTTGTCAGATTTTTTTTATAATGTTATTTTTTAGATGATTTAAGGCATTATGAAGGGAAGGTGTCATTTTGTCACGAAGGACACTGTGTGTGAGGAAATCTTCAGATAATATTCTGAGATCATTTTCCATTTTATTTTGGAAGGTATCCAAAGTTTCGTTACATGCCTGTACTGGATAAAAAATATTGGTTAAGAACTCTAACGTTGGTTTTGATAGAGCTCACAGAGTTAGGAATATTCACATTTTCAGATTAAAGATCATTCAAACATGTCAGAGATAATTGCTCCAAAAACTAGAGCGATTTAAAGACATTGTCTGATGATAATTCAGATGAATCACCAACCATGGATTAAAAAAATGCTTAATATCAGATTATGTATAAACTTATTAATGTCACAGATGGTAGAAAATAGATTAAAGTTTTTGGTAGGAGCAAAATTTAGATCCTGCGATAATAATACATGCTCCTCTTCAGTAAGTTCAATGCATGACAAGTTGATCACATCATTCACTTCTGATTCCTCAGCCAGCAAAAAGTGGGTCAAAGCCCACTGTAATCTCTCATGGAGTAGTGTAACAGCAATAGAGAAAGCAATAAAAAAATTAACTTTTAATTAGATAATGAATATAATGGAGCTACTCAAGGAGGGGAAATGAAGGTATGTAAAATACAATTAGAAAATATAGGAGACCTCACTTCTGTCAGTAAACGTTAAGAGCTTAATATATGGATATCAATTGTAGTAAAGCATATAGCGACTGATACTAACATATATAAACCTATAAATAAATAAATTATAAAGCAAATAATGTGTGATAAAATATTTAAATCTTTATTGAAATTTTTTTTGTATAAAATGTGCAAAATGAAATAATTAGGGTGAGCAAGCTAAGGCGACACAGCAGGAAGGAGGAGATACACCACTGTATATAGGGCTACATGACAGGCTCAAATATGAAGTACTGGGTTCCAAAAATGGATACCCTTGAATACATATGTGGCACCCCAGGAGTCCGGATGCCACAATGGTATTGCCTTCCTCACGGGGGAGGTGATGTCATGCCTGGAAACAAGGAGGGATCCCTTAATCAGGTAATACTGACATGCAACACCGTCCTGACTCCAGACCAGAAGGGGGAGCTCTAAACCCAGTTTCAAGGGAACTTCCCTATAAATTCTGGTCTGGGGGAGGGGTTAGACAGTCTATTAGTCTGTCCGTGTGAGGGGCAGTGAGAGGAGAGGAGGCAAAGGACAGAAGCCTGGGATCTGGAGCTGTGAGTGGGCTCACCCCGGAGGAAAGCGCCAAGAGATCGGATACCGGGGTCCGCAGTGGAGTGGGAATTGCAGACCCAGCCACTGAACCCAGAGGGCAGGAGATTGCAAGTCTCCTGTCCCATCCAACATCTGAAGGTACCACAGCAAGTGAGGAGCCTGGGGCTGCCGGAGAAAGGACAGTGCCCATGAAAGGTTCAAGCTGTCAACCATACAGGTTGAGAATACAGAGACTGAGAGGACTCGTGCAGAGCACATACAGCTTGGCATGCATAGATTAATAAGTATCAAGGTGAAAATACAAGTAGATAAATAAGCATAAATGAAATCAGTAAATACCTGTGGTCATCGCCTCCTGCTGTGCTGGTGCCAGATTCCAAGGCTGCTCTGCCCGCCCGAGGAATGCACAACGCTCAAAAGAGGGAAGTATTTGCGGTCGACTAACCCGGAAGTGTATTAACCTCAGTATGTGGCCAAATAGGTGGAATGCAGCCTTCGAATGGATAATCACTTCCGGAGAAGGGCCGAAGGATATGACTGTCTACGGTATCTGAGAAAACATGAGGTGTTGCTAGGATATATACTGGCAAATATGGCTGTGCAAAATATAGTAACCCTAAGTGGGTAATCCATACAGACTGGTAAAGCATTGAATAAGCATTTTAAAGACAATAAATGCCTAAATGAGCAGCCGAGGCCTATAATGGTAACAACCTCACCAAATAATATAGCAAAACTACAAATATAAAGGGTAGCTAAAGGATATAGAAATTAGGTATTGGCAGTTAGGAAGATCAAATAGAGGTATAGAACTAACAAAACAAAAAATTTCACAATTCTAGATATAACAGCTGTAATTAAGCTGTTCGTTAAGGTCTGTTGGGGATGCTGTTTTCAAATAAAATATCCATCTTATTCTTTTTGTAGCAAAAGCCTGTTCCAGTTACTACCTCTCTGTGGTTTGGCTACCCTTTCAATGCCCATAAATTTAATACAGCAAGTATCACCCCCATGAAAGTTGTTAATGTGTCATGAAATCGGGGTGTCTCTTTTATGCTGGATGTCTCCCATGTGCTCGCCAATCCAGTGTTTAAATTCCCTCATGGTCTACCCACATATTCAATGCAACATGTACAGGTTACCTTGTAGATTACTCCCTTGCAACTGGTATTGATAAATTCTTTTACCTTGTATTGCTTGCCTGTAACATTGCTGGTAAATGTGCTCCCAGGATTAATGCGGGAGCAGGCAGTACAATGGATGCACTTGAAGCATCCTTTCACATGATTGGGCAGCCATGTATTTGGGACAGTTTTTTTGTAATGACTATTAACAAGTCTATCATTCAATGAGTGACCCCTACTGTAGGTAATGAGTGGTTGTTCTGTGAGTTTGGTATCCATCTCCAAATCCTTCAATAAGATGGGCCAGTGCTCCTTGATGATTCTCGGTACTTCATGTGCCCCATTGTCCAAAGTGGTAACAAATCTCATCTCATCAGTTGTTGCTGGTTTGGATGTTGGTTTAAGGAGGTCAGTTCTATTTTTGCTCTTTGCCTCCTTGAAAGGAACGTTTAAGAACATCTGGGGGTACCCTCTTTCGAGAAATCAGGCCTGAGTCTCAAAAGCTTCCTCTGTGGAACAATTTCTGTAGACCATGAGGCACTGACCCTTTGGGATACCCTTTTTGAGATGTATAGGATGACTACTGTCCCACTTAAGCAATGAGCTACAGTGCCTTGCAAAAGTATTTGGCCCCCTGGAACTTTTCAACCTTTTCCCACATATCAGGCTTCAAACATAAAGATACAAAATGTACATTTTTGGTGAAGAATCAACAAGTGGAACACAATTGTGAAGTTGAAAGAAATTTATTGGTTATTTTAAATTTTTGTGGAAATTCAAAAACTGAAAAGTGGGACGTGCAATATTTTTCGGCCCCTTTAACTTAATACTTTGTTACGCCACCTTTTGTTGCGATTACAGCTGCAAGTCGCTTGGGGTATATCTCTATCAGTTTTGTACATCGAGAGACTGAAATTCTTGCCCATTCTTCCTTGGCAAACAGCTCGAGCTCAGTGAAGTTTGATGGAGATCGTTTGTGAACAGCAGTTTTCAGCTCTTTCCACAGATTCTCGATTGGATTGAGGTCTGGACTTTTCCCACGTTTCATGCCTCAAACATAAAGATACCAAATGTAAATTTTTGGTGAAGAATCAACAACAAGTGGAACACAATTGTGAAGTTGAACGAAATGAATTGCTTATTTTAACTTTTTGTGGAAATTCAAAAACTGAAAAGTGGGGCGTGCAATATTATTCAGCCCCTGTACTTTCAGTGAATCAAACTCACTCCAGAAGTTCATTGTGGATCTCTGAATGATCCAATGTTGTCCTAAATGCCTAATGATGATAAATATAATCCTCCTGTGTGTAATCAAGTCTCCGTATAAATGCACCTGCTCTGTGATAGTCTCAGGGTTCTGTTTGAAGCACAGAGAGCATCATGAAGACCAAGGAACACAACAGGCAGGTCCGTGATACTGTTGTGGAGAAGTTTAAAGCCGGATTTCGATACAAAATTATTTCCAAAACTTTAAACATCCCAAGGAGCACTGTGCAAGTGATCATATTGAAATGGAAGAAGTATCATACCATTGCAAATCTACAAATACCCCTGTAAACTTTAATCTCAAGCAAGGAGAAGACTGATGCAGAGATGCAGCCAAGAGGCCCATGATCACTCTGGATGAACTGCAGAGATCTACAGCTGAGGTGGGACAGTCTGTCCATAGGACAACAATCAGTCGTACACTGCACAAATCTGGCCTTTATGGAAGAGTGGCAAGAAGAAAGCTATTTCTCAAAGATATCCATAAAAAGTGTCGGTTCAAGTTTGCAACAAGCCACCTGGGAGGCACACCAAACATGTTGAAGAAGGCGTTCTGGTCAGATGAAACCAAAATCGAACGATATGCTTGGGACAGGGAAGATAGTTAAAATTGATGGGAAGATGAATGGAGCCAAATACATGACCATTCTTGAAGAAAACCTGTTGGAGTCTGCAAAAGACCTGAGACTGGAGTGGAGATTTATCTTCCAACAAGACAATGATCCCAAACATAAAGCAAAATCTACAATGGAATGGTTAACAAATAAAAGTATCCAGGTGTTAGAACGGCCAAGTCAAAGTCCAGACCTCAATCCAATCGAGAATCTGTGGAAAGAGCTGAAAACTGCTGTTCACAAACAATCTCCATCAAATTTCCACAAAAAATTAAAATAACCAATACATTTCGTTCAACTTCACAGTAGTGTTCCATTTGTTGTTGCTTCTTCACCAAAAATTTACATTTGGTATCTTTATGCTTGAAGCATGATATGTGGGAAAAGGTTGAAAAGTTCCAGGGGGCCGAATACTTTTGCAAGGCACTGTAGTTGCTGTAGATTTCCTGTAGGTACAGGTGGTCAAATTACCATTGGGTCCATTCTGGATCGCAATGTCCAGGAATGGCAAGGAGGAGGGATCAATAACAGATGTGATGGGCAGACCGCAATCATTGTGGTTGAGGGCTTCTGTTGCATAAAAACCTTGTACTCTGAGATATAAAATCCGATTGCTCAGTGCTATATAAAGCTTGAACTTTGAGGCAAAAAATCCTATTGCTCAGTTGTATAAAAACCTTGCACTTTGAGGCAAGAAAAATCCTATTGCTCTGTGCTATATAAAGCTTGTACTCTCAGGCAAGAAATCCTATTGCTCTGTTGCACTATAACCTTGTTCTCTGAAGCAAAAATCCTATTGCTCTGTGCCATATAAATCTTGTATTCTGAGGCAAAAAATGTTATTGCTGTGTTGCATAAAAAGCTTGTACTCTGCGCCATAAAAACCTGTTGCTCTGTGGCATAATAGCCTTGAGTAGAGTACGAGGTTTTGTTCAAGGGGGTAAAACATGAGTAAAGCAGCAAATAAGGGACTTGGACGTGGTCCTGCTGGTAGTGATGGTGTAACTGCTGCAGGGAGACGTGATCGATCTACGCCTGTTACGTGTCCAACTGCAACACCTTCCTCAGGTGAATGCAGGCGTCAGGAAGTTCAGCATTATTTACTAGGCCCCAGTACCCCAGAACGAATGGTGAGGCCAGAACATGTGCAGGCAGTGTTAGATTGGATGAATGAGGGTGCGTCCAGTTCCTTCACATTTTATTCCACCTAGTCCCCTGCAGAAAGCATTCAGCTGGCACTGGAGGATCTTAGTCATTGTTCTTCCACCTCACCCACTTGCAAATCATCCAAACAGTTGTAAGAGGGTGGTGCTGTTATGGACAGTAACACGCTGCCACTTTAAGAGACAGCACCCCCTTGTTTGGTGTGATGGAATGTCCTGCTTCCCCCTGCTATAGACAGTGAAGATGAACTGCCCTAGAATTAGGGGAGGAGTTGAGCCTGAACTGTGTGTGTGAGCTGAAGCTGCTACAGAGAGAACTTTGTGCTGTTTGCTACAAGAAAGGTCCCACAGCCTGGGACGGAGTGTACTTGTGAAATTTGCAAGACTTTTCCAGGTACAGCAAAGGTGGCTGTTCTGTGCTAGTTTGTGAAGCCACGAAGATACTGAGAAATGGACTTACAGTTTCCAGGAGCATCCCTAGGATCCAGAAGCAGGGAGAAGACCACGCTTCACAGAGCTGACAGAAAGCCGTGTGCACCACCATATTAGACTGCTGGGGGCCCCCCTGGGACTGGACCTGAGTCCCCAACATCACCGTGAGTCTGTTCCTGTTTGGTGCACCTGTTAGGGCCTAGTGTAGGCTTCAGTAGTCAGTACACGGGAGCCGTGTGGCCTGCTTAGTAAAGGCCAGGGAGGTTATATGTAGAGTAGCATCGTTATTTGTTTATTGTTTAAATTTGCTCGTGGGACATATTCTGAGTCTGTAATAGTTGGAGCACTGTGCTATTTTACGGACAAGATAAAGTTTATAACTCTTGTAAAGTGTCTCTTGCCATTGCATACCCCTGTTTGCATCTTCCTCACCCACTTCATTCCTTGCCTCCCAATAAATCTGCCCTTTGTTGTTTGCACCTCATCTTGTGTACAGTAGTCTTCCTGCACAGTGGTGGTCCCCCGGCCATCGCTTCACAGTCTGAGCCTCAAGTCACGCAGCAGTCTATTCTGCACTTTGATGAGTCCACCGGCTGGAGCTCCAGGACCACCCACCTAGCCCTGCCCCAGAAATGTAAAAGAGACTGATGCACTGATGTGCAACCACTCGTTCTCTCGGAGGAAGAGTATATGGGAGGTCCAATGCACACGTCGCATAGAAGAAACAAAGGGGCACGAATTTAATCACATTTTTGGTGGTACATCTGATAAAATACAACTTCTTCTTAGGATATTCCATAGCAGTGCAAAGCTACAAGTGCCAAATGTATTCATGTATCAACAAAAAAGCAGCACTCACTCATATCTTTAGGCTAAAAGTCCTGTATTGCATTCATGTGGACATCTTCCCTGCGGCATGCAGGTAAAAATAAGGGAATTAAGGCTGGGGGAGGGACAAGCACACGATCAGCATACCACAGCAGCCGATTTCTGAGGGTGAGGATACACAGTTGCCAAATGCTGCCGCTTTCTGTCAAGGAGGGCAGGGATTGGGTGGAAGGTGATGTGGGGATCATGGATTGAAGGGCCTCATACTGACAAGTGCAGTTCGGAGGAAGAGTATGTGGTCACGCTTCCCGATCAGCACAGCAAAAGAGGGAATGTGACACCCTAGGAGTTCAGTTGTCACAGTGGTATTGCCTTCCTCACGGGGAGAGTGATGCCATGCTTGGAAGTGAGGAGGATCCCTTTATCAGGTGACACATACACACAACACTGTTCTGACTCCAGGCCAGAAGGGGGAGCTCTGATCCAGTTTGTGGGTGGCTTCCCTATATATTCTGGCTGGAGGAGAAGTTAGGAGTTCAGTCTTTAGGAGAGATGGATGTGAGGGTCCCTTCTTGATCCTCTATAACATGTGAGGATTGGAGTTTATCAGATAGAAATATATAGAGAAAAGTATAAAGAAAAGAAATGGGTCAAGAAGGAAGCCATATGTATAATGAGTAATAAGTAATAAAGGAATAAACCATACCAAAATTAATTTGTGGAAGGCAAATTGGCCTCATACATCTATCAGATGCGGGGAACTGTAAGGAATGAGGGAGTACTATAAATGTAGTATAACCAATGGGAAGTGTTAAACTATATAGGAAAAGTGCGCATATATTCCCTATGTTATCCCATGTATTGCTCAGATCCAGTTGGTGGACCAAAATAGTACTGCCGCTATCTGTATACACAAATGGTGCATGTCACAAAAAGAGGGGGGGTAGCTCTTATTGTAAGAGGAAGTCTGATAAGTATCTCTTACCCGTGGTGGATAGTGGTATTGTCTGCTTAATGGGAACGCGGTGTCCGTCGCTTGTTCCGGGGTGGCCGGACTGTAAACCGGTGTGTTATTTATGGGCTGGGGGGCGGGAACACAGTCTTGGATGTGGACCGGAAGTGCATCACCGGAAGTGACTTCGCGCCCGGCTCACGCCGCTGAATGCGCTCCAGGAGAGACAGGAAATGCTATATATCATTATAATCTCGATAAGATTAATAAGAATGGTTAAAGAAAGTTTTTAATCAAATGTCGCTCCTATCATGTCATGCTTGTGACTCTAATAAAGAAATGAGGGCCAGTCAAAGAGGAAAGTAAAGCAGTGGGTAAAACAAGTAAAAAAGAGTAAGACAAGGGGTGGGACTGGGGATCCAGGAGGAAGGAGGATCAGGAGGTGAACAATTGCGTGACGTCAAATTCAATATAAGTGACTCTGTAAAGACAAAATAGCGTGTCAATATATATACATATGTACATTGGACTAATACATGTCACATAAACTAATTATTATATCCTCATGTATCACCAGAGAAAAACCCTTATTGAAAAACCTATATGTTACAACCAATGGAACTACGTGGTATAATATTGAACCTAATCATATGTCAAAGAATCACAGAAAAGAGAAGAGATCATATTCCCTATTGAGACCCCTAGGGGATAGGGTCTCTAATTCATGTATCCAAAATGCTTCCCTCCTTTTGAGTGTCTGGATACGATTACCACCGTGTCTAGGTGGCGGGATTTGCTCAATCACTTGGAATTTCAATTGGGGTATGGTATGGCCCGCATTAATAAAATGATGGGGTAAAGGTAATAGACTAATAGTGTGTTCGTGCAGCGCCCCAGGGTCCGGGTCGTTGCAGTAATGTCATTCTTCCACCAGGGGGGAGTGATATTATGTCTGAAGGCAATAAAGGAGATCTCTTTACCAGGTATCACAAACCACACAACACACTTCACACTCCAGGCCACCAAGGGGAGCCATGCTCCTATTTGTTAGGGCACTCCTCACAATTAGGTAAAACTGGTAGTCTGGACAGGAAGTTAGGCAGAAGTGAGCTGGGCTTCACCCAGTGAGCTGCTATCTGGGCTCCGCTCAGGTAGTGGGTCCCTGACAGGGGTGGGATTCTGTCAGAGGCCTAGACAGAAGGCCACGGAGCTGCGCCTGCCTGACGTGCGGCAGCATCCTAGGAAAGAGACATTGAAGGGATTTGCATTGCAGAGAGTGAGAAACAAAGTCATAGCAAAAGGAGAGGAAACAAGAAGGAGTTCTGCCCTGTAATAGGCTGCCTCCTTTCTGAGGCGCAGGATCCGGTAGCCGGAACACCAAGGATTGTGATGTCTCCCCAATATAGAGGAGACCACAAGTGCAGTTGATAGAATAGATGACATATGATGTGTCGCAGGTGCTATAATCTCTTATCTTGTATTTTTTGCCCGAATGTGGATGGTAAAAGTGATCACCCTTCAGAACATTACCACATTGGTTGCAATGTAGGCAAGGGTAAGTTCCCGTCTTGGGGAGAGATAAAAATCTCTGTGTGGAGAGTCGCGGTCCCGAGCCGATATCTGCTTTGATGAGAGTGTCTCGGATATTATGAGGGCGTTTGTAGCAAGGCAAAAAATTCTGTTGGAATTCAGGTATTTCAGGATGTGCTTCTTCCAAGAGGTTTCAATGTTTCCTAATAGTATGGTGGAGAATATGAACGTATGGATGGAAGGTGTGGACAAATGGTGCCCGTCCAGTGACAGGTTGTTTGGAAGATATGCATGGTTCTAGAACCTTATGTAATAAATCTGAAGGATAACCTTGTTCGCTGAATTTATGATACATCTCATTCTTTCTCTCTTTCTTCCTGATGGGGTCTGTAACTATTCGTTCAATCCTATGAAATTGAGAGCAGGGTATGGACTTTTTTGTAGATGTGGGATGGAGGCTCTGATAGTGAAGCAGACTATTGCTGTCTGTGGGTTTAACATAGAGATCTGTGCTGAGAACACCCCTCTCATGTTTTAACACCAAAATGTCCAAAAAACTGACTTGGTGTATGTCCTTTGTAATTGTGGATTGAAGACCCAGCCAGGCTTGGTTAAGTGTATTGAAAAACTCATCAAGGTTATCTGAAGGACCTGTCCATATGCAAAAAATGTCATCAATTTTCTTTTCCATACGGTGCAATGAGTTCTAAAAAGGAGGTTGTGATATACTATTTCATCCTCAAAGGCAGCCATATATGTGTTCACATATGGGGGCGCTACATTCAAGCCCATTGGGTTCCTTGTGCTTGTAAGTAGTAGGTGTCGACAAACAAGAAGTAGTTTCGAGTAAAGACCACCATGAGTAATTCCAAACATAAGTTAATAATGTTAGGATCTAAGTCTGATCGAGTAAGTAGACATCTCACACACTCAATCCCCTGATTGTGTGGAATAGACGTATATAAATCCTTAACGTCAAAGGAAACTAAAAACGAGTCCTTAGGAATGGTGACCATTGTTCAAATTATTTGGAGGAACGCCCCAGTGCCCAATAGAAAAGACTGTGATTTTTGTGTCAAGGGAGTCAAAATTTTTTCTAAGAATATAGATATGGGAGACAGGATGGATTCTGTGGCAGCTATAATGGGTCGGCCCGGGGGATTCACTAAGCTCTTGTGAACTTTAGGGAGCATAAAAAAGACTGATGTAACAGGATTAGTCTTTTTTAGGAATTATTTTGTTTTAGAGTCTATGACTCCTAATTCAAAATAGGTATTGAGAATGACGGTTATGGAATTACCAACGTCCCTTGTTGGGTCATTTCTCAATTTAAGGTATACTGAGTTGTCTCCTAATTGACGATTGGCCTCTTTGATGCAGTCAGCCCTATCCATGACCACTATGGCTCCGCCTTTGTTGGCGGGTTTAATAATAATGTTACTGTCACTACATAGGGACTGTATCTCCTGAAAGTTAGGATTTGTAAGATTAGGGGAAAAGTGTAATTTGCCATTGTCTGTATCATGACGGAGTTTGGAAAAGGCTTTCTCAATAAACTCAATAAAGGTTTCTACCGCATGGGAACCTGGTGGTGGTCGATAGGAGCTTTTATTGCGGAAGCCAAGTTGGCCAATGGAGATTAAGGATTGACACATAGAGGGAGTAGGGTCCTGTGACCAGTCCTTACTAGCAAAATGAGTTAACAATCTTATACGACGGAAAAACCGTTGTAGTTCCATATCGAGTCCAAAAGTGCTGAATTTGAAGGAAGGACAGAAGGATAATCCCTTCTGAAGCAGGTTATGTTCTGCAATGCTGAGAGATCTTGAAGAAATGTTAATGACTAACTAGCTTCTACCTGTGAGCGTGTTACTCTGTAGGAGTCTGGACCGTTTCCTTCGTTGGCTCTGGCGGGGCCTTTTCTTCTTGGGCGCCGTTTGCGTGGATCTAAAAAATGAGTTGAACTGGTACGAGTATTCCTCCTGTCTGTATCAGAACCTGAAGTGGAAGGATCATTAGATGAATGATAATCAAACCTAGAAGAATCAGAACGAGGAAATAAGTTACTGCACCAGTGGTATACTCGATTATTATCGTAATCCTCAAGATCTCTTTGGAATGTAATTATTTTTCTATTCTCTGTGTGTAAGGATTCTGGACTTTCCTGGTGCCTGTTCGCCCTGATCCAAGATGGAGTCTTGGATCTCGCCCTGTCATGGAACTTCCTGTCAGCCTCATTATTTAAGTCCAGGTCATGTGTTCTAAGGTGCCTTTTGTATTTTGATGTGCATGCCGCCTATTTCCTTACTGACCGATCTAAGGTTTTATGTATTATCATGTTGCTCACTTCCCGAGCTTTCGCATGGGCAAATCCGCTTATGGAGACTCGTGACCCTCGCTTGAATAACCTTGACGATTTTCTTGCTGCTATGTCCATGATGTTCGATGATCCTAATCGACGCACTACTGCTGAGACCGCTTTGTTAGCTTTATGTCAGGGTAAGCGTTCTGTCATCGAATACGCTACTGAGTTTAGACGGCTGGCGGTGGATACGATTTGGGACAGTTATGCTCAATTACCTATTTTTAGGAGAGGATTGTCTAATGTGTTGAAAGATGAACTAGCTCATGCAGATGCTCCGGAAGAGTTAGATGCTTTTATTCAGCATTGTGTACGTATTGACATACGTGTTACAGAACGCAGACAGGAGAAATTTGTAACCTCTAATCGTGTCACTAACTCTTCTCTTCCTCCTAAAGAATCTACTGGCAAGTCCTCTTGGGAGGCTGAACCAGTTCCCATGCAGGTGGATTCGCTACAGCGTCGTGAGAGTAACGAGCGCAGAGAGCATCGTTTCCGGGAGAGTCTGTGCTTTTACTGTGGGCAGTCAGATCACTTCCTCATCAACTGTCCCAAGCGACCTCGCAAGGTATTAGCCACAGTAGGGGAATTTGAAAATCAAGATGCTGAATCCATTACGTCGGAGTCTAGTTTTTCAGTGAGTGCCATCTTCCCCTCTCTATCTATGACTGCCTCTCCTGAGACTCTGAAGGGTAAGGACACACATTGCTCCCTTCCCATTAAGATCCGGTCGGCGGGACAATGGATTCCCTGTGCAGCTATGGTGGATTCAGGGGCAGGAGGAAATTTTATGGACATAGCTTTTGCCAGGGAATATGGCATACAGATTCAGCAGAGAGATGCTCCGGTAACTATGGAAACGGTGGATGGCTCACCTCTAGTTTCTGGACCTGTAGATCAGGAGACGGGACTTCTGGAAGTTTTCATAGAGCCTAATCACCAGGAAAAGCTGTCATTTATGTTGATCTCTTCTCCACATTTCCCTTTAATTTTAGGAATTCCATGGTTGCAGTTACACAATCCTACTATCAACTGGGAGACTAAGGAGATCACCTTCCCATCAAAGGAGACACCGGTAACAGGCCAGATAACTCCTCGGGCTACAGTACGGGTTACTGAGGTATCGTCTTTACCACCTGTTTATAGTGAATTTTCAGACATTTGTGGGAAAAAGATGGCAGACCAGCTTCCTCCTCACAGACCGTATGACTGTCCCATTGAGCTGCTTCCTGGAGCAGCTATTCCCTTTAAGAATGTCTATCCACTAGCAGCCCCAGAGCTGCAAGCATTAAAAGAGTACATCGATGAGAATTTGGCCCCTCCTCATCACCAGCAGGAGGACCCATTTTTTTTGTTAAAAAGAAAGATGGAACTCTTAGACCATGTATTGACTATCGAGAGCTCAATAAAGTGACCGTCCGGAATCGCTACCCATTACCGTTAATTCCTGAACTGCTGGAAAGGGTACGACAGGCCAAGATCTTCTCCAAGCTGGATCTTCGAGAAGCATATAATTTAATTAGGATCCATCCTGGAGATGAATGGAAGACAGCATTTAGGTGCCGGTATGGACATTTCGAATATCTTGTGATGCCTTTCGGTCTCTGCAATGCCCCGGCTACTTTCCAACATCTAGCAAATGATATATTCAGAGATCTGTTGGACCATTTTGTTGTGATCTACCTGGACGACATTTTGATTTTCTCTGACTCTTTGCAGGAATATCAGGAGCATGTGAAGACCGTCCTGAGGCGTCTAAAAGAGAATCACCTCTACATTAAGCCTGAGAAATGCGAATTCCATCGCACAGAGATTCAGTTCCTGGGGTATGTCATCTCGCCACAGGGGCTTAACATGGAGGCAAGTAAGATCCAGGCTATTCTTGATTGGCCTGCACCTAAAAATGTCAAAGAAGTACAGCGTTTCATCGGATTCGCAAACTTCTATAGACGATTCATTCGCAATTTCTCTGAAATTGTGCGACCCATTACACAACTAACTAAGAAGGAAAAGACTTTCTTGTGGTCCACACTGGCTCAGGAAGCTTTTGATTGTCTTAAATCCCGGTTTACATCTGCACCTGTACTAATTCAGCCAAACCCAGCACTTCCGTTCATCGTAGAAGTGGACGCTTCGGACTGTGCTCTGGGGGCCATCCTCTCACAGAGAACGGGAGAGAAAAGCTTGTTACATCCATGTGCTTTTTTTTCTCGCAGACTCTCCGCTGCAGAAAAGAACTACGATGTGGGTGATAAGGAGCTTCTTGCCATTATCGCTGCATTTAAGGAATGGAGACACCATCTGCAGGGGGCATCACAACAAGTTATTGTGCTCATGGATCATCGCAATCTGGAGTTCCTTAGATCTGCGAGATGTCTTTCTCCACGGCAGGCTCATTGGAGTCTATTTTTGAATCAATTTAACTTTGTCATTTCGTACCGCCCAGGTTCACGTAATGGGAAAGCGGATGCTTTGTCCCGAATCCATGCCACGGATTCCGTACCTGGGACCCCGTCTAAGACCATCCTATCTGATGCCAACTTTATCGGAGTCATTCAGAATAAGGACTTATGGAAGATCATTAAGGAGGCCTACGACGCAGATCCATTTCTCGCCAACCCGACTGCTGATGTGAACTTGGTTCTCAGAAACGGTATGTGGGTCCGGGATCAACGTTTATATGTTCCAGAGGCCGTAAAGCTGCAGGTCCTCAAGTTTGTCCATGATTCTAAGTTGGCGGGTCATCGGGGGGTACAGAAGACACAGGAGTTTCTGAGCCATTTTTTTTGGTGGCCTACCTGTCTGAAGGATGTGAAGAGCTATGTTCTCTCTTGTGAGGTATGTGCACGTTTCAAGACTCCACGTGTATCACCTACTGGACTGCTTCAACCACTACCTGTCACATCTCGTCCTTGGGGGTCTATTTCAATGGACTTTATAGTTGAATTGCCCATCTCTGGGGGAAAAAGTTCTATTCTGGTGGTTGTAGATCGCCTAACTAAGGCTGCCCACTTCATTCCCTGCACTGGTCTTCCCTCAGCCAAGGAGACAGCAGATCTGATCATCCAGAATGTGTTTGGGCTGCATGGAGTTCCGGACGAAGTCATCTCAGATCGGGGAGTGCAGTTTGCGTCCAAGTTCTGGAAAGGATTCTGTGATTCGCTTGGTGTTAATGTTTGTCTGTCCTCTGCATACCATCCTCAGACTAATGGGCAGACAGAGCGGACGAATGAAACTCTAGAACAGTATCTCCGATGTTATATCAACCATTCTCAGGATGACTGGTTGGAGTTGCTCCCGCTCGCAGAATTCTGTTCTAACAACTCTCAGAGTTCTTCTACTAAAGTAACACCTTTCTTTGCCAACCTAGGTTATCATCCCAGTATTCTTCCCAGATCTCCAATCAACGCACCGGTGCCTGCAGTTCATGAAAGGTTGGAGGCAATGAGACAGAATCTGGAAACCCTGAAGGAGTCGCTGTGTACTGCACAAGAGAGATACAAGAGATCTGCCGACAGGTTTCGGAAGCCCACACCTATGTTCAAGGTAGGGGACTCTGTGTGGTTATCTACTAAGAACTTAAGATTGAACATTCCATCACAGAAACTCGGACAAAGGTTCATCGGCCCATTCAAGATCTCTGGGATCGTGAGTTCCGTTGCCTGTCGTCTGAAGTTGCCAAGAACCTTGAAGGTACACCCTGTGTTTCATGTCTCCCTGTTAAAACCGGTGTCTCCAAATACATTTCAGGGTCGGATTACACCTCCTCCTCAGCCTGTGTTAGTGGACGGACAAGAACAGTTTGTGGTAGAGAAGATTCTGGACTCCAGGATCCGCAGGAATCAACTGCAGTACCTCATCAAATGGCAAGGATATCCATCTGAGGAGAACTCTTGGGAGCCGGTGGGCAATATATGTGCTCCTCAAAAAATTACTCAGTTCCATCAGAAATATCCTGACAAGCCTGGTCCTGGATCGTCCTGAGGCCGCTACTGAGGTGGGAGTAATGTAAGGATTCTGGACTTTCCTGGTGCCTGTTCACCCTGATCCAAGATGGAGTCTTGGATCTCGCCCTGTCATGGAACTTCCTGTCAGCCTGATTATTTAAGTCCAGGTCATGTGTTCTAAGGTGCCTAAGTATTTTGTTGCTGCTGGCTCCTGAGCTTCTGCCGGTTTGCTGGTGAACTCCCTGCTTCTGCTCACTACTTGTTGGTCGGCCTTCATTCAGCCACCTCTCGCCTCTGTAACTTCTGCGACGAGCTGCGTACCAGTGGAAGTGTCTTCTTTGTTTACTAAACTTTTCCCAGTGTTGTGCCTCTTTGCACAACCACACCAGGTGAGCAAGATTCAAGTTGTGCTTGTCTCATCCTGAAATATTTACTCATCTGCTACGCTTAGATGGCACTCTCTCTCTTCTCTAGGACGTCTTTCACATGACGCATCATCTGTGAACTATTGGACTTCTACTAACAAGAACTGTGCACACGTATGAGCAAGTGTTGCTGGACTACATCATTTAAATACTGTGTGCATTAGCACTATAACCTTATTGGACTTCCTTGTTCAAGTGTCTTGTCTGCTTCCACATAATTTCCTTGCTGGACTGGTTTACATTAGCGTGCGCGCCCCGCCACTCAGTTTGCTGTGATTTTCTATATAGAGCTGAGGACCTCGTTACAATTGCAGGAATAACTGTACTATGTTTTGTTTGCTATCCTGTTGGCTATTTTTCTATATAGAGCTGAGGACCTCGTTACAATTGCAGAAATATCTGTTAGTTCTGTTTACTTTTCTGTTTTTGAGTAAAATACATCTTTTGCTGCAACTTTGTTCTCAGACTGGCTTTATCCCATGCTATTAGATTCCGTAGTATCCATATAATTATTACACTGTGTCCCTCTTGTGCTGATCTATTGTAGTCCTGATATTTGTTTTAAGAGTGCTCAACTCCTCTGCTATACTGGACGAAGCTAGTTGTGATTCAATGTTTTTAATTGTATCCCCGGAAGCAGCAATGGCACCTTGTAGGTGCTCTACAGTCAATGTCATTAAGTAAAATGAGCACTTGCAGCGCCGCAGAGTCCCGGTCGTTGCAGTACTGTCGCTCCGCCACTAAGGGGAGTGATGGTACGTCTGATGGCACTTAAGGAGTTCACCTGACCAGGTATCACAGTCACACATTACACTTCACACTCTGGCCACCAGGGGGAGCAAAGGGTTCTATGTATTAGGCCACTCCTCACACTCTGGTAAAACTGGGAGTTGGATAGGAAGTGAGGGAGAAGCTGACTGGGTTTTGCCCAGGCAACACCTAGTGAGAGAAGAGGTTGCTTGAGAAGATCCAGGGGGTCCCTGTCAGGGGTGGGATCCTGACAGAGGCCTAGCGAAAAGGACAGATCGTTACGGAGCCGCGCCTGCACTACATTGCGGCGGCTTCTCAAGAAAGAATAAGAAGCGAGGTTTATTGTGGAGAAGTGGGAAACGAGATCACAGCACAAAGGCGATAGAACCAGCAGGAGTCGTGCCCCGAGATCGGCAACATCCTACTGAGGCACGTAGCCTGTGGCCGGAACGCCGAGGAAGTATTGGGCTCTACGCATTACTTCAAACCAATGGCAGGGCAGTTAATTATAGGTTGGCTGACTCACCTTAATCACCTAATGAAGACAACGGAGGCAATTGTGAGAGAGGGGCGTCTCTAGGGTCCCAGAATAACTCCAGGCCTACCCCGTCATACGGGTGCGTCCTATCCATATCATCTGGGGGACGGAGAGAAAGAACAGAAACATACACGACAGTTGTGAGGACTATCCCATGGTGCTCAGCAGGGAAGTACTACAACACCCAGGAGCTAGTAGGTAGGCACTGATTTCCACCTGCAAAGGGAACTCTGGATGTGCCTTCGGACCGGCCGGTCTCAGCCAGCCCTGTTAGCAGTGCTCTGGATTGCGGATGCCGAAGCCTTCAGTAAAGAGGTAAAGAGACTGCAACCCTGTGTCCTCGTTATTTACTGCGACATACACTACCACCTACACCTTTTACTGAGCGCCCCTTAGCAGGACCACGGACCGGGTCAGGCCACCGTGACATCCTCAGAACCAATAGACCCGGTACCGAGTACCCCGCCATCCTGCGTCTGGGGGCCGCTCCACACTTGTTCAAGATCTGCTCAAATTTCTGGCAGAATACAGGAGAATCACTGAAGAGTGTTGGTCGTAATGGTACCCTAAGTCCTCTTGGTATGCGATTGACCCTAAGGTACTTGGATAACGTGGCACAATGTAGTTCAAGGTTAATCAAATGTCGTGATTCACGTTCGAGATCCCTTCCTCTTGTCTCCCTTATTCATTCTACAAGTTGAGTGCCAAAAATGTATTATATTAAAAAATTGATGTCAGTGGCTGTCGCACAGTATGTTGTTTCCAGCCACCACTACTTTGTCAGGCGGGCCATCCCTGCCCTGAACACACAATTCTCACCAGATAAGATATGCACTGCACAATGCCATCACGAGAAAGGTCCATGTTACAACAGATATGTGGACCAGTGAGCACAAGGAGGGACGTTACATCTCCCTAACTGCCTACTGGGTCAATGTAGTGGTGCCTGGGACAGAGGCAGGAGGCATTCCAGTAAATTGCATACCACCACTGAAGATTGCTGGATTTTGTCTCCTCCTCCTACTCCGCTTCCTCCAACACCTCCTCATTCGGTCACAGTGAGTCCAGCACCAGCAATTTAAGCACAGCCGGGGGAAATGCCAGCAAGCTGTTTTGCAACTCATTTGTTTTGGGGGACAGATCACACACCGCGCAGGAGCTGTGGACCAGGATCAAACAGCACACAGATGAGTGGTTAGTGACAGTGAACCTCAAGCCTGTCCTGATGGTTTGCAATGACGGGGGAAATCTGGTAGCAGCTCCGGGCCTAGCCGGTTTCACTCACATCCCTTGCTTGACACATCTGCAGAACTTGGTGGTGAAGAGCATCCTGAAAAATTACCCACATACAGTATGTCAGAGCTGCTTCTGAAAGTGTGTGAGCACTTTTGGTGTTTTCACCCTGCTGCTGCCGGCACGTCACTTTTGCCTTCCAGATCACTGAATTATATGTGACGTACAAACTAGGTGGAAGTCCACCTTGCGTATGCTGGAGAGACTGTGTAGGAACCAGGAACGAGGGCAGTAGACAAATTACCTCGGTGCTGCTCCTCTACGTCATCAGGGTTTTCGCGGTACGGGACAGTTACCTCTGCAGACGATCCCAAGAATAAAGAGTCACAGTCCGGCTCCACTTCAACTTCTACATGTTTACTCAGCAACTTGTCATCCAGGGTACACAATGTTACAGCATCGGGCATCGGTGTCTCTGACTCTTGCCTGTTGCTAAGCCTGCGTTCGGGACAGTCAATACCATACAGTCCCACAGTGTCATCAATGTCCAGTATTTCTGCCTTTCATGGGGGCATTCCCTACCGTTTCACACCGGTCCTGAGAATGGCAGCCCACGCAAAAACCTGACACATCTTGGTGCACTTTCTTCCACTCTACTCAGCCTTCTTCTGTCCAGCAGCTGCAGTCCCACATATCCTGCACTGATGTTCCTGTAGTTGCTGTACTTTCTGTTCTTAATTCTGGCCCCCCGGATACTACTGCTGGGCCCACTCTTCCTAGAAGAATGTTACGGTGCACGATGTGCCCTGGGCTGGCCAGCCCCCTGTGAGCTTTATGGGCGCCCAGGCCCCAACTGAGCTAAAACAAGGAAACCCTCATTACCTTATTCCCACCTCCTTACTCATTACTCTTTAAAAGGAACCTGTCACCCCCCGGCGTCTCTAACTAAAAGAGCCACCTTGTGCTGCACTAATGCTGCATTCTGACAGGGTGGCTCTTTTAGTTCGGGTCCCTGCTGCAATAATCGCTTTTGAAATTTGTCCCTCATACCTGTGAAATCGTCCAGGGGGCAGGTCTTTCCCCCTAATCCAGACGCCTCACATCCGTCAATCATGGCATCTACGCGCCGAGCGCCACCTCCTCTTCCTTCAGCAGCATCTACGGCGCCTGCGCTGTCATTTTTTTTTCGGGCATGCGCAGTTGCGCCGGGGACGCTATTGAAGAGGAGGCGGCGCCCAGCACAGAGGCCATGATTGACGGATGTGAGGCGTCTGGATTAGGGGGAAAGACCTGCCCCCTGTACGATTTCACAGGTATGAGGGACAAATTTCAAAAGCGATTATTGCAGCAGTGCCAGGGACCCGAACTAAAAGAGACATCCTGTCAGAATGCAGCATTAGTGCAGCACAAGGTGGCTCTTTTAGCTACAAATGCCAGGTGGGGTGACAGGTTCCAGGGCCGGCTCCAGGTTTTCATGGGCCCTGGGCGAAAGAGCCCTGGTGGGCCCCTTTAACCCATACCACAATTCATAATGCACCGATACGGCAGAGAAATATAGGTATAGTACAATGCCAAAGATTTCACTTATTTCTTACATTGTATAAGTGATATCTCTTGTACATTCTACATTAGCTCAGAAATAGAATGTAAGTCCGCAAGGACAGGGTCCTCTCCCCTCTGTACCAGTCTGTCACTGTAAACTTGTTTACTGTAAACGTATCTATAACTGTATGTAACCCCTTTCTCATGTACAGCACCATGGAATTAATGGTGCTATATAAATAAATAATAATAAATAAATAATAAATAAAATAAACTGGACAGTATAGTCCTCTATACAGAATAATGAGCCCCATATATTGCTCCAAACAGAATAATGAGCCCCATATATTGCCCAATACAGTGTAATGGTCCCATATAGTGCTCTATACAGTATAATTGGCACCACATAGTCCTCTATACAGAATAATGAGCCCCATATATTGCTCCAAACAGAATAATGAGCCCAATATTACCCTCCATACAGAATAATGAGCCTCATATAATGCTCCATACAGTATATTGGGCACCACAGAGTGCTCCATACAGAATGAGCCGCATATATTGCTCCATATGGAATTGACCCCATATAATGCTCCATACAGTATAGTGAGTTACATATAATTCTCCATACAGTATATGATGGGCCCCATCTATTGCTCCATATATAATGGGCCTCATATAATGCTCCATACAGTATATGATTGGCCCCTCTTACAGTATACTGAGTCCCATATATTGCTCCATACAGAATGGGCCCCATATGATGCTCCATACAGAATGGGCCCCATATAATACTCCTTAGAGAATGGGTCCCATATAATGCTCCAAAACTAATTGGCCCCATAAGATGCTCCATGTAAAATGGGCCCCATATAATGCTCCATATATAATTGGCCATTTAAAATGCTCCATATATAATTAGTCCCATAAGATGCTTCATATATTATTGGCCCCATATACTGCCCCATATGTAATTGTCCCCATACACTGCTCCATATTGAATTGGCCCCATAAGATGCTCCATATTAAATTGGCTCCATATTAAATTGGCCCCATATAATGCTCCCTATATTATTGGCCCCATAAGATGCTCCATATAGAATTAGCCCCATATAATGCTCCATATATGGGCCCCTTCTGATGGTCCCCATATATTGCTCCAAATATAAAAAAAAAATGAAATACTCACCTGTTGTAATAATTATAGGGGATAACTCAGGAGACTCTTTGCGTGGAACAAGACAACTACAGGACACAGTTTTATAAGTGGTAAAGTCTATATTATCATTTATATTATTTCAAACAGGTGCAGAGAGAAACTCAAGTCCACAACACTTGGTGCAAATAATAAACGCAGCTTAGCAGTCTTCAGAGAAAAATGCAATCAAGCAGAAAGTCTATGAAGCACAGTTATTCTTGAGGATACTTGACACGAATAAATCCTTGTCTTAGTCCAGACACAGATAGATATGCTTATAGGCAGTTCAAATCATATCTTAGCTCAACCAGGGAGACCTGGTTAATAGTCTTAGGTTAATGCAAAGCAGCAGCAGCTTACATGTCCAGCAAATGCAGATGAAGTAAACACGAGCAGCAGATGAAGGAGGATTACTGGAAACTTGTGTATGCAGCAGGAAGTCAGAGCAGAGTAGCAGGATCACCACACAGGTTCACAGGAGCAGGTGTATAGCCAGGGAGTAATCAGAGGTCAGGAGCTCGATGCAAGGCAGAGTACTCTATCACAGACTGAAGGCTGGGGTGGAGTTTTATAGCAGGAAGACACAGTGCACATGAGACCAAAGATGCCATCTTGGAAGAGGGCAGTAATGCACAAAAGGTAAAAAATGTTCAGAGTCCTGACACCTCTCGTTGCTTGACGCTGCTCTGCTCTGGACTCCTCACCGTCGGCGTCTTCCTGCTCTCTGTGCTGCAACTGCTCAGGCAGAGGGCACGCACTGGTGATGTCATCGCGCCCTCTGACGTGAACGTCACAGTCAGAGGATGGAAGACGCTGCAGCGCTGGAACCGGGAGAGGTAAGTATCACAAGTGCTGGGGCCCAGAGCAGGCGGGG
The DNA here is from genome assembly GCF_051348905.1 of Ranitomeya variabilis. Classification (NCBI taxonomy): domain Eukaryota; kingdom Metazoa; phylum Chordata; class Amphibia; order Anura; family Dendrobatidae; genus Ranitomeya; species Ranitomeya variabilis. Next base: position 317,007,419 of record NC_135232.1, on the reverse strand, counting down.
GGTCTACTCGCGGGGGCCAGCACTATAGCGTGCCAGTGTCCCCAATGGCAAGTGGGCCCCCTGCCTGCTCAGGGCCCCGGCACTTGCCTGGGTGTGCCGGGTGCTGACGCAGGCCCTGCAGGTTCCCTTTAACTAAACACTTTCCTAACTGTCACTGTGCTACGTGACCAGCCTTGTAATACTCCGATCTAGTGGCCAACTTGGGGTACTGCTCCCCTAACACTAAACCGACCTGGGGTACTTCACTTTCCCTAACAAAACAGTACGTGTGCAAATTAATGTCAAAACATATAATACATTAGACATATATATCTAGACAGAGTAATACGCTTTATGCATAGCAGTACTCATATGGAGGGGTGATAATACACCGACTAGTGTAGCAGTATCACCCAATATAATTAAGGAACATTTGGCAAAACATATTAAAGACATAATGTCACATTCCCTACAACTGTGCGCGCAGCAGCCTCCTACTACAGATCCTCTCCTCCTTTGGCATCAAAGACCTCACCCTATCCTGGATCTCCTCATACCTTTCCAACCGCACATTCAGCGTCTCCCACTCCCACAGTACCTCCTCATCCCACACTCTCTCTGTTGGAGTCCCCAAAGGCTCTGTTCTAGGACCCCTACTCTTCTCAATCTATACACTTGGCCTGGGACAACTCATAAAGTCCCATGGATTCCAGTACCACCTTTATGCTGATGACACTCAGATCTACCTTTCTGGCCCAGACGTCACCTCTCTGCTGTCCAGAATCCCAGAGTGTCTATCAGCCATATTTTCCTTCTTCTCCTCTCGCTTCCTCAAACTCAATGTGGACAAATCTGAACTCATCATCTTTCCTCCATCTCATAGATCTTCCATACCTGACCTATCTATCACAATTAACGACATCACGCTTTCCCCCGTACCGGAAGTCTGCTGCCTTGGAGTAACCCTTGACTCTGACCTGTCCTTCAAACCGCACATCCAAGCTCTTTCCACCTCCTGCCGCCTCCAGCTCAAAAATATCTCCAGAATCTGTCCTTTCCTCAACCGTCAATCTACTAAAATGCTTGTGCATGCCCTCATCATCTCCCGCCTTGACTACTGCAACATCCTTTTCTGTGGCCTCCCTGCTAACACCCTTGCACCTCTCCAGTCCATTCTTAACTCTGCTGCCTGACTAATTCATCTCTCTTCTCGCTACTCCTCCGCCTCCCCGCTCTGCAAATCTCTTCACTGGCTCCCATTCCCTCAGCGTATCCAGTTCAAATTACTAATACTGACCTACAAAGCCATCCATAACCTGTCTCTTCCATATATCTCTGAACTAATCTCCCGATATCTTCCCTCACGTAATCTCCCTGGTCCTCCCAAGACCTCCTTCTCTCCTCCACACTTATTTGCTCCTCACCCAACCGCCTCCGAGACTTCTCCCGAATATCCCCCATCCTCTGGAATTCTTTGCCCCAACACATCCGACTATCAACCACATTCGGATCCTTCAGACGGAACCTGAAAACCCACCTCTTCAGGAAAGCCTACAGCCTGCACTGACCCTGCTGCCTCCTCACCACTACCAAAGCTACCGCCTCACCAACACTGGAGCTCCTGCAACCCTCAACCTATTGTCTCCATCCCCACCACCTTGTAGAATGTAAGGCCGCAATGGCAGTGTCATCACCCCTCTGTTTCAGTCTGTAATTGTTAGTTTGCTTACTGTAAGTGATATCTGTAATTTGTATGTAACCCCTTCTCATGTACAGCACCATGGAATCAATGGTACTACCGTATATACTCGAGTATAAGCCGACCCGAGTATAAGCCGACCCCCTAATTTTGCCACAAAAAACTGGGAAAACTTATTGACTCGAGTATAAGCCTAGGGTGGAAAATGCAGCAGCTACCGGTAAATTTCAAAAATAAAAATAGATGCACCATACCGTTCATTATGGCCCCATAGCTGTGCCATATAGTGCTCTGCACCATTCATTATTGCCCCATAGCTGTACAATAGAAAGCTGTGCCATATAGTGCTCTGCACCGTTCATTATTGCCACATAGCTGTGCCATATAGTGCTCTGCACCGTTCATTATTGCCCCATAGCTGTGCCATATAGTGCTCTGCACCGTTCATTATTGCCCCATAGCTGTGCCATATAGTGCTCTGCACCGTTCCTTATTGCCCCATAGCTGTGCCATATAGTGCTCTGCACCGTTCGCCCCATAGCTGTGCCATATAGTGCTCTGCACCGTTCCTTATTGCCCCATAGCTGTGCCATATAGTGCTCTGCACCGTTCCTTATTGCCCCATAGCTGTGCCATATAGTGCTCTGCACCGCTCCTTATTGCCCCATAGCTGTGCCATATAGTGCTCTGCACCGCTCCTTATTGCCCCATAGCTGTTCCATATAGTGCTCTGCACCGTTCCTTATTGCCCCATAGCTGTGCCATATAGTGCTCTGCACCGTTCATTATTGCCCCCATAGCTGTACCATATAGTGCTCTGCACCGCTCCTTATTGCCCCATAGCTGTTCCATATAGTGCTCTGCACCGTTCATTATTGCCCCATAGATGTGCCATAGAAAGCTGTGCTGCTGCTGCAATAAAAATAATAAAACACATACTCACCTCTCTTGCTTGCAGCTCCTCAGCGTCCCGTCCCGGCGTCTCTCTGCACTGACTGATTAGGCAGAGGGCGGCGCGCACCCTATATGCGTCATTGCGCCCTCTGACCTGCACAGTCAGTGCGGAGAGAGAGACGCTGGGAAGACAGAGCGGCGCCCGGCGTGTGGAACGCGGACAGGTGAATATGACATACTTACCTGCTCCCGGCATCCCGCTCCTTCCCCCGGACAGCTGGTCTTCGGTGCCGCAGCCTCTTCCTCTGTCAGCGGTCACCGGCACCGCTGATTAGAGAAATGAATAGGCGGCTCCGCCCCTATGGGAGTGGAGTCCATAGTCATTTCTCTAATGAGCGGTCCCACGTGACCGCTGAACAGGGGAAGAGCTGCAGCACCCGGAGACCGTGGGACGGGCAGGGGGAGCGTCAGGATCGCCGGAAGCAGGTAAGTATGCCTCAGCGCCCTCTCCCCCTCACCCGCCGACCCTGCCGCCGACCGTGACTCGAGTATAAGCCGAGAGGGGCACTTTCAGCCCAAAAATTTGGGCTGAAAATCTCGGCTTATACTCGAGTATATACGGTATATAAATAATAATAATAATAATAATAATAATAATAATAATAATAGTGGAGTTTCAGCTGCAGTGCGCATGAATGAGTTGCTCAGCAGAACACCTCTTCACTACAAACAAGTGGGTCTCCATGCGGGATGTGTGTGCCATGTTGAGCTGCTTTGCATATTCTACCAACATGGCCAGCACTGATGATGCCATCATCAGCATTACTATCCCACTTCTATGTCTGGAAAAACCCTTAAGGCGATGATGGGTGAGGTGGTGGCACAGGAGGAAGAGGAACAGGAAGACCAGGCAACATTCAGACCTTTATCAAATCTGTTATCCACACAAGGCTCGAAGGGTCTGTTCCTGTACTCACAACGGCCTGGTACACAAGGGTCCAGCCAAGGGAGGGACAGTTTTCAAGGATGAGGACATTGGGGGACCATGCTTCCAGCATGGTGGCACTCCAAGCTGCTGATGGGCATCACTCGAGCATGGCTGGAGAGTTACAGGGGACTCAGACTATACTCATCCCACCGAGGACAGCTTGTTGTTGACTCTGGGCACCCTGGCACACATGAGCCAATACCTGCTGCTGTGCCTATGCAACAACCACTGAGTTGCCTGTATTATTAGCAGTTCTTATTACTGGGTTATCCCCCTGCTGGATCCCCACTACAAGGACAACATACTATCCTTACTTCCGTTCTTGGACCGGGATTGCCAAATACGTGAATACAAGCACACACTGGTAGAGAAACTACTGATGGCTTTACTATCTGACAGCGGAGTTCAGAGGGAAAACAAGGCAGAGCCAGAGCAGGAAGTCAGCAAGGCAGCTTGGGCACTGCCAGCACTTCAGAAGGCAAGGTTAGCATGACCTAAATGTGGAAACAATTCCTCCGTGCACCACAAAATCCGGCACCACCATCTGATATGGCTCATATCAGCAGGAGGCAGCGTTTCCACAACATTGTAGAAGAATACCTCTCCACACATCTCCACGTTATAATTGATGTGTCTCCAAATTTCATACATGGCCTGAACTTGCCCTTTACGCCATGGATGTGCTGGGTGGCCCTGCTCAAGTGTACTGGTGTGTGTTTAGCATGGCAGGTGGTGTCATCACAGACAGGCATATCCAGCTGACCACAGCCAATGTGGGCAAGTTTACATTCATTAAAATGAACTAGGAAAGAAATATATCTTGCTACCGTGTTAGCCAGTAGATAGAAAAATATTTAGAATTGAGAGTCCTCAGTGGTTGATACCTTTTAATGGCTAACTGAAAAGATGGTAACAAATTGCAAGCTTTCGAGACTACACAGGTCTCTTCATCAGGCAAAGACCTGTGTAGTCTCGAAAGCTTGCAATTTGTTACCATCTTTTCAGTTAGCTATTAAAAGGTATCAACCACTGAGGACTCTCAATTCTAAATATTTTTTTAAAATTAACTAGGCATGAATCACAAAGGACTTGTCAGTATATTTGGCTGACTTGACCAGCTGTACCCAGTCATGGTTAGACTTTATTTGCCATTTGTTTAATTTTGGGGCCTCCCCTCCAAAAACAATTTTTGTAAAGTTGCTGGCTACCTCCGCCTCTTCCACCACTTGGACCTCGGCCTCCTGGTTCAAGATAATACTTTAATAATACTTTGTTTGTGTACTTAATTTTTCTTATTTTCATTGATGCCTCTTAAAAAATGATTATATATATATATGCATATACATATCTAAAAATACATTAAAAAAAAGTGTTAGCTACCTCCCAATTTTAAAAAATGTCCGCCCGAACACGGAGATCCACGGGTTCGCTCATCTCTACCGTGGATGTCCGTGTTCGGCTGGTTCGGGCGGAGGTAGCTGACACTTTTTTTAATGTACAGCTCTGGCAAAAATTAAGAGACCACTGCAAAATGTTCAGTTTGTCTGATTTTTCTCTTTATAGGTATATTGTTGAGTAAAATATAAATTGTTCTTTTAGTCTATAAACTTCTGACAACATGTCCCCGAATTTCCAAGCAATAAATTGTGCATTTTTTTTCTAACAAAGAAAAATTGTCAAAATGAAAAATAAAAACAGTGCTTTCAGACCTCAGATAATGCACAGCAAGCAAGTTCATAATCATTTAGAAACAATAATACTAATGTTTTAACTCAGGAAGAGTTCAGAAATGAATATTTTCTGGAACAATCATGATTTTTAATCATAGCTTTCATGCCTCTTGGCATGCTTTCCACCAGTCTTTCACACTGCTTCTGGGGCAAACATTTAAGCAGTTCTTCTTTGTTTGATGACTTGTGACTATCCATCAGCCTCTTGATTACATTCCAGAGGTTTTCAATGGGGTTCAGGCCTGAAGATTTGGCTGCTCATGACAGGGTTTTGATGTGGTGGTCTCTTAATTTTTGCTAGAGCTGTATTTTTAAATATGTTCGCTCATCTAGAGAAAGGCATACCTTAAAAGCTGCTCTCCACTTGCTGCCCTGGATTGACAGGTTTTTGCTTACATATAACAAAGCACTTCAGAATCAAACCTACCTGGCGGAGATCATACAGCCAGTGCCTAATACAAGCTGCCCATGGATTGGGCAGCATGTATCAGCTGTCAGGTTCATTTTAAATTACCTGATATCGGAATGATTTTAATAGAAGCTGTCATAGACTTTGTATAAATTCATTTTTAAAGTATCAGGTCAGACACAAACCAATTATTTCTAGAAGCAGAAATGTGTGCCCAGAGATGAGTTGGTTAATGGGGTGTGAGGGCTGAAAACTCCTCCTTTCCACCCACACCCATTAGAGCTAACACAATTACCCCATTCTCATACACAAAGAAGTTCATTTAGCAGTTAAAGTGACGCATGAAGCTGCTTTTCTTACATATTCACTCAATACATTGCCTTTGAAAAAATTTCATTCACATCAAGTAAACCCTTTATTAGTCAGACATTACTTTGCATTGAATGAATATGAAAATTCCAGTTTAGAAGAACATATGGAATTAATTTAAGAGAAATTCAGTGATGGAAGATCCCTACCACATGATGATAGTTTATCAGATGGTTCTCATAAACAAGAGGAAATTAGAACACAGCAATATAATCAGACATCACCAGCCCCATGTCACCTATCAGGGCTCGCTTACACTTCCGATGAAATTGGATGAATGCAATCCAATAAAAAAATTGGATTGCATTCTGACTAATTTTATTCAACGATTCAGTGCGCATCTGCTTTTTTTGATCGACTCGGACAGCATTGCGATCGGACTGATTAAAAAAATCACAGATTGATTCAAATTGCAGATTGCAATTGCCAATACAAGTCAATGGGTGCAAGAAATAAATCACACGTTCCTCGGACCATGCGTGTGCCATCCGATTTTTAAGCACCCATCTCCTAGAAAAACTGACATTTCATCAGCCAAGTACAGCAAAATCACAGCGTGTCAAGTCAGAATAGAATATACTGTATATATATATATATATATATATATATATATATATATATATATATATATATATATATATATATGTATATACAGCTCTGGGAAAAATGAAGAGACCATTGCAAAATGTTTAGTTTGTCTGATTTTTCTCTTTATAGGTATATTTTTTAGTAAAATAGACACTTTCTTTTAGTCTACAAACTTCTGACAACATGTCTCCAAATTTCCAAGCAATAAATTTTGTATTTTTTTCTGACAAAGAAAAATGGTCAAATTTAAAAAAAAACAAAATGGTGCTTTCAGACCTCAAATAATGCGAAGAAATCAAGTTCATAATCATTTAGAAACAACAATACTAATGTTTTAACTCAAGAAGAGTTCAGAAATGAATATTTTGTGGAATAACCATGATTTTTAATCACAGCTTTCATGCGTCTTGGCATGCTTTCCACCAGTCTTTCACACTGCTTTTGGCACAAAAATTTAAGCAGTTCTTCTTTGTTTGATGGCTTGCGACTAGTGTTGAGCATTCCGATACTGCAAATATCGGGTATCGGCCGATATTCGCTGTATCGGAATTCCGATACCGAGTTCCGATATTTTTGTGATATCGGAAATCGGAATCGGAAGTTCCTATAAGTTCCCAGGCGTGTACGGTGCGTATGGTTCCCAGGGTCTGGAGGAGAGGAGACTCTCCTTTAGGCCCTGGGATCCATATTCATGTAAAAAATAAAGAATAAAAATAAAAAATATCGATATACTCACCCCTCCGACAGACCCTGGACCTCAGCGGTGCAACCGGCAGCCTCCGTTCCTAAGAATGCAGTGAGTGTAGGACCTGCGATGACGTCGCGGCTTGTGATTGGTCGCGTGCGCGGTCACATAAGCGGTCACGTGACCAATCACAAGCCGCGACGTCATCGAAGGTCCTTCACTCTGCATTCTTAGGAACGGAGGCAGACGCTTGCAGCGGTGACAGCCAGGGCTTGTCCGAGGGTGAGTATATCCATATTTTTTATTTTTATTCTTTATTTTTTACATGAATATGGATTCCAGGGCCTGAAGGAGAGTTTCCTCTCCTTCAGACCCTGGGAACCATCCAGGATACCTTCCGATATTTGTGTCCCATTGACTTGTATTGGTATCGGGTATCGGTATCGGCGATATCCGATATTTTTTGGATATCGGCCGATCCAATCCGATACCGATATTTTCAAATATTGGAAGGTATCGCTCAACACTACTTGTGACTATCCATCATCCTCTTGATTACATTCCAGAGGTTTTCAATGGGGTTCAGGTCTAGAGATTGGGCTGCCCATGACAGGGTTTTCATGTGGTGGTCTCTTAATTTTTGCCAGAGCTGTAGATTGTGAGCACATAGATATTCGGTGAACCATACAGCCATAATAGTCCCTCGAAATGCAAATATTCAAATGTATTTCCAATTAAAGGGGGACTCCTACTACGTATATGTGATGCATATTATGTATGTGTTTATAATAAGGTAAGACATATGGTGATATTATTATAGTGAGGTGGCCAAAAGGTCCCACCTCAGCAATTACTGAGCTGTATCACACTATATGCTGGTGGTATTCATATGGTGCATGTATGTAACGCAGTAAGCTAGGATATACATTGGTCCAATCGTAAATAATAAAGATACTCTCATCATATGGGGAAATAAATGAATATGAGTTGGTAAGTATATACAGTGGGTACGGAAAGTATTCAGACCCCTTTAAATTTTTCACTCTTTGTTTCATTGCAGCCATTTGGTAAATTTAAAAAAGTTCATTTTTTTCACATTAATGTACACTCTGCACCCCATCTTGACTAAAAAAAACCCAGAAATGTAGAAATTTTTGCAAATTTAATAAAAAAGAAAAATTGAAATATCACATGGTCATAAGTATTCAGACTCTTTCCTCAGACACTCATATTTAAGTCACATGCTGTCCATTTCCTTGTGATCCTCCTTGAGATGGTTTTACTCCTTCATCGGAGTCCAGCTGTGTTTAATTAAACTGATAGGACTTGATTTGGAAAGGCACACACCTGTCTATATAAGACCTCACAGCTCACAGTGCATGTCAGACCAAATGAGAATCATGAGGTCAAAGCAGCTGGCCAAGGAGCTCAGAGATAGAATTGTGTTACAAAAGAATTTCTACAGCACTCAAGGTTTCTAAGAGCATAGTGGCCTCCATAATCCTTAAGTGGAAGAAGGTTGGGACCACCAGAAGTCTTTCTAGACCTGGCCGTCCAGCCAAATTGAGCAAATGTGGGAGAAGAGCCTTGGTGAGAGAGGTAAAGAATAACCCCAAAACCACTGTGGCTGAGCTCCAGAGATGCAGTAGGGAGATGGGAGAAAGTTTCACAAAGCATGGGCAGACATAACGCATGTGCAGCTGGCCCGGGGCCCAGAGATGGAGGGAGCCCCTGCAGGGTAGCTAATAATAAGGGAAATCTGGCCTGTTTATTCGGCCCTGAGACTTCGGGGGGGCCCTGGCCAGATTGCCCTCATATGCGGCCTACAAGAGAAAATAACAGTGGAGCTGTAGCGATCTGTCCTGCTTCCTGCCCGCGCTTCCTCTCACACAGACAGCAGCACCGCTGGATAACGTCATCATTCAGCGGGCGGCTGTGCCAGAGAGAGGAAGGCGACTGTGATGCTGTGGCAGAGTGTGCAGAGAGGTGGTGTGTGTATGCGTGGATGTGTGTGTGTTTGCGTATATGTGTGTGTGTATGCATATATGTGTGTGTGTATATGCGTAGTGCTGCGGGGGAATGTGAAGAGAGGTGAATGGTGCTGTGTGAGTCTGTGTGTGTGTAGGGGGAGGAGAGGGCAATGATGGGGCTGATGGTGAGAAGGCAATCATGGGGTGATGGACAGAGCAATGATTCGGATGGTGGGGGAGGAGGAAATGATGGATGTGGTGGAAAGGGCAATGATGATGATGGATGTGGTGGAAAGGGCAATGATGGGGTGGTGGGGGAGGAGGAAATGATAGAGATGGTGGAATGGGCAATGATGGTGGTGGGGGGAGAAGGCAATTATGGAGGTGGTGGCATCGGCAAAGATGGTAGTGGTGGAAAGGACAATGGTGGTGGTGGAAGGGCAATGATGGGCATGGTGGGGGAGGAGGAAATGATGGATGTGGTGAAAGTGCAATGATGGGGTGATGGGGAAAAAGCAATGATGGGGTGGTGGAAAGAACAATGATGAGGTGGTGGGGAAGAATGCAATGATGGTGGTGGTGAAAAGGACAATGATGGTGGTGGTGCAAAGGGCAATAATGGGGGTGGTGGGGAAGGAGGAAATGATGGAGGTGGTGGAATGGGCAATGATAGGAGTGGTGGGGGAAAAGACAATGATGGGGGTGGTGGGGGAGGAGGAAATGATGGAGGGGGTGGAATGGGCAATGATATGGGGTGGTAGGGGAGAAAGCAATGATAGCGGTGGTGAAGAGGGCAATGATGGGGTGGAGGAGAGGACAAGGGATGCTGGAGGAGGAGAACAATGAGGGGTGTGGGGGATTGGGATGGGAGGAAGGGGGACTTGTAATGGACTTAGGAACAGGGGGAGGTGGAGGAAGACATTATTATTGCGTATTATTTATAACACAGTCCCTTAGTATATAGTGTACTCACTAATTCTGTATAACACCATCCTTAGTTACATAGTTTCCTCTTTTATTACGTATAACATTGTCCCTTATTATGGACCATCCTCTCTAGTTATATATGGTGCCATCCCTTATTATATAGCTTCCTCTGCTGTTATGTACAGTACTGTCTCTTAGGCTGGTTTCACATTTGCGGTTGTGTCCGCAACGTTTCTGACGCATACATCCGCAAGCGTCTTGATTTCCTATCTTTAACATTGTAGACACAGGTGAATGCGTTTGCATGCGTTCGCCCGCGTTTGCTTACACATGTGTATTTTTACGGTGTGTGGCTGGGCGCATATGTTAGAATTTTTTGGCATCAAATTTCCGCCGCCATACGCATCACAGTCTATGGGAACGCATAGGAACACAAGGACATGCGTTCGCTTGCGTTTGCACAAGGGTCTATACACAGAAATCCCATGAGCCACGCCTATTGGGCGTGGCTTGTGTCAATTAAATTCTCCTTTAAAATATTTTTCATAACAAACGCATGCGCATAAACAACGCGAACACATGCAAACGCGTGCAAACGTTGCGTTCTTTTATCCATCATGCGTAAGTTGATGTGAATAAAAAAACGCAGCGTTATCAGGCATGCATTTTGCCATGCGGTTGTGTACGAAACGCTGTGGACTCTACCGCAAATGTGAACCTAGCCTTACATAATGTATTCTTGTTAATTTTGTTATTCACAGTGCCCTCTTTTATTACATAGTCCCCCCTCTTTTTAGATATAAAATGACTGCTGATGGAGGAGCCGGTGACCAGACGACTGGTCGATCAGCTCCTCGATTAGAAAAGAAGCTTTCCCATGCTCCATCGGCCATCATTGCATTATACAGCTAACAAGACAGGACGGTATGTAATAAAAAACAGGGCTCTATAAAATCCAATATGTAAGGGACGGTACTGTGCATAACAAGAGAGGGCACTGTATAATAAGGGACGACAATATACATAATAAAGGAGATTATGTAATATATATACATGTATGTGTGTGTGGCTACATAGAGCTCTGGCAAAAATTAAAAGACCACTGCAAATTTTTCAGTTTGTCTGATATTTCTCTTTATAGGTACCGTATATACTCGAGTATAAGCCGACCCGAGTATAAGCCGACCCCCCTAATTTTGCCACAAAAAACTGGGAAAACTTATTGACTCGAGTATAAGCCTAGGGTGGAAAATGCAGCAGGTACCGGTGAATTTCAAAATTAGAAATAGATACTCCATACCATTCATTATGGCCCCATAGATGCTCCACATAAAGCTGTGCCATATATAATGCTCTGCACCGTTCATTATGGCCCCATAGATGCTCCACATAAAGCTGTGCCATATATACAATGCTCTGCACCGTTGCCCCATAGATACTCCACATACAGCTGTGCCATATATACAATGCTCTGCACCGTTGCCCCATAGATACTCCACATAAAGCTGTGCCATATATACAATGCTCTGCACCGTTGCCCCATAGATAGCTGTGCCATATATATAATGCTCTGCACCGTTGCCCCATAGCTGTGCCATATAGTGCTCTGCACCATTGCCCCATAGCTGTGCCATATAGTGCTCTGCACCGTTGCCCCATAGCTCTGCCATATAGTGCTCTGCACAGTTGCCTCATAGCTGTGCCATATAGTGCTCTGCACCGTTGCCCCATAGCTGTGCCATATAGTGCTCTGCACCGTTGCCCCATAGCTGTGCCATATAGTGCTCTGCACCGTTGCCCCATAGCTGTGCCATATAGTGCTCTGCACCGTTGCCTCATAGCTGTGCCATATAGTGCTCTGCACCGTTGCCCCATAGCTGTGCCATATAGTGCTCTGCACCGTTGCCTCATATCTGTGCCATATAGTGCTCTGCACCATTGCCCCATAGCTGTGCCATATAGTGCTCTGCACCTTTGCCCCATAGCTGTGCCATATAGTGCTCTGCACCGTTGCCCCATAGCTGTGCCATATAGTGCTCTGCACCGTTGCCCCATAGCTGTGCCATATAGTGCTCTGCACCGTTGCCCCATAGCTGTGCCATATAGTGCTCTGCACCGTTGCCCCATAGCTGTGCCATATAGTGCTCTGCACCGTTGCCCCATAGCTGTGCCATATAGTGCTCTGCACCGTTGCCCCATAGCTGTGCCATATAGTGCTCTGCACCGTTGCCCCATAGCTGTGCCATATAGTGCTCTGCACCGTTGCCCCATAGCTGTGCCATATAGTGCTCTGCACCGTTGCCCCATAGCTATGCCATATAGTGCTCTGCACCGTTGCCCCATAGCTATGCCATATAGTGCTCTGCACCGTTGCCCCATAGCTGTGCCATATAGTGCTCTGCACCGTTGCCCCATGGCTATGCCATATAGTGCTCTGCACCGTTGCCCCATAGCTCTGCCATATAGTGCTCTGCACCGTTGCCCCATAGATGCTCCACATAAATCTGTGCTGCTGCTGCTGCAATAAAAAAAAAAAAAAAAACACATACTCACCTCTCTTGCTTGCAGCTCCTCGGCGCCATCTACCCGGCGTCTCTCCGCACTGACTGATCAGGCAGAGGGCGGCGCGCACACTATATGCGTCATCGCGCCCTCTGACCTGCACAGTCAGTGCAGAGAGACGCCGGGAAGATGGCGCGGCGCCTGGCGTGTGGAACGCGGACAGGTGAATATGTCATACTTACCTGCTCCCGGCGTCCCGCTCCTTCCCCCTGCCTGTCTTCGGTGCCGCAGCCTCTTCCTCTATCAGCGGTCACCGGCACCGCTTCATTAGAGAAATGAATAGGCGGCTCCGCCCCTATGGGAGGTGGAGCAGCCTATTCATTTCTCTAATGAGCGGTCCCACGTGACCGCTCAGGGGAAGAGGCTGCGGCACCCGGAGACAGTGGAATGTGCAGGGGGGGCGCCAGGAGCCCCGGAAGCAGGTAAGTATATGACAGTGCTCACCCGCCGACCCCACCACCGATCATGACTCGAGTATAAGCCGAGAGGGGCACTTTCAGCCCAAAAATTTGGGCTGAAAATCTCGGCTTATACTCGAGTATATACGGTATATTTTTGAGTAAAATGTAAATTGTTCTTTTATTCTATAAACTACTGACAACATGTCTCCGAAGTTCCAAGCATTAAATCTTGTATTTTTTTTTCTGAAAATTAGAAACGGTCAAAATAACAAAAAAATGCATTGCTTGTAGACCTCAAATAACTCAAAAAATCATTTACAAACAACAATAATGTTTTATCTCAGGAACAGTTCAGAAATCAATATTTTGTGGAATAACCATAATTTTTAATCACAGCTTTCAAGCGTCTTGGCATGCTTTCCACCAGTCTTTCACATTGCTTTTGGGTGACCTTATGCCACGCCTGGTACAAAAATGTAAGCATTTCTTCTTTGTTTGATGGCTTGTGACTATCCATCTTCCTCTTGATTACATTCCAGACATTTTCAATGGGGTTCAGGTCTGGAGATTGGGCTGGCCATGACAGGGATTTGATGTGGTGGTCCTTCATCCACACTTTGATTGACCTAGCTGTGTGGCATGGCGCATTGTCCTGCTGGAAAAAAACAGTCCTCAGAGTTGGGGAACATTGCCTGAGCCGAAGGAATCAACTGTTTTTCCAGGATAACCTTGTATGCAGCTTGATTCATACACCCTTTGCAAAGATTAGCCTGCCCAATTCCAGCCTTGCTGAAGCATCCCCAGATCATCACCAATCCTCCACCAAATTTCCCAGTGGGTGCAAGTCACTGTGGCTTGTACTCCTCTCCAGATCTCCGTCTAACAATTAGATGACCAGGTGTTGGGCAAAGCTGAAAATTAGACTCATCAGAGAAGATTACCTTACTCCAGTCCTCTATGGTCCAATCCTTATGGTCTTTGGCAAACTTCAGCCTGGCTCTCCTTTGCTTCTCGTTGATGAAAGGCTTTTTTCTAGTTTTACATGACTTGAGTCCTGCCTCTAGGAGCCTGTTACAAACTGTCCTTGCCGTGCACTTCACCCAAGCCGCCATTTGCCATTCCTTTTGTAGGTCACTTGATGTAATCCTGCGGTTGCTGAGTGACAATTGAATAAAGATGACGGTCATCCCGGTCAGTGGAGAGTCGTTTTCACCCTCTGCCGGTCTGTAGCTTTGTTGTCCCCAATATCTGCTGCTTGACCTTGTAATGGACTGCCGTCTTAGAAATTTTAAGGATCGAGGCATCATGACACTCACTGTGTCTGCTAGTAAAGCCAGAATTCAGCCCTTCTTTTCCTCACTCAAGACTTTTCTTTTCAACTCCTTTGGCATGGTTCAAAGTTATTCATTCCTATTTACTTTTGGGATATTACTAGCACTTGTTTTGCCATCCAGCTTGTCCTATTGCAAGATGATTGTTAACACCACAGTAGTGTTTTTTATACTTTCCTTTGTTAAATAAGATTTGGCTCAGGTGGTCACCTAATCAGAAGCACATTAAGTAGAATGAGGTGTACTCTGTTTGGAGTTCAACTGACACTGGAATGGAATGGCTGCCAGACATGTAGAGATGGTGATTTTTATAAAACTGTGCAGTGGTCTCTTAATTTTTGCCAGAGCTGTATATATATAGCTTTGTCGCCATAAAAGGAGGGGGCCCAGACACATTTCTTGCACAGGGGCCCCAAGCTGTCAGTGTCCACCCCTGCCACAAAGTCAACTATCACTGCAGCTGTCCACCAGTCGGGCCTTTATGGCAGAGTGGCCCGACGGAAGCCTCTCCTCAGTGCAAGACATATGAAAGCTGGACAGAGTTTGCTAAAAAACACATGAAGGACTCTCGGACTATGAGAAATAAGATTCTCTGGTCTGTTGAGATGAAGATAGACCTTTTTGGTGACAATTCTAAGTGGTATGTCTGGAGAAAACCAGGCACTGCTCATCACTTGCCTAATACAATCCCAACAGTGAAACATGGTGGTGGCAGCATTATGCTATGGGGGTGTTTTTCAGCTGCAGGGACAGGACGACTGGTTGTCATTGAAGGAAACATAAATGCGGCCAAGTACAAAGATATCCTGGATGAAAACCTCTTCCAGAGTGCTCTGGACCTCAGACTTGGCCGTGGGTTCATCTTCCAACAAGACAATGACCCTAAGCACACAGCTAAAATAATAAAGGAGTGGCCTCAGAACAACTCTGTGACCATTCTTGACTGGCCCCGCCAGAGCCCTGACCTAAACCCAATTGAGCATCTCTGGTGAGACTTGAAAATGGCTGTCCACCAACATTCACCATCCAACTTGATGGAACTGGAGAGGATCTGAAAGGAAGAATGGCAGAGGATCCCCAAATCCAGGTGGGAAAAACTTGTTGCATCATTCCCAAGAAGACTCATGGCTGTATTAGCTTAAAAGGGTGCTTCTACTCAATACTGAGCAAAGGGTCTGAATACTTATGACCATGTGATATTTCAGTTTTTATTTTTTAATAAATTTTCAAAAATTACTACATTTCTGAGGTTTTTTTCAGTCACGATGGGGTGCAGAGTGTACATTAATGAGAAAAAATGAACTTTTTTGAATTTACTAAATGGCTGCAATGAAAAAGTGAAAAATTTAAAGGGGTCTGAATACTTTCTGTACCCACTGTATATTGATCTCTATATGTTGGTAAGTATTATCATCTAGCCTTTTGGATATATGTAAATGGAGCAACCGTCTCCTTCTTCCACCAATCAGAATATGTGACAGAGCTAGCAGACATGACGATGTCACTTCATCGCGACTGCTGTGTGGAGAGTCAGAGCACTGGAGACAGGAGCAGGGTGCAAGTCGCAAGGGGAATAGAAGCGAGGTGAATATGTATTTTTTGTTTTTCATATGTGTATAGGATATTTGCATGTATAGGGGTTATGTGGGAGCTTTTACTGCATATGAGTCTCTGTGGAGGCTTATACTGTATTTAGGGGGCTATGTGAGGACTCTGCTGTATATAGAAGGCTATGTGGGGCCAATACTGCATATAGTGGAGCTTTGTAGGTGCTTATACTATATATAAGGGGTTATGTGGGTTATCATATTGTACATAGGGAGGCATTGTGGGGGCTCATACTGTATATAGGGGGCTACGTGATGGCTCATATTGCATATAGAAAGATGATATACTGTATATAGAAGTCTATGTGAGGGCTCATACTGTATACAGGGGCTCATACTGTATATAGGAGGCTATGCGGGGGCTTATACTGTATATAGGAGGCTATGTGGGGCTCATAATGTATATAAATGGGCTATGTGAGAGTTTATACTCTATATAGATATGTTATGTGAGGGGGTTAACACTGTATACAAGGGGCTATATGGTGAGTGACTATATGAAGACTCTTACTGTATTTAGAGAGGTTATTTGAGGGCTCATATTACATATATAGAGACTATATGAAGGCTCAAACTGTATTTAGGAGTCTATGTGGGGGCTTATACTGTAAACAGGAGGCTATGTCAAGGCTCATATTGTATACTAGATGGAGGCCCGACGCTATCGCATCGGGAGGGCGGTAATGTCACGATGGGGGCAGGCTTTGCAGCATTGAGAATCTCTACCCCCCATGTGCTCACCCACCTATCCACTCTCTCTTTCCCCATGTGCTGACTTCTCCCGTCTGTGCTCTCTTCTTTGACCTGTTTACCCCATGTGCTATCCCCCTTGTCTGCTGCCTCCATCTTTGTGCAGACAGATAGCGGCAGTCACATTAAAACTGAGCATGCGCTCCTTCTGTACAAAGATTGCGGCAGTCAGTGAATCATTCAGCTGATCCTGGCGGCGGCTTGTTTGCGATATTGTTCCGCTGGTGGTACCACTGAAGAGGCTGCATACAGCATATACAGTGTGTCTATGTGTGTGTGGTGTGTATGGCGTATACAGTGTGTGTGTGTGTGTGTGTGGTGCGTACAGCATATACAGTGTGTGTGTGTTTGTGTGTGTGTGGTACGTACGGCGTATACACAGTGTGAGTGTGTGGTGCAACGGTGTTCCACTGGTGGTCCCATGCAAGAGGCTGGTACGACCAGCACTTTCCATATTGAGACACCCATCACTTGCGTGTCCCAATATGGCAGTCGGTGAACTTCCATCGCTTGGAATTCTGGGATCCGGACACATCTGGAGAGAACAGGATGTGAAGATGCAGCGCCCCAGAGTCCTGGTCGTTGCAGTACTGTCGCTCCGCCACTAAGGGGTGTGATGGTACGTCTGATGGCACTAAAGGAGTTCACCTGACCAGGTATCACAGTCACACATTACACTTCACACTCCGGCCACCAGGGGCAGCAAAGGGTTCTATGTATTAGGCCACTCCTCACACTCTGGTAAAACTGGGGGTTGGATAGGAAGTTAGGGAGAAGCTGACTGGGTTTTGCCCAGGTAACATCTAGTGAGAGAAGAGCGTTGCTTGGGAAGATTCAGGGGGGTCCCTGTCAGGGGTGGGATCCTGACAGAGGCCTAGCGAAAGGACAGATCGTTACGGAGCCGTGCCCGCACTTCATTGCGGTGGCATCTTAAGAAAGGACACGAAGCGAAGTATATTGTGGAGAAGTGAGAAACGAGATCACAGCACAAAGGCGATAGAACCAGTAGGAGTCGTGCCCCGAGATCGGCAACATCCTACTGAGGCGCGAAGCCGGTGGCCGGAACGCCGAAGAAGTATTGGGCTCTATGCATTACTTCAAACCAACGGCAGGGCAGTTAATTTTAGGTTGGCTGCCTCACCTAAATCACCTAATGAAGACAACGGAGGCAATTGTGGGAGAGGGGCATCTCTAGGGTCCCTATAAAATAACTCCAGGCCTACCCCGTCATACGGGTGCGTCCTATACATATCATCTGGGGGACAGAGAGAAAGAACAGAAACATACACGACAGTTGTGAGGACTGAGGACTATCCCGTGGTGCTCAGCAGGGAAGTACTACAACACCCAGGCGCTAGTAGGTAGGCACTGATTTTCACCTGCAAAGGGAACTCTGGATGTGCCTTCGGACCGGCCGGTCTCAGCCAGCCCTGTTAACAGTGCTCTGGATTGCGGATGCCAAAGCCTTCAGTAAAGAGGTAAAGAGACTGCAACCCTGAGTCCTCATTATTTACTGCGACCTACACCCCCCACCTACACCTTTTATTGGGCGCCCCTTAGCAGGACCACGGACCGGGTCGGGCCACCGTGACATCCTCAGAACCGAGAGAGACCCGGATCCGAGTACCCCGTCGTCCTGCATCTGGGGGCCGCTCCAACTTGGCATCAGGAACAGGATCTACTTAAGCCTGGAGAATCAGGTCATGTGTGCTTTGGAACTGTGACTGAATTGTGCTTGAACCGTGATTTATTGCAAAGACTGTGTATTGCTATTTCCCGCCAAAACCGCCGCCATTACAGCGCAACGCGGAGCGCAGGAGAAGAAGGGCTTGGATTTGTGGGCGTGGACAAACTGAAGAGCGCGAAGAACAATGGCCGCCCAGTCTAAATATTTCTGCGTCCTGGGGACGTGTCCGTCAGCAGCTGAGATCCGCCTCCTAATTCTCTATGGAGGGTGGAGACCATGGCGACGGGGCCGCTCCCGAAAGAGAACGCGGGAAGACGACCCGGAAGAGAGGACAGACATAGCGACTTCCAGGCAGCCACGTGGGGACACTCCGGCCCGGCGCAGGGCCTCATCCCCAGAAGCGAACCCAGATCCACCATCGCTGAGGGGATTGACCTTCGCAGAGTTGCCCATGGGAGACCCAGCAGCCACTCGCCAGATGACTGGGTGGCCGCGGCCGAAGCCCGGCAGCTGGCGCACTGTCGAGAGGCCCACTCTCATGTGAGTGCCCGGCTTGTCCACCCTGCGGAGATCCGCCTGTCTCCTGCGTTCCCCTCTTCACCCACTCCGACCTTGGAGGACCCACGGACCCCACCGCCAGGTCGTGAGCCACCGGAGCGGGACCTGAAGATTCTGCCCTGGATGGAACACCGGCGGCGCCTGGTGGCGGCGTGGAGGAAAGAGCTCCAACCCGTGACCACGATTAATCTGCAGGACGATGTGGACGATTCCCCGCCGCAGTGGGGAGTCGTTGTGGCCTTAAAACCGTGGGAAGGAGAGGGATTGGTGCAGGAGATTGGACTACCCGTGAGGGTCCGCGTTGACAGAGGTGAGGTGGAACCCTGCTACGGTCAGGAGGATGCTGACCGCGATCTGCGCCCAGGGGACGCCGTGACTTATGATCGGTATCAGAGGGGGACCACCTGGTGGGCCCAGAATGTTCAGCGGTGCGTTGCTCTCCTAGCAGCGCCAGAAGCCCAGAAGACCGGGCCTGCAACGGAAGCGACGGCTGCCCCTGATCAAGCTGAGCAGAACCCGGGCTCCGCCCTTTCCCGGCCAGGGAGGATGGTGTGCAGGGTAAGACCTTTGCTGTTACCCAAGTAAACCCCAGAATCAGAACAACTGTAAATAGTTCTCTAAAACTGCTTTTCTTGCTTTGCTGCTTTAAACCCGACCGGGGTTAGTTCTTAAAGGGGTCCCTTCGTTTACCCGGGATCCCTGAAGTTTTATGTTTGCACAAAGTTCAGCACTGTTTTAAAAGACTGCCGAATCATGGACGGTGAATGATTCACAAACTGTTGCTGTAAATAGTTGCACCTTCTTAAAGGTGCCCTATACTGGTTTTACAAAGGAAGGAGCTTTTTGAAGAGACTGTTCCTGGATACAGCGCAGAAGCTCTTGTTTATTGCAGACTTGCAACCTGAGAGTTGCACTACCTCAAAGAGACTTGGAATGTCCCTCTTAAAGGGAATGTTCACTGTGGCAATTAGCCGCGATATAATGTTGCTTTAAGAAAGTTGGCTAGTAATAATGTTTTACATAGTAGTATGTAGATAGAAAGATAATGATAAGCAATCGAGATGTTGATAATGACATGTGAATAAAATTGAAGATAAAGTGATTATCGGAACTAATGATAGAGAGCCAAGGAAAGACGCAGTAGGCCCGTGGGGGTAGACGAGAGAGTCCTGCATAGGAGAAAGAGAGCTCAGGAAAATGTTGATTTGCACTTTTAGTTTTATAGTAGGCCTTTAGTGGGTACCTGCCTTACGCCCTTAAAGGAAAAGTTAAATTATTGTTCAGAATTTGCACTTAGTAGATAGAATGCCCGGCTGGGTAATAATGACCATTATTTATAGTCAGTTATTTAATGAGTGTTATTTAAAATCTTAAGTACTATGTACATATGTTTTTGTTTGTAACGTTCAAGTGTCCTTACCTCTCATAAAGGGAAGCACTGTTAAATTTACTTGTTTATTGCATTTCAAAATTTTGTATGTCTTTTGCTAACATGTATTGTTGTTCTTCTTTCCCAGTCCGGGAGTACTGGATTTAACCGGGGAAAGTGCAGCGCCCCAGAGTCCTGGCCGTTGCAGTACTGTTGCTCCGCCACTAAAGGGAGTGATGGTACGTCTGATGGCACTAAAGGAGTTCACCTGACCAGGTATCACAGTCACACATTACACTTCACACTCCAGCCACCAGGGGGAGCAAAGGGTTCTATGTATTAGGCCACTCTGGTAAAACTGGGGGTTGGATAGGAAGTTAGGGAGAAGCTGACTGGGTTTTGCCCAGGTAACATTTAGTGAGAGAAGAGCGTTGCTTGGGAAGATCCAGGGGGGTCCCTGTCAGGGGTGGGATCCTGACAGAGGCCTAGCGAAAGGACAGATCGTTACGGAGCCGCGCCTGCACTTCATTGCGGCGGCATCTTAAGATAGGACACGAAGCGAAGTATATTGTGGAGAAGTGAGAAACGAGATCACAGCACAAAGGCAATAGAACCAGTAGGAGTCGTGCCCCAAGATCGGCAACATCCTACTGAGGCACGTAGCCGGTGGCCGGAATGCCGAGGAAGTATTGGGCTCTACGCATTACTTCAAACCAACGGCAGGGCAGTTAATTTTAGGTTGGCTGCCTCACCTAAATCACCTAATGAAGACAACGGAGGCAATTGTGGGAGAGGGGCGTCTCTAGAGTCCCTATAAAATAACTCCAGGCCTACCCCGTCATACGGGTGCATCCTATCCATATCATCTGGGGGACGGAGAGAAAGAACAGAAACATACACGACAGTTGTGAGGACTATCCCGTGGTGCTCAGCAGGGAAGTACTACAAAACCCAGGCGCTAGTAGGTAGCCACTGATTTCCACCTGCAAAGGGAACTCTGGATGTGCCTTTGGACCGGCCGGTCTCAGCCAGCCCTGTTAACAGTGCTCTGGATTGCGGATGCCGAAGCCTTCAGTAAAGAGGTAAAGAGACTGCAACCCTGTGTCCTCGTTATTTACTGCGACCTACACCCCCATCTACACCTTTTATTGGGCGCCCCTTAGCAGGACCACGGACCGGGTCGGGCCACCGTGACATCCTCAGAACCGAGAGAGACCCGGATCCGAGTACCCCGTCGTCCTGTGTCTGGGGGCCGCTCCAAAGACATTACAAGGTAAGAATATATTAAGATAGAGAGGCTATTTGAGGGTTCGTATTGGAGATACAGAGACTATATGAAGGCTCATACTGTATATAGAGGGGCTATGTGAGGGCTCACACTGTATACTGGGGGCTTTATGGAGGCTCACATTGTATACAGGGAGCTATGTATATAGGAGGATGTGTGGGGGCTCATAATGTATATAGATGGGCTGTGTGAGGGTTTATACTGTATATTGATGGGCTATGTGGGGGTTCACACTGAATACAAGGGGCTATGTGAGTGAGTTACTGTATGAAAGCTCATATTGTATTTAGAGAGGTTATTTGAGGACTCATATTGTATATGGAGAGACTATATGAAGGTTCATACTGTATTTAGGAGGCTATGTGGGGGCTCATACTGTATACAGGAGGCTATGTGAACGCTCATAATGTATATAGAGAGGCTATGTGACGGCTTACACTGTATATGCAGCGCCCCAGGGTCCTGGTTGTTGCAGTAATATCATTTTCCTCTAGGGGGAGTGATGTTACATTTGGAGGCAATAAAGGAGATACAACACATTTCACACTCCAGTCCACCAGGGGGAGCTATGCTCCTATTTATTAGGGCACTCTTCACAATTAGGTAAAACTGGTGACCTGGATAGGAAGTTAGGCAGAAGCTATCTGAGCTTTACTCAGGCAGTTGCTAGCTGAGCTCCGCTCAGGTAGTTGGTCCCTGACAAGGGTGGGATCCTGTCAGAGGCCTAGACAGAAGGACACGGAGCTGCACCTGCCCCGCGTGTGGCAGTTCCTAAGAAAGGACATGAACAGAGAACTGTATTGTAGAGAGTGAGAAGAAGTTATAGAAAAAGGAGTGGAAACCAGAAGAAGTTCTGCCCTGCACAGGCTCCCTCCTTCTGGGGCGCAGGATCCGGTAGCTGGAACACCGAGGGAGCAACAGTCCTTTATGCCTTGCTCAAGAGACTGGCAAGACAGCTAATTGCATGTTACTGATCCGCCCCATACCCAGGAGGCAAGGTGGCACCCATGAGAGGCCGGGGCGCGCTAGAGTGCCTGTAAAAAAGCCTCAGGCCACCGGTCATACGGGTTTGTCCTATCCATCTGGGGGACAGAGAGAGACATAACATCTAGAACATCTACAACAGAGGACCTTATGAGAGGCTCAGCAATAAGGTACTACAACACCCAGGCGCTAGAGGAAGGCTACTGATTTCCACCTGGATAAGGGGACTCTGGATTTGCTTTCAAACCGGCTGGACTCTGCCTGCCCTGTGATCTGGTGCTCTGGACTGTGGATGCTGAAGTCTTCAGTAAAGAGGTAAAGAGACTGCAACCTTGTGTCCTCATTCTTCACTGCACCTCTCACCATCCACCATCTATACACTGGGAAGCCCTGGGGACACACTTCACCTGTGGGAAGGTATACCATCTAGCTGCCATAACATCACCCCAGCGGACCCCTAAGCAGCGAATACCACAGGTGGCTTCACAAACATTTCCCCTTTAAAGACCTTTCCCTTTTACACGGACGTCCCAGGACCACGGACTGGGTCAGCCACCGTGACATCCCCCTTTGAGAACCGAAGGACCCGGTACCGTGCCCCACTGCCCTTGGTGGGTGATCCATATACAGGGCCGTTTCTTCAACAGGGCGGGCAGGGCGGCCACACGGGGCGCCGTGGGGCCGGGGGGCGCAGGAGAGGCCTCGGGCCCCGGTGGTCCCCTGCCCGCTGCTGCTGCTGTTTAAGGGCTGTCAGGGGCGCGGATGCCGCGCTCAGTGCTGAGCGCGGGCGCGCCCTGCCCGAACTCAGCTGCAAATCTGACAGCTGAGCGGTCAGATCATCGCCTCGCGTCGCCGCGCCCCCCCCCCCGCACCGCACATAATGGTTGCGGCCACCTCGGCGCCGCCACTCACCTCCGCTCCGCGCTGGATGAACAGCGAGAATGAACAGCCAGGATGAGGCAGCTCGGCCACTCCCACACTAAAGCTACGTTCACATTTGCGTTGTGCGCCGCAGCGTCGGCGCCGCAACGCACAACGCAAACAAAAACGCAGTTGCGTTTTGAACAAAAAACGCTGCGTTTTGCGCCGCATGCGCCCCCCAAAATCTATACAATGTTTTGCATATTTATTGGAAAACGCATGCGTCGTACAACGCACCACGACGCAAGTACTTGCGTCGTCTGCG